>NC_036862.1:14187965-14326611 GCF_002910315.2 Salvelinus sp. IW2-2015 | reverse complement strand
GTGTGGAGGGACGAGGGGTGCTGCCTTTTCTATAAGCATGAGAGATTTATGTATATATAGTGTCCTGCAGATAAGTGGACTACAACATAACTAGCCATAGAGAAACAAACACGTTCTTGAATGAAGGCTTTCTGTATAGCAATGTCTGTGTGGCAATCCTGTATGTCGTAACTGTGGTTGTCAATAGTTCCTTTGGAGGTGGGTTTGATGTGGAGGTTTCAATAATCAGTCTTACAAACACTAGCTGGAACAAGTCAGAGGAAAGAAATTCAGGTACACATATTAAACTTTTTATTTTTTCCAGGAGCAGGGTTGAAGCACAAGGATGAGGTGCGACTAGACGAAAGCATCCAGCAGGCTTTGGGACAGAAGAAACAGTCGAAAGTAGATTTTATATGTCCCCATGCAACCAAAATACCCTGTGTCCGTTGGCTGCCACTGAATGTGTGCTTTATACTCTCACACCTAGAAGAATGAACCTCTTATTTGGTGGGGGTGTGCTGCCAATCATAGGTGTCCATACTTTGGAACGAACACACAAGTCGTCAGTTAACGCTGTGTATTGTTCCACATTCGGGAACATTGGGATATATTCATTTGCAATATTTGCAAGGTAGAGATATAAGTTGTGGTGTGTCAATAAGGGATTTCTCCTTTTCAGAGAATTAACTGATTTAGTCTCACATTAAACCTAGAGGTGTTTGTTGTCTCAAGTTATTTTATCACTTTTATTTCACTCACCCTTTTATTATTATCCTTTTAACCCTTTTTTTGTGTCAGCCCATCTTTAATCTCATCCTGTCTTTGGTTGGTTTTCAGGGCTCAAGCAGTCACAGCCTGTATTCGGCTACGTTTAAGAGTCTTTCCTGGTCAGGTCATGTGGTCTGGAAAAACTGATGGCCCTACGCTTAACCTCTGCAGCCATGGTTGATGCTAGCGCTCTGCTAGCTTTCTCTGAGGAGGCCCGTGGTTGCTCTATGGTAATGCTCGCAGGCACAGTGTCTGGAAAGTGATCCACAATCTATCAGCAGGCGATCACATAGCAGGGGGGATATCAGTGCCATCTCAGGCATGTTCCAACTCCTGGGTTGGGCTGCATTCTCCCCGTTATACTATACTGTATTTTGGGTAACGTTACGATACCACAAATCAAAATAGGACCATAGTAAATATCAGAGAATCAAGGATGAAGACATTAATATAGACCGTCAGACTGCCCATCAGGAGAGTGACTCTGTTCATCTTGTGTTTTTGTAGTTGTTTTTTGTTTTCTCCAAGTTTCCCTCCCTCCATGTCACCCAAACTAGATGTAGCAGCACTATCTAGCATTCCCTGTCAACACAAATCAAAGAATATGACTCTGAGATGCAGAGTTTCCCGAACCTGAAATATCTAGGCACGTTGAAACACAAACTGCGACTCAGATTCTATTCAGATGACATAGGCCTGGTCTTGAATAAAACACAAACTTCTTCTGCTCCAAACTTTTTGACACTTTTTAAGAACAAGGCATAACACTGTCTGACTTGGCCCCCACCACCATATGCTAAAAATTATCATACAAGTTTCTCTTTGTATCCATTTTTAAACATTAAGGAGAAGAATTGAGCCTTTGTATGAGGGAGGTTGTGTGTTTATACAACAGCGCCAGCACCAGGAACAAGAGAAAGACCCCATTGCTGCCGGTGGAAAGGGGGAAAGACTCAGAGTCTGGGGGCTGGGGACTAGAGGTGGAAGAGAAGGAGAAAGGAGCCCTTTGAGTGACAGTAATTTAGGAACCTGGGCTTTTTATGATTTCCCTGCTTTAAGGAAAACATGCAGAGTTCTAGGTACAGCACTTGGGACCAAATCAAAGGGGTCTTTTTCCTCGTCAGATTTTGTGTGTGAGGGTTATACATATCCTGTCTATGTGTGTGCTTGTGCGTGCGCTCGGCGTGCGTGTGTTTACGTGCATGTGTCTGCCGATGCACGTGTGATGTGCGTGTACTCAAAGAGATTGAACACTTTGTCAAAGAGACTAGTGGAAGCATGAAAAACTCAAGACTGGGTCCTCTGGATACATCAAAATGTAAGCACATACTGTACCACAGTTCTTTGCGTCATGAGAGGTTCACACAAACTGCTTGTAAAATTGTAATAAATCTGAGTGTTTTTATCCTAGCATAATCATGTTGTGTCCCTCACTAAAGTGAAAATGTTTGACCCATGTCCAAGCACTCAGCTGCACTGAAGAATAATACTTTTCTTTCCATTATCTTGCAGACAACAGAAATGTGTCTTTTGCTCACAACCCAATTTGTATTTTGCTTACAGCTCAACATATGTAGAAGAGGAGATATGTTTTTCAAGTCCAGAATATTCATGGCTACTGACAGTGCAAATAGGATTTACAGTACACAAACCCTGTATAATCTCACAGCAGGCTGTCACCACCTCAAACGATGCCTATAAAATGTTCAAATTCCACCGGCAACAAATTATCGCGCAGGGGAACAATGTGTAACGTTCCCTTAATGGCTCCATTGATTGATTATTGTTTTCATCCACGTCGAAGCGGTGCAAGAAATGAATAGGAGCCCCCAAGACCCTCTAGCTTCGTGCACACAGTGCTCAGGGAGGCTTGAGGTTTGGAGGTTTCAAAACCACAGTGACCCTTTTTCTCCCTCCGCTTAATTTCTGGAGTTTTTCCCTCGAAACGAGACACTGGATAAATTATGTTTAGTATGAAGGCCCCCTTGTTCACTCAAAATAAGAAAGAAAGACACCCTGGTCTGGTAACAGAACTTCCAGAACTTCCAAATAAATTCCCCTGAAGCATGTACTTTTGGGCACACTAGTTGGCTGCAGTCGGACTAGTGGCTGGCGGATTTGAGATGGAGAGGACTAGTGGTGGAGAAGAGAGACGGGGAGCCTGTCTCATTTCTCCATGATGGATGAGACTATTAGCTGTCCCAAGTAAGCCCAGGTTTATCCTTACACCTCACAACCAGCGCCTTGTGGCGACACATGTGTTGATTGTGGCAGGAGAAACGAATGGAGGATGAATGCAGTGGTTCTAGAGGTTTGGACAATGCAAAATGGTTGCCTTTTATACTAAGACATATGACATATGACAAACATACCCAACTAAACAGATTCTGTATTATACTACAGTGCCTTCAGAAAGTATTCACACCACTTGACTTTTTCCACATTTTGTTGTGTTACAGCTTGAATTTAAAATTGATTATGTTTCGATTTTTTATTACATTTTTTTATTTTATTTTTTATGTTACCCCCTTTTTCTCCCCAATTTCGTGGTATCCAATTGTTAGTAATTACTATCTTGTCTCATCGCTACAACTCCCGTACGAGCTCGGGAGAGACAAAGGTCGAAAGCCATGCGTCCTCCGAAACACAACCCAACCTGGAAGCCGGCCGCACCAATGTGTCGGAGGAAACACCGTGCACCTGGCGACCTTGGTTAGCGCCCACTGCGCCCGGCCTGCCACAGGAGTCGCTGGTGCGCGATGGGACAAGGATATCCCTACCGGCCAAACCCTCCCTAACCCGGACGACGCTAGGCCAATTGTGCGTCGCCCCACGGACCTCCCGGTCGCGGCCGGCTGCGACAGAGATGTTTAGATATTTTTATCACTAGCCAACACACATACCTCATAATGTCAAAGTGGATTTGTGTTTTTCAAAATTGTTGCAAATTCATGAAAAATAAAAAGCTGAAATGTCTTGAGTCAGTAGGTATTCAACCCCTTTGTTATGGCAAGCCTGAATAAGTTCAGGAGTAACAATTTCCTTAACAAGTCACATAATAAGTTTCATGGACTCTGTGTGCAATAATTGTCACACCCTGATCTGTTTCACCTGTCTTGTGCTTGTCTCCACCCCCCACCAGGTGTCTCCCATTTGTTCCCGTTATTCCCTGTGCATTTATACTGGTGTCTTCTGTCTGTCTGTTGTCAGTCAACCAGCGTGTTTTTCCGTGCTCCTGATTTTCCTACGTTTTTCTAGTCCTCCCGGTTCTGACCCTTTGCCTGCCCTGACACTGTACCCGCCCACCTGCCTGACCATTCWGCCTGCCCTGACCTCGAGCCTGCCTGCCGCCCTGTACCTTCTGGACTCTGACCTGGTTTATGAACTTCTGCCTGTCCTCGACCTGCCTCTTGCCTGCCCCTTTTCAATAAATATCAGCGACTCAAACCATCTCCCTCRGGTGTCTGGATCTGGGTCTCGCCCTGTGTCATTATAGTAGAAACTGGCCCTGACTGACCCAGCAGACTCGGACCGGCTCCGTCACGCTATCTCCCTACAGGGAGCCACCATTGGAAAACATGAGGAGCTACTTCAGAACCTTGTGGAAGGGCTCCATTCGCTGGCGGAACGCCATGACCAGCGTTTCAAGACGTTACTGGAGCAATTCCGTGGACTATCTCACAGGCAGCATGCCACAACGGAGACCTCCCAGATGCTCAGTAATCCCCCTACCAGTGGTGGTTTTGCACAGCCTACCCCGGCTTCCGAGAACCTTGCTTACCTCCTTCGGAGCGTTATGCTGGGGATCCTGGAACCTGCAGGGCGTTTCTTTTCCCATGCTTCCTCATTTTTTACGCTAATGTCTGGAAAGGCGCTCTCCTGGGCTACGGCAGTTTGGGAGCAACAATCCGCCATTTGCCTTCATCTGGAAGATTTCATGGCAGAGGTGAGGAAGGTGTTCGATTCTTCGGTATCCGGGAGAGAGGCAGCCTGAAAACTACTTGGATTACGCCAAGACTCCTGTAGTGTGGCAGACTACGCAGTAGATTTTCGCACGCTGGCCGACGAGAGTGCCTGAAATCAGGAGTCCCTGTTCGATACCTTCCTTCATGTACTGTTGGAGGAGATAAAAGACGAGCTCGCAGCTCGGGAGTTACCTTTGGACCTCGATTCCCTCACTGCCTTAACCATTAGGATTGATGGGCGTCTACGGGAACGCAGGAGGGAGAGGAGGTCTGGTCTCGGTCACACTCGCCCATCCGCTGCTGCTTGCTCATCTCCGAAGAGGTCCAGAAGTCCCTGACGTCTGTACTTCCGAGAGGAGCCGAAGCCACTCGAGATCCCTCTGGAATCATCGGAGACAGGAGCCATTGCAAACTGGGCAGAGCTAGATTAGTGCCTAAGGAACGTTCACGTAGGCTGAGCTCCAACAATTGTCTGTATTGTGGTGCTGCGGGGCATTACATAGCCATCTACCCAGTAAAAGACCCGGCTCATCAGAAGGTACGAGTACGCTGGTGGGCCAGACTGGGAGTTTTCTTACTCCCATTACTCGTATTCCTTTTCATGTTATCCTGTTGTGGGGTGACCGGTCTAAATCTCTCCGGGTGCTCATTGACTCTGGGGCTGATGAGAGTTTTATGGACACTACTCTGGTATAGCTAGGTATCTCCACACAACTCCTCCATTCCCATGGATGCCAGAGCACTGGACGGACGCTCCATTGGCAGAGTCACACACAGCACAGTTCCCATTAACCTGCGGGTATCAGGCAATCACAGTCCAAACAGCTTCTCCTCTTTGAATATCCCCACATCCCTGTTGTTTTGGGATTTTCATGGTTCCAGAGGCACAAGCCCATTATTGACTGGACCACTGGTTCTATCCTGGGTTGGAGCCCGTTCTGCCACTCACAATGCCTTAAGGTGGCGCAGCCTCCCCCGGGACGTCCTCCTATGGGTTTTATTTGTATTTTTTATTTAACCTTTATTTAACTAGGCAAGTCAGTTAAGAACAAATTCTTATTTAAAATGACGGCCTAGGAACAGTGGGTTAACTGCCTTGTTCAGGAGCAGAGCGACATTCCTCTGCCGTTCCCGCAGAGTACCAGGACCTCCTGGAGGTTTCCAGCAAGGCTGGTGCTGCCTCCCATCCTCCACATCATCCCTACGATTGACCTCCTCCCAGGCACCACACCACCTCGAGGCCGGCTATATTCCCTGTCTGGCCCTGAGWCCAAGGCCATGGAGGAGTACATTGAGGACTCTCTGGCTGCTGGGAGCATTTGCCCTTCTCCCTCCCCTGCCGGCGCATTGTTATTCTTTATGGAAAAGAAGGTTGAGACCCTGCGTCCATGTATTCACTACCGGGGCTTCAGTGACATCACTGTTAAGAATCATTACACCCTACCACTCCTCTCC
The DNA here is from genome assembly GCF_002910315.2 of Salvelinus sp. IW2-2015. NCBI lineage: Eukaryota > Metazoa > Chordata > Actinopteri > Salmoniformes > Salmonidae > Salvelinus > Salvelinus sp. IW2-2015. Next base: position 14,320,441 of record NC_036862.1, on the reverse strand, counting down.
TCTGCTTTCGAACGTCTCCAGGGGGCAACCATATTTTCCAAGTTGGACCTTCAGAATGCCTACCACCTAGTTCGGATACGCGAAGGAGACAAGTGGAAGACGGCCTTCAACACTGCCAGTGGACACTATGAGTACCTGGTCATGCCATTTGTGCTCACCATCGCTCCCGCTGTTTTCCAGGCCCTGGTCGACAATGTGCTCCGTGACATGTTGAATCGTTTTGTGTTTGTCTACCTCGACGACATCCTTGTTTTCTCCCATTCTGCCCAAGAACACGTCCTTTAGCGCCTCCTGGAGAACCAGTTGTTCGTGAAAGCAGAGAAGTGCGAGTTTCACCGATCTACTATCTCCTTTCTGGGATACGTCATCGCTGAGGGGAATGTTCAGATGGATCCTGAAAAGGTGAGAGCAGTGGTGGATTGGCCCCAACCCACATCCAACCCTCATCCATCCGGACCCGTCCCATCAGTTTGTGGTTGAGGTCGACGCTTCCGACGTTGGAGTCGGGGCCGTCCTGTCCCAGCGGTCTGTCCAGGACCAAACGCTTCATCCCTGTGCCTTCCTATCCCATCGTCTCAACTCTGCGGAGAGAAACTATGATGTAGGGAATCCGGAACTTCTGACTGTCAAGATTGCSCTGGAGGAGTGGAGGCACTGGCTGTAAGGGGCGGAACACACATTTTTGGTGTGGACTGACCATAAAAATGTTGAATATCTCGGTGAAGCCGGATGCCCTCTCTCGCCAGTACAGTTCCTGCTGCCACACCCTCTGACACCATCCTTCCTACCTCATGTCTTGCGGCTTCAGTTGTCTGGGGTATTGAGACCCCGGGGGGTTCGGGCCAATCTCAGGTCCTGGAATGGGCCCATTCCTCCAGGCTTACCTGTCACCCTGGCTCCCGTCGAACCCTGGCCTTCCTCCGACAACGCTTCTGGTGGCCCACTATGGTTCCTGACGTCTCAGCCTTCGTCGCCGCATGCACGGTGTGTGCTCAGAATAAGACTCTGCAGCAAGCTCCGTCTGGCCTCCTTCAGCCACTCCCTGTTCCTCATCGCCCCTGGTCCCATGTTTCCCTGGATTTTGTCATACAGGCGTGTTTTCTAACTCAGTTGCGGGAGAGGAAGCGAACCACTCAGGGATTTCACCATGAGGCCAATGGTGACTTTAAAGCAGGAGTTTAATGGCTTTGATAGGAGAAAACTAAGTATGGATAAACAACATTGTAGTTACAACAAAATACTAACCTAATTGACAGAGTGAAAAGAAGGAAGCCTGTACAGAATAAAAATATTCCAAAACATGCATCCTGTTTGCAACAATACGCTAAAGTAATATTGCAAAAAATATTGCAAAGCAATTAACTTTTTGTCCTGAATACAAAGTGTTATGTTTGGGGCAAATCCAATGCAACACATTAGTTATCGCTGCCAAAGGTGATTCTCGCATGTATTGACTCAGGGGTCTGAATACTTATGTAAATGAGATATTTCTGTATTTCATCATTTCATTTAATTTTCTAGAAACATGTTTTCACTTGTAGGGTATTGTGTGTAGATCGGTGAGAGAGAAAAACTTGATTTAATCCATGTTGAATTCAGGCTGTAAGGGGTATGAATAACTTTCGGAATACTTTCTGAAGGCACTGTATATATTCATTAAAATAATCTATGCTGCCCATGTGCCATTCAGTCACGCACACATATGCATGTTGATACTCTTACTGTGTTACTCTGTAATATGATAGTTGATTCTCAAATAATTATCAAGGTTTAAGATATGGATTGGAAACAGCCCACTTTCCTCTGCGGGAGATGTTGGTGGCAGGTGCCCCCTACCCCCATTGATAGTGTAAGGACCTGAGAGTCTAGTCCAGTATAGAAACACGTGAGCACAATACATGGGTCCCTATGCCATTTGACTCTGTAACCAAGCCCTTCCTCATGCACATGTACATACAAACCTCCCCCTCACACAATGCGTGTGCACTCAAATACACACACACAAGCACACACACACACACAGTTTATTAATAGAACTTGCTGGTAATCCTTAAGGGGCAGAAGTGAGAGGGGGTGTGAGAAGGGGTTTCAAAGATAGATGCCGTCCCACCCGCTGCTTGTCCTCCAGCCGATCTCTCCCTCTGTCCTCTACCCCTTTACCCCCTTGCCACACTGTTGCCCTTTTCCTCCAGTTGGAGATGGTGCTAGGCCACAGTTGTCAACAACCACGAGAGATTACACTGTTGGTTACACTGATACAGTATCTTTCTCTATGCTATTGTACCTCTTCTGTAAGACTCAGGGAGACTCAGGGAGACTCTGAGGACCTTCAGGATCTGTGAGAACACTGATTGCATTGATTGCCATGGCCTAGTCCTCCAGACTTTTACACAAATAGGAAGGGAGTGGGGGCAAATTATGTAATTCAATCGCCACGTGATTGGCTTGTTGGCCTGTCTGTCAACCTTTCACTATACAGAAACTCTCAGATATAGCTGAAGTCACCTGATGTCCTTTTATCTCCCTAGACATCAAAGTGAGGATTGAAGAAGGAGTATTGGACATACACAAATAGTAGAGTGGCCTTGTTTTCCCATGTACGCTGCCAGGTTGTGATGTATAAATAGGTGGGCTGTGTCAGCGTGTGTGACCAGGGCGTTGAGGGGGGCGGCTGTGTGTGTGACATGGGGGAGGGGCTGGGGAGTTGTGGCTAGGGTCTGGGGGCTGGCGGTGCTCTCTTATGTGCTGAGAACCGAGAAGCCGCCCCGGGAAGGTGGTGACGGGTGGCCAGAAGGGCACGGATTCAGAGTATTTGGGTGTTAATTGAGCTTATTGGTCCGCTATTCACAGCCTTGACGTGACGGTGATTTAAGAGACTTGTGTGAGAGAGAGTGGGATAGAACAGGCTGTCTGATGATCGCGGCTCCTCAGAGGTGACTTGAGCACAGCAAGGCTGGGAGGGCGAAGAAACGTAGCCTCTATTTTGTTAGCGACAAGATAAGGAAAGAACTTACTTACCGTTTCATCCACTCTGATAGTACACCGAGTGTACAAAACATTAGGAACACTTGCTCATTCCATGACATAGATTGACCAGGTGAATCCAGGTGAAAGCTATGTTTCCATATTGATGTCACCTGTTAAATCACCTTCAGTCAGTGTAGATGAAGGGGTGATAGGTTAAAGGATTGTTATGCCTTGAGACAATTGAGACATGGATTGAATGGGCAAGATATTTAACTGCCTTTGAATGGGGTATAGTAGTTAGTAGGTGCCAGGTGCAGTGGTTTGAGTGTGTCAAGAACTGCAATGCTGCTGGTTTTTTAAGCCTCAACAGTTTCCCAGTGCATCAAGAATGATCCACCACCCAAAGGACATCCAGCCAACTTGACACAACTGGGAAAGGGAAAGGGGATACCTAGTCAGTTGTACAACTGAATGCATTCAACTGAAATGTGTCTTCCGCATTTAACCGAACCCCTCTGAATCAAAGAGGTGCGGGGTTTCCTTAATCGACATCCACGTCATCGGCGCCCAGGGAACAGTGGGTTAACTGACTTGCTCAGGGTTTTTACCTTGTCAGCTCGGCGTTACTGGCCCAACGCTCCTACCCACCAGGCTACCTGCCGCCCTGTGGGAAGCATTGGAGTCAACATGGCCAGCGTCCCTGTGGAATGCTTCCGACACCTTGTAGAGTCCATGCCCCCATCGAATTGAGGCTGTTCTGAGGGCAAAATGGGGTGCAACTCAATATTAGGAAGGTGTTCCTAATGTTTTGTACACTCATTGTATGTTTTACTCCTTTTCTCTAAAACTCAGATTCATTCTAAAACACAAAAGAGAGAAAGGTATTTAGAGGAGATATTAGAAACTAGAAGCTCATTTCAGATGTATTGTTTTTACTATGTCTGGGGGTTTTCCAGCAGCGCGTGACAGGTTTTGTAAAGAGGGATAGCAAATGCTAGTTTTACATTGATTTAGGAATATTGCTTATTACTTTAATAGCTACACCTGACCTTCTTGGCTACATTTCCTTCCACTCCAAATGTAGTCCTTCCACCTCAGCCTTAACACAGGAGTAGTTTACTCCTGCACTCTGACCCATAGTGAAATCTAACCAAGCCTAGCATTCACTGTAACGGAGAATGCCTGCTGAGAATTCATATTCCAGGAACGCAGAATATAACATATTCTCCAGTTATACGACCTTGGCAAACAGGCATAGTTTTTCTGTTACCCGTCCACAGAAATGGGAATAATCCAAGTTTGCGAGTTGCAACAACAAACTACCCAATATAATTTGCAAGCCCCCCATCGAAGAGTTATCTTTACACTCTTCCAAAGCCTTTCTAACCCCACTTTACCGCCTTACAACCACCCAGTCACTCAAAACAACCCCGTTCCCCTTTCACTAGGCCTGCGACCACACAGTAGTATTGCTTTCCATTGCATTTCTCCCCCAGGACCAGTGAAAGTAGACATGTGTATGCCCAGAAAGTTCAGCTTTTAAAAACAAGAGGGGAAAGGTTAACTCTCACAAATTGAGCTATTCAACATCAGGCTTCCCTTTCCTACCTCTCTTTATTACATATATCTGTCACAGACGACGCACACACACGTACACAGGCAAACACACACAAATGAATGAATGCATGGACACACACAATTAGACATGTATTGCATAACTCCGCGAACACACACACACACACAAACACACATTCTCTCTCTTCCTTTCACTTTGGACATGGTTAACGGATAGATGAGAGTCAGGGGTTGTGGATTAGAACCCCTGTTTTTAGAGAGATTATATTAAATCTCCTTTAGTTTTCTCTACAGTATCTGATATCACACGTATCTTGACATAATAATGTGGTTGGATGCTTTGTTTGGACCCTTTGAATGAATCCCTCTTAAAGGACTGAGACTCCCGTTTATTTTTGAAATCGTTCAAAAATATTTGCTTTGCTTGGCACCTCACATTCTAACCATTCTTCTGAGGAGCCTGTCTGTGCTGCCTGGGTCCCTTGARTTGGAAAAGTGCTGGGTTTTGCCTACCTCATTAAGTGCCTTGTTCCCTCCCCGCTCGATCGAGGGATATGAGAGAAGAGGACAAGGAATAGAAATCCATGCGCTCATTTTGTCTCCCTGCCACCACCAGAGCTGTAAAGAACATTATCTTTCCACATCACTGAGAGATGGAGAACACAGATGGGTTGTGATGATGAAAGAATTCATTCCTTTCAATTCTCTTACAATTCTCTTAACCAGTTAAAGAATAGCAGGACAATAACAGTCCAATACTGTTCATGAGAGTTCAAAATATTCATAGTGCAGTAGAGCGGTAGAGCGTAACAGTGGGTTCGTCACTTTTGCACTCACCCACTGCAGTAAATTAAATAACCTATTTCCTGCTACTGAAATGGTTCTGAAACTAACTGAGCGCAATGCCCAAACATTCAGTGAACACTCTACCCCACCCAAACCTACAAGGGATGGTCCCTCATTCTATACGGTGAGACTAGGGTATCAGAGCAGTAGAGGATTGGGACTGAATGAGCAAAGAGTTAATTGCACGATTAAAAAGCATTTTGCAACACCCGCAATAACATCTGCTGAATATGTGTATGTGACCAATAAAATGTGACTTGATTTGATCCGACCTCCAACCATATGCCATTGTGCTCCCTATCAAGAGCAGTATGGCTGTCCAGATGTAGATCTTTAAGGGAGAGGTGTCTCTTATTACACCCATAACAACCTCAGACAGCCAGTGTCTCTGGGAGAGTAATGTCAACCCAAGCTGTGCCAAGCTCTCCCATTGTTCTCCACAGTGTGTTTATGGCTTGGTGTCTGATATATGATAACCAATAAGTAAGAGAGTAGTAATTACAAGGCCCACATGTTGGATCATCTGATTACTGTATGTAATACAAGATGGCGGGTTTGTTTGAAGGCTAGTTACTATAAAGACATACAAAAACCTGGCAATGGCAAGCTTTGTTTTATTGCAGGTTGAGAGAAGGAGTGTGTGTGTGTGTGTGGTGTGGTGTGTGTGTGGTGTGTGTGTGTGTGTGTGTGTGTGTTGTGTGTTTGTGTGTGTGTGTGTGTGTGGTGTGTGTGTGTGTGTGTGTGTGTGTGTGTGTGTGTGTGTGTTGTGTGTGGGGTGGTTGTGTGTGTTGTGTGTGTTGTGTGTGGTGTGTGTGTGTGTGTGTGTGGAGGGAGAGTATGGATTAGAATTAACCTCAACATTTGTACTTTCTTCCAAAAGTGGGAAATCAATTCTCGGATTAGCCACCTCTCTCATGTATCCTTCCTGATAGGTCATTCCAGTCACTGTGCCTTTAATGGTTCCATTGACCTTTCAAATGGACTCACAATCTGTTACACCTTGAGAAGCTATATCTAGAGAATATATTTTTGCTAAGCCTTTTTGACTCTTAGGCCCCTCACTTTGCCTCATGGCTTTGAAACCTGGGCCTTTTAGAAGCTAACACTAATGCTAGCTCTTAAACTGACTGAAAGAACTGTGAAGATCTACTAGATTTACCAAAGCATCATGCTGACGTGGAGCAAGATAACATCTCTGTGTCTGGAATGCACTTCCTCTCTGGCTAGATGAGTATCAAGCCCCAATTTGAATTGAAGGCAAGTGGTGACAGCATATTACCAACTGCCAAATCTCATGCATCACCACATAACACTAGGGTTAGTGGTTTTATTGCCTACCTTCACCACCATTTGTCAAAAAGAAAACAGGGAAAGTTATTGGTCAACATGTCTTAAAGCCTTTCTTCTCTCTCTCTCTCTCTCTCTCTCTCTTCTCTCTCTCTCTCTCTCTCTCTCTCTCTCTCTCTCTCTCTCTCTCTCTCTCTCTCTCTCTCTCTCTCTCTCTCTCTCTCTCTCTCTCTCCTCTCTCTCCTCTCTCTCTCTCTCTCTCTCTTCTCTCTCTCTCTCCTCTCAATTCAATTCAATTTATTTTCAATCTAAGGGGCTTTATTGGCATGGTAAACAAAATATTTACATTGCCTAAGCAAGTGAAATAGATATTAAACAAAAAGTAAATAAACAAAAGAAAAATTAACAGTAAAACATTACAATTACAAAAGTTCCAAAAATAAATGAAGAGACATTTCAAATGTCATATTATGTCTATATACAGTGTTGTAATGATGTGCAAATAGTTAAAAGACAAAAGGGAAAATAAATAAACATAAATATAGGTTGTATTTACAAGGGTGTTTGTTCTTCACTGGTTGCCCTTTTTCTTGTGGCAACAGGTCACAAATCTTGCTGCTGTGATGGCACACTATGAGATTTCACCCAAATATACAGTGGGAGAACAAGTATTTGATACACTGCCGATTTTTGCAGGTTTTCCTACTTACAAAGCATGTAGAGGTCTGTAATTTTTATCATAGGTACACTTCAACTGTGAGAGACGGAATCTAAACAAAAAATCCAGAAAATCACATTGTATGATTTTTAAATAATTAATTTGCATTTTATTGCATGACATAAGTATTTGATCACCTACCAACCAGTAAGAATTCCGGCTCTCACAGACCTGTTAGGTTTTCTTTAAGAAGCCCTCCTTGTTCTCCACTCATTACCTGTATTAACTGCACCTGTTTGAACTCGTTACCTGTATAAAAGACCACCTGTCCACACACAATCAAACAGATTCCAACCTCTCCACAATGGCCAAGACCAGAGAGCTGTGTAAGGACATCAGGGATAAAATTGTAGACCTGCACAAGGCTGATGGGCTACAGGACAATAGGCAAGCAGCTTGGTGAGAAGAGAAACAACTGTTGGCGCAATTATTAGAAAATGGAAGAAGTTCAAGATGACGGTCAATCACCCTCGGTCTGGGGCTCCATGCAAGATTTCACCTCGTGGGGCATCAATGATCATGAGGAAGGTGAGGGATCAGCCCAGAAGTACACGGCAGGACCTGGTCAATGACCTGAAGAGAGCTGGGACCACAGTCTCAAAGAAAACCATTAGTAACACACTACGCCGTCATGGATTAAAATCCTGCAGCGCACGCAAGGTCCCCCTGCTTAAGCCAGTGCATGTCCAGGCCTGTCTGAAGTTGCCAATGACCATCTGGATGATCCGAGGAGGAATGGGAGAAGGTCATGTGGTCTGATGAGACAAAAATAGAGCTTTTTGGTCTAACTCCACTCGCCGTGTTTGGAGGAAGAAGAATATGAGTACAACCCCAAGAACACCATCCCAACCGTGAAGCATGGAGTGGGAAACATCATTCTTTGGGGATGCTTTTCTGCAAAGGGGACAGGACGACTGCACCGTATTGAGGGGAGGATGGATGGGCCATGTATCGCGAGACTTGGCCAACAACCTCCTTCCCTCAGTAAGAGCATTGAAGATGGTCGTGGCTGGGTCTTCCAGCATGACAACGACACGAAGCACACAGCCATGGCAACTAAGGAGTGGCTCCGTAAGAAGCATCTCAAGGTCCTGGAGGTGCCTAGCCAGCTCCAGACCTGAACCCAATAGAAAACCTTTGGAGGGAGCTGAAAGTCCGTATTGCCCAGCGACAGCCCCGAAACCTGAATGATCTGGAGAAGATCTGTAGGGAGTGGGCCAAAATCCCTGCTGCAGTGTGTGCAAACCTAGTCAAGAACTACAGGAAACGTATGATCTCTGTAATTGCAAACAAAGGTTTCTGTACCAAAAATTAAGTTCTGCTTTTCTGATGTATCAAATACTTATGTCATGCAATAAAATGCAAATTAATTACTTAAAATCATACAATGTGATTTTCTGGATTTTTGTTTTAGATTCCGTCTCTCATAGTTGAAGTGTACCTATGATAATAATTACAGACCTCTACATGCTTTGTATGTAGGAAAACCTGCAAAATCGGCAGTGTATCAAATACTTGTTCTCCCCACTGTATATGGTAGTTTGTCAAAATTGGATTTGTTTTCAAATTATTTGTGGGTCTGTGTAATCTGAGGGAAATATGTGTCTCTAATATGGTCATACGTTTGGCAGGAGGTTAGGAAATGCAGCTCAGTTTCCACCTCATTTTGTGGGCAGTGTGCACATAGCCTGTCTTATCTTGAGAGCCGGGTCTGTCTTCGGTGGCCTTTCTCAATAGCAAGGCTATGCTCACTGAGTCTGTACATAGTCAAAGATTTCCTTAATTTTGGGTCAGTCACATTGGTCCAGTATTCTGCCACTGTGTACTCTCTGTTTATGGTCAAATAGCATTCTAGTTTGCTCTGTTTGTAAATTCTTTCCAATGTGTCAAGTAATTATCTTTTTGTTTTCTCATGATTTGGTTGGGCCTAATTGTGTTCCTGTTCTGGGGTACTGTGGGGTCTGTTTGTGTTTGTGAACAGAGCCCCAGGACCGGCTCTTCTCCAGGTTTATTTGTCTGTGTGTAATGGCTTTGTTATGGAAGGTTTGGGAATTGCTTCCTTTTAGGTGGTTGTAGAATTTAACGTCTCTTCTATGGATTTTGATAATTAGCGGATATTGGCCTAATTCTGCTCTGCATGCATTATTTGATGTTTTACATTGTACACAGAGGATATTTTTGCAGAATTCTGCATGCAGAGTCTCAATTTGCTGTTTGTCCCATTTTGTGAATTCTTGGTTGGTGAGCTGACCCCAGACCTCACAACCATAAAGGCCAATCGGTTCTATAACTGATTCAAGTATCTTTAGCCAGATCCTAATTGGTATGTGAAATTGTATGTTCCTTTTGGTGGCATAGAAGGCCCTTCTTGCTTTGTCTCTCAGATCATTCACAGCTTCTCTCTCTCTCTCGCTCTCTCTCTCTCTCTCTCTCTCTCTCTCTCTCTCTCAAGTGAAATAGATAATAAACAAAAGTGAGATAAACAAAAAATGAACAGTAAACATTACACTCACAAAAAGTTCCAAAGGAATAGAGACGTTTCAAATGACATATTATGGCTATATACAGTGTTGTAACAATGAGCAAATAGTTAAAGTCACTCTCTCTCTATTGCAGTAAGAGGAGTTCAAAGCCAATCCAGGCTTAGACATTGCCTCTGATGCAGAATAAGCACTGCTGCAATTGGCCAACAATGAAAATACATTAATCCACATCTGAAATGACTCCTTGGGGAGATCTCTTTCAGTTATCTGTGACTGATTTCAGGAAACCTTTTCATAAACTCAAGTGTTGGTGAAGCTGCCTATTTCAATATTTTATGCATTTTATAGATATCTTTAATTTACCTTTGAAAGCTCAAACAGATTTAGCATCATGTGTCGGAGGTGCACCTAGTTCATGGGCCTAATGTGCACCTAGTTTTTGAACATGTCTGATATAATTACCAAGACCATGATTTATTAGGCTGTATGTCACTGTCATATTATAAACTGTTGGATCATACTGTCTCTTTGATATTTTCTGGTCACTCTTTGGCCTTTCCTAAGATAGCCTCATCAATGGGATTTTGTGCATGAGTAGAGTCAGCTATATCACATAGTGAATGAAAAGATCAAACACTTCTTTGAGATGTCAAGGGGGCAATTGTAGCCTACCATTCAGCCACTAGATGGTAACAATAGTCTTTTTCCTAGGCACAAACACTGGCCACGTAACATAATATACATCATTGTGATACTGTATGATAAATAGTGACCATTTCACTACTCACTTAAACCATTGCAAAAGCAGATGTGTAGCCTATCATAAGATGCCTTATAAACTATTTGGACAGAATGGGCCATAGCCTATTGTCATGATCACTCGGTTAAATGATAAGATTCAAGTTTATCCAAACCTCACTCACCACTTTCAAATGTCCAAATAAAGAAATGTGGATTTAATATAGTCGTGCGTGCGCTTAAAGACGCTTCTCAGGTCAGTGGTGGGCGGTGCGAGATGGAAGCGTCGCGTCATGGAAGTGCCCACCCTCGCATTGGGTAAGAGCCGCAAATAGAAGAGAAAGTTCAGTGTTCTCAAACGATGGATGGAGAGCGGTTGTCTGAGGTAGAGTGAAATATATGTACTGCTGCAAACAGCTGCACGGATTTAGCTTTAAAAATTCAAAACTAAGAAGTCCAGGATTAACACGTTCTCTAATGAACGTTATTTGAGCTCACCAGCGTTATTTTCTCATTGCATTGCAAACTTAATTTTCTAGATTGAACTCTGCCGTCTCTGCCGAGTCTTACCTTCTAAGGACATTTAAACATCTAATACCGTGGAAGCTTTATTTTTATTTTTTTATATAATAGAGTAATGTGTACCTACTGGAATTATTTTTGATAAATTTGACCTGCATTTGCGTTGTATAGCAGCAGGAAATGCATTTGTAACAACGGATTTACAACGCTTGTTTTGGCGGCTGTGCTTACAATGGTAAAATAATATGGACATATCCGCATGAATTTACATTTTTGGTCTGAACAAATACAACTTGTTCTTACACTAAACATATGACTGAAAAGAAGCATGGAGGGGTCTCCTTTGAAGATACTGATTTCTCTCTGGTGTCAGTTGGTGGTTGCTGGCTACAGTGTGGAGCTAGGAACCTACGACCTGGAACGAGGCAGACCAGCCAAATGCGAACCCATAGTAATCCCCATGTGCCAGGGCATTGGCTACAACATGACCAGAATGCCCAATTTTATGGACCATGACAACCAAAAGGAGGCTGCCATCAAGCTGAATGAGTTTGCACCTCTAGTGGAGTATGGCTGTGATGTGCACCTTCGTTTCTTCCTCTGCTCTCTCTACACCCCCATGTGCACTGATAAAGTGTCTACCTCCATCCCAGCCTGCAGGCCCATGTGTGAGCAGGCCAGGCAGAAGTGCTCACCCATTATGGAGAAGTTCCARTATGCATGGCCTGACTCGCTGGATTGCTCCAAGCTCCCGACCAGGAACGACCCCAACGCGCTGTGCATGGAGGCTCCAGAGAATGACACCAAGACAGAGATCAAGAAGGGAGAGGGCATGCTTCCTGTTCCCCCTCGGCCAAGGCAACCGGGTAGCGGTAACGGGCGCTCCACGGGCAGTCTGGGGTCCTGCGAGAACCCAGAGAAGTTCCAGTACGTGGAGAAGAGCCAGTCGTGTGCCCCCCGCTGCTCCTCGGCAGTGGACGTGTTCTGGTCCAGAAGGGACAAGGACTTTGCCTTCATCTGGATGACGGTGTGGTCAACGCTCTGTTTCGTCTCCACGTCCTTCACCGTTCTCACCTTCCTCCTGGACCCCCACCGCTTCCAGTACCCTGAACGGCCCATCATCTTCCTCTCCATGTGCTACAACATCTACTCTGTGGCCTTCATTATCCGCTCGGTGGCCGGGGCCGAGAACATCGCCTGCGACCGGGAGAATGGCGAGCTTTACATCATCCAGGAGGGGCTGGAGTCCACAGGCTGCACCATCGTCTTCCTCATCCTCTACTACTTCGGTATGGCCTCGTCCATCTGGTGGGTCATCCTTACCCTCACCTGGTTCCTGGCCGCTGGTAAGAAGTGGGGCCACGAGGCCATTGAGTCCCACAGCAACTACTTCCACATGGCCGCGTGGGGCATCCCGGCTCTGAAGACCATCATCATCCTCACCATGAGGAAGGTAGCAGGGGATGAGCTGACGGGTCTGTGCTACGTGGGCAGCATGGACTCTGGAGCGCTCACCGGCTTTGTGCTCATCCCTCTGTCCTGCTACCTGGTCATTGGCACGTCCTTCGTCCTCACCGGCTTTGTGGCGCTCTTCCACATCCGCAAGGTGATGAAAACCGAAGGCACCAACACGGAGAAGCTGGAGAAGCTGATGGTGAAAATCGGCATCTACTCCATCCTGTACACGGTGCCCGCCACCTGCGTCATRATRTGCTACWTCTACGAGAGGCTRAACATGGACTACTGGAAGTTCAMYGGMCTYGAGGMCAAGTGCGTGTCGTTCCCCGGGCGCCGGAACGAGGACTGCTCCRTGGAMGCGTCGGTGCCCACRGTGGTGGTGTTCATGCTGAAGATCTTCATGTCTRTGGTGGTGGGCATCACCAGTGGTGTGTGGGTGTGGAGCTCCAAGACCCTGCAGACCTGGCAGGGCCTGTGCAGCAGGAAGCTGGCATCAGACAGGACTAGCAGGAAGCCCTGTGGCAGCGTGAGCTGCAGCAGCACACACTGTCATTACAAAGCCCCTGCCGTGGTGCTCCACATGGCCAAGACAGACCCTTACTCAGACAGCCCCACACATGTCTGACACTGACAGACAGTACATTACCAGTATGCAGTTCATTCAATGCTCTGTCTAAACGCATGGAGCTACTGGGGTGACATTGTTGTATATGGAATAAGATTGAGAGGAATGAGAGAAGTTATAATTCAACTGTCAATTGCTGCTTTTCTGTGCATAGGGAGAAAGCACAGGCTACAGTATGGAAGTAGACACAGCTTTCCTTATTTCAGTATTGATGCATTTCAGTATTGCTCTCTATAGACACACCAGATCTGTGGACTGTATTACACAGAGATGCTCAACTGCAATGCAGAAAAGGGCTTGCATGGACATTTTAAAGGAGAGGCATTGTTGTCCCCTGAACTGGGTATAAATAACTTCATAAATATGTTTAAATGTTAAACAGTCTATTTATTGTATATATATTTATTTGAAGTTTACTTTGTTTTCTCACAAGTTTGATTGGAGTGAACATGCATCTATTAGGCTAAAGATTAAACTCTTGAGAATCAAGGAAAATAAAGTGCCTCTTATCAAGTTCTTAAGAATAATAACATGTGGTATACATTTTCAAACTGCCTTTTAATTGTATGTTCTTGGTCATGGTTTATTTACTATTATTAAGTTCAGTGTGAATACTATATATGTTTCAATATGGCTTCGCTTCATTATATTGATTGAGGAAATTATATTTAGTGGAGACTTGAGAGGGAAATGCATTGCAAAACGTATTGCATCTTACGTTCTCTTTGATAATAATTTGGTTCTATAATAAATAAATAAATAAAATTCTCACAAAATGAGAACTTTGTTAGATTATCTATGCCTATAGATATTCATGATTTGTTCATTTCATTATCCCAGGACGACCAGAATAAATCAGATGTGCTAGACTGTTGTAGGGTTCATTCTCTTTTAAGTGAAGTAGACTGTAGTAGGGTTCATTCTCTTTTGGGTGTAGTAGACTGTAGTAGAGTTCATTCTCTTTTAGGTGAAGTAGACTGTAGTAGGGTTCATTCTCTTTTGGGTGAAATAGACTGTAGTAGGGTTCATTCTCTTTTAGGTGAAGTAGACTGTAGTAGGGTTCATTCTCTTTTGGGTGAAGTAGACTGTAGTAGGGTTCCTTCTCTTTTGGGTGAAGTAGACTGTAGTAGGGTTCATTCTCTTTGGGTGAAGTAGACTGTAGTAGGGTTCATTCTTTTTTAGGTGAAGTAGACTGTAGTAGGGTTCATTCTCTTTTGGGTGAAGTAGACTGTAGTAGGGTTCATTCTCTTTTAGGCGAAGTAGACTGTAGTAAGGGTTCATTCTCTTTTGGGTGAAGTAGACTGTAGTAGGGTTCATTCTCTTTTAGGTGAAGTAGACTGTAGTAGGGTTCATTCTCTTTTGGGTGAAGTAGACTGTAGTAGGGTTCATTCTCTTTTAGGTGAAGTAGACGTAGTAGGGTTCATTCTCTTTGGGTGAATAGACTGTAGTAGGTTCATTCTCTTTTGGTGAAGTAGACTGTAGTAGGGTTCATTCTCTTTGGGTGAGTAGACTGTAGTAGGGTTCTTCTCTTTTGGGTGAAGTAGACTGTAGTAGGGTTCATTCTCTTTGGTGAGTAGACTGTAGTAGGTTCATTCTTTTTAGGTGAAGTAGACTGTAGTAGGGTTCATTCTCTTTTGGGTGAAGTAGACTGTAGTAGGGTTCATTCTCTTTTAGGTGAAGTAGACTGTAGTAGGGTTCATTCTCTTTTGGGTGAAGTAGACTGTAGTAGGGTTCATTCTCTTTTAGGTGAAGTAGACTGTAGTAGGGTTCATTCTCTTTGGGTGAAGTAGACTGTAGTAGGGTTCATTCTCTTTTGGGTGAAGTAGACTGTAGTAGGGTTCATTCTCTTTTGGTGAAGTAGACTGTAGTAGGGTCATTCTCTTTGGGTGAAGTAGACTGTAGTAGGGTTCATTCTCTTTTAGGTGAAGTAGACTGTAGTAGGGTTTCATTCTCTTTTGGTGAAGTAGACTGTAGTAGGGTTCATTCTCTTTTAGGTGAAGTAGACTGTAGTAGGGTTCATTCTCTTTTGGGTGAAGTAGACTGTAGTAGGGTTCATTCTATTTTGGGTGAAGTAGACTGTAGTAGGGTTCATTATTTTGCAAATTAAAGGTGGCCTGATTCCTATGGTAATGTCAACATGCAAAAATCAACTGTAATCCTTTGGAGCATTTTTCTTAATATACAATATAAGGATAAATACAACAGTTTATATTCCTTACTTTTGTAGCCTAATACACCCATCTCTTCTCACTACAATGTTGTATCCTCTTTGAATACATTGATCACAGGACAATAAGGCCAACATTTGTTATTTATTTTCCTGTCGACCATTTGGTCCTTAATTACCTCTCTTGCTTTGGCGCAATTTTCTACAGTGAGAATCGCTCGCCAACTGCATGGGCTGCGTATACTTTAGGCTACATCCTGGAAGCAACATCGACACACTATTCCGCAAAGAGAATTGGAGATGAATAGAGTGACAATCCATGGTAAGTAGTCTCAARGTTCGGGTCATCATCTTTAAAAGGATACTTCGGGATTTTGGCAATGAAGCCCTTTATCTACTTCCCTAGAGTCAGATGAACTCATAGATACCATTATGTCTCGGCATCCAGTATGAAGGACATTTGAGGCAGTTTTGTGAGCCAATGCTAACTAGCGTTAGCGCAATGACTGGAAGTCTATGGTATCTACTAGCATGCTAGCAGTTACCATAGACATCCAGCCATTGCGTGTGTGCTAACGCTTGTTAGAAACTTCCTTCAAACTGCAGGCAGAGACATACAAATGGTAGGCGTATCCAAGAGTTAATTTTACTCTGGGGAATTAGATACAGGGCTTCATTGCAAAAAATCCCGAAGTACCCCTTTAAAATGCGGGAGCTGTTCACAGAAAAATATATTTAATTAATGGGTTTGCTAATCCTTTCCCCGAACCACTATTGTGCCCTCTCAGTCTACTCCGCTCTGTTTGATCCCCATGCAAATACACGACACTTTGATCCAGGAGGAGGAATTTGAAGTAGGCCAACTAGATCTCAGCACTCGTCCAGCACTTTAGATCTAAATTGGGCAGAAGATTTGTATTTGACCAAAAAGTTTCACAAATTTCATACTACATCCTACATATTGGTCATTGGTTGCATGGTTTTGTCTCTGAATTTGGGACATCAAAGCCTTATTCTGGCAGCAACTGTTCAGTAGGCCTATAGATTACACACACACAATTAGGGTGTCAATGTCAATTATAAGCACACACGAATATAAGAGACCAGCTTTTTCACTGTAAGGCTTGCTGGGATGTATGGTGTTTGACAGTAAATGTAATTGTTTATTATGTTTGTGTAATTGTGTTCTGTGTCAGGCAACATATGGGGTGATGGCATGGAAAGATGTGAGGATCAGGAGTTACATTTACATCATCAGACTGCTGCTCACTTTAACYTTTAGATTTTGTCAAGCTTTGTAGACGGTTGTGTTGTTTTGGGGTTTTCATTTAACCTTTGTTAGATACCATCAACTTCAAGATTATAAAAACTTAACAACTGCATTCAAATTCAGAAGATTGTGGCATGTCAAAACTAAAGGAATTTACTCATCACAATCGTTGCAGATCAGAGTGGTATATATTGTAATGTATTAGTGTGTGTGTGTGTGTGTGTGTGTGTGTGTGTGTGTGTGTGTGTGTGTGTGTGTGTGTGTGTGTGTGTGTGTGGTATGTGTGTGTGTGTGTGTGTGTGTGGTGTGTGTGTGTGTGTGTGTGTGTGTGTGTGTGTGTGTGGTGTTGTGTGTGGTGTGTGTGTGTGTGTGTGGTGTTATGTGTGTGTGTGTGTGTGTGTGTTCGCAAATGTAAGGAGGGAGATGGGGGTTAACCTCTGTGTTTTCCTTGCTTGGCCATTATAGACATTGTCCATTGCTTAGCAGAGAGAGCTGAAGTCTGACATTGCCAACCACATTTAACTATTAAAAGTGAGTGTGAGTTTTCTTTGGAACATGTCGCTGGGACACAGTAACTGGAGTTAAATCCACATGCATCTGTTCGCGTACGGTTGAACGAGCTGCTGGCTTCCACTCTGGTTTACGCTCTGTGACATGACCCAGTGAGGTGAAACACTTGCTCTTAAAAACATCTAAGAAAGCCAGTCCCACCTGTGTTTTCTGTGATTAGAGAGGAACTGCAGTGTGCGGAGGACAAGGGTTGAGTAAGGAAATATGGAGGAACTTGATTTATTTTTGTGGCTGGACAGAGAAAACGAATCCCCAAAGACAACATACAGTGATTGCAGTAACAGGGAGCTTTTGCAAACTTTGTTGTTTATAAACCTTGTTCAATGGGGCTTGTTCCAGGATTGAATGCTGTCTGTATATTTTAGTGCCAGTAGTTTGGGAATTTTCTAGCTGTTCTGTTCTATCTCCAGAGGAAAAACTTGTTCAGACTCACAACACTACTGAACTTCTATGTAGATGGAAGGGAGGGGGAAGGGAGTATGGGGCTGGGCCCAGAATAGCTAAAACAGAGTTTGTTTGGGCTGTGTGTCCTGTGGGGCACCATACCTGTGGCCAACAGTGTAAAGCTGAATTTAAATACAAACCAGGTGGTAGAAAGTCAGTTGATGAAAAATTCAAGATTCATCCGAGGAATCAGGTAAAAAATCATCCGACGTGCCGACTGCTTCGAACTCTACTTCATATATAGAGAAAAACACACACCTCTGGTAACACCTGCCCTTCACACACACTCCTGAGGTCAGCCCTCTAGAACCTGTGCCAGCCAATCAGCACGACCATGGAAAGAATCCCCACACCCTTTTTTTAACAGAAATGCTCAATTTCAAGAGTGAGTAATCTTGGTTTTGGTCGAAAGATTTTGCTTGGCCAAGGCACTGTTTTTTTCAACCACAAGGCTCAGGGGGTTAACCTTGAGGAGGTATCCTTCTCTAACTACAGTCTGTGAGACAGAATGGACTCAGTGTCTGTCTGTCTCTGCACCTATCTGAAAAAGCTAGAGGGGACTTCAACATACTTTATCTTGTCTTTGTCTCTAGCTACTCTCTCCGGATCCCTACAGTGTATTGACTCAGACTGGAGAAGCATGACATAGGAGTCTGTATCTGGTTTGTTTTTGTGTGGGAGGAGGTTGATTTATCACACAGTGGAGTATTACATTAACTGTTTAGGCTGGGTGAATTGGATTTATTTTCGAGGTGGGTTTATTAAAAGTTAAGGGACTACTGAGCTGACATTGTCTATGTGATTGTCTGGGCGGTCGGTGTGAATAGAAATCCGGCTGTCTGGTCATGCGTCTGATTAGAGAGGTGATCGTTATGGCACTGAGGCCCCTCCCTCCTGGCCCTAAACCTGCCTACCCCTCGGGGGGTGCGGGGGAGAAAGCATCCTTCATTACCCTGCTGCTGTCCCTCCTCTGCCCTCCCCCACTCCCTCTCAGTACTATCCCTTTCCTGGGCGGTTTTGATGTGTAAATGAGTGCATTGAAAACCTGCAGGCCCCAAAGAGATGCTTTCCATGAAAATGCTTCAGTCTGAGAGCAGCAGCAGAGTTCACACAGCTCAGACCCTTCACTACCGGCCTCCTACTGGGCTCCCTGTCTGAGAGCAGCAGCAGAGTTCACACAGCTCAGACCCTTCACTACTGGCCTCCCACTGGGCTGCCAGTTCAACACCGTCTCTCTGGCTCTCTCTTACCAGCACACACACACATTCACTAACCAGCACACACACAGTTATAACTATTTAATACACATACAAAAACATAAACATTTTCAGATATACAGTACATACAACCAACAAAAACCAAGCCTAAACTTCTGATAAAGAGACTAGTGTGAAAGAATAACCTTATTATAGCCTGGGTTGAAAAAAGAGCAGAATTTGAGAGAAAGGTCCATTGCTGAAAATTGCGATAATATTTACCATGTAAATTAAATTAAATCCGAGGAAAACCCAAAGATTTAGAGCATTCATTATCTGCTGTATATTTTTCAATGCCTTGGAATTTCATAAACATTTCAGACAATCATGAGCTATTTAGTAAGCAGCAATGATGGGGCTCCTGAGTGGCGCAGCGGTCCAAGGCTCTGCATCTCAGTGCTAGAGGCATCACTACAGACCCTGGTTCGATTCTAGGCTGTATCACAACTGGCCGTGATTGGGAGTCCCATCGGACGGTGCACAATTGACCCAGCATCGTTAGGGTTTGGCTGGGCTAGGCCATCATCGTAAATAAAAATGTGTTCTTAACTGACTTGCCTAGTTAAATAAAGGATATTGAAATGAATATTGTTGTGACACAGAGCTAATATCTCTGTTATAACAGATGGTTACCCAAACCATCTATGTCTTTAAAACATGATGTTGTTTGTCCAACTACACGATAGGTATGAACAATCATAACTCATAATGTAATGTCTTTATCTCTGTTATTTGCTGGCTTGCCAGTGATGTATCATATCATGTGCCTTTTCACATCTGAAAGCCCTGATATCTTCACATTACAAGAAGCCTCAGTCTCAACCGTCATCTCTGATCCTCATCCCTGTCATCCCAACCATCAACACTTGAGACATGCATACCAATGGTACAATCACATTTGGTGTCAATATGAGAAATTGTAAGCTCTCTTCCTGTAAGCTCTTTGTACTGATCCTTACCGGATCAGTACAAAGAGCTTACAGGAACATTTACCACAGATAGCAGTTCAGTTGGATTTGGAACAGACAACTCCATTATTGTAATTAGTTGGAATTTCATATTTAAAAAAAAAAATCTGTGATCAGTAAATCAGACAGAACTCTAAACGCATCTCATCCCTTTTTCTCCTGCCTCTGGACTGGTGGATGAGTTAGAGAACAAAGGGAGGTTCCGCCTCTCTTGCTGTGTAGGCGCTAATAAGCTAACAGCATCGCCGGGATCATAATCGGCTTTGCCTTCTTCTCAGATACATTGATTTAATTTCATGTTTATTTAATTTCAGTGTTGCTTATACTCATCCTCTTTTTAGATTTAAACTCATCCTTTGATATGACCCGGGGTGCAGTGACTCTGGGTGGAGGCTAGCAATGGCAAGCATTTGTTTGAGGGTTAAAGAATAATGTTGCCCCTTTCATTGTGTTGTCGTGTTGCGCCATCGATCAGAGGCTTGGGATTATGTAGGTCAGGCATTTGAGAGAGAGAGAGCACCCCTTTGGTAGCTGCCATTTTGAATCGGTTGCTAGGCAGCACCCCTTTAATCGCCAGTACTATAGAGTCTCTTTTGAGAGGAGATAAAGAGAGTAGAAACTACAAAAGACAACAAAATCAACAACAGCAACAAAGAACACAAACCCATGCTGCATTACGACCTGCTTTATAGAAACACTGAAAGGAGAAGGGAAGTGTAAAGGCTAGGATGTGAGTCTGTCTTCACCCTGCATGCCTCTCTCCACTACCCTGCTTCGTATGTCTGCCTGCACTTTACACCTCTCTCTGTTTGTCCCCATTACTTTCAAATGCGAGAACACAACCCTGTCTGTCACACTAACAGACCCTTACCTCCTAATCCCAGGAAACAACATGACACATCGTTTCAAAATGGCAGGTGTGTGAGGCTGGCAGGTGTGTGAGGTGGGTGAAGAGGATGAGAGCTGCTTGCATCTCTGTTGGCTGGCGAGTGTGGCTGTCACACTGTTACCCTGTCCCAAAATATACTCATGTCACGCTCAGCCATCAAAAGCTCCCCACACGGGTCTGTGTTCCTCTTAGAAAGCCAGCCCAGCACAGCCTTCCTCCTCTCCCCAGGGTAAAATCTTCCAAGTTCCTCTGCCTTTGAATTCACTCCACACTTCACTCCACACTTTGATTAGATTTTTTTTTATCTCTGAGTGCTGTTTCATATTTATGCACTCCAAGGAACATTATTTCAGTCAGAGCCTTTTCAGTACCACCAGAAAAACTACCTGATAACTTAGGTCAGCAGCATACCACCCTGCATCCCACTGCTGGCTTGCTTTTGAAGCTAAGCAGGGTTGGTCCTGGATGGGAGACCAGATGCTGCTGGAAGTGGTCTTGGAGGGCCAGTAGGAGGCACCCTTTCCTCTGGTGAAATTGTTGTTGTTTTATTCCCCAGGGCAGTGATTGGGGACATTGCCCTGAGTAGGGTGCTGTCTTTTGTTTTGGATAGGACGTTAAACGGGTGTCCTGACTCTCTGTGGTCACTAAAGATCCCATGGCACTTATCGTAGGGGTGTTAACCCCGGTGTCCTGGCTAAATTCTGTACCATACTGTACCATCATGGCCACCTAATCATCCCCAGTTTACAATTGGCTGATTCATCTCCTCTCCCCTGTAACTATTCCCCAGGTCGTTGCTGTAAATGAGAATGTGTTCTCAGTCAACTTACCTGGTAAAATATGGGTAAAATAAATAAACATTATTGGCTAAGATGGCTTAGCAGTTCAGACGTCATTTCTGTTTCGTATTGTCGTGTCCTGTATATATATATATTTACACCTTTCTTCGCATATCTTTTATATATTTTATTATCCAAGAACTCAACTACAAAAGCTTTCCTGCAAAAGCTTTCCTGCAACCCGCTTCACCKATTACAAAAAAGTATTATTTACCTCAAATCTGAAAATCCACCGTGGAAGCTAGCCAGGGGCTAATTCAGAAGCTAGCCAGAAAGCTAACCAGAAGCTATCCGATAGCTAGCCAGAAGCTAATCTGTAGCTGCCCAGAAAATTTAAGTCGGACTCTGGCTGCTACGTTGGTGTCTCAGACTGCCCACGTTTTGTGGTCATCAGCTATTCCTTTAGCTCGATAATCTACCGGCACTTTTGTGCAACGCGACTCGGACCGGAGCATTCGGGACTTTTTTTTCTCTCAGTTTCCCCGGATTTCAGCCGAGGCTCTGGACATTTGCAGCTAGCTAGCTGCAAACGTGTGACTATTGTGTACGTCGATCCCGGAGCAAACTCAAATCATTCCGGAGCTAGCCAGCTGAGGAGTTCCATCAGCCATTCCTGGGTACAGTCACCTATCCGGACCCGTTTTTTTTTTTGTTTGTTGTGCTGCAGATACGGAGCCCCGCCGGGCCTTCACGACTGACTGCCGACGTTATCTGCCCGAGGAGAGTATCCAACTGGCACCTCCGTCCCGACGTTACCTGAACGCTCATCTGGGGCCCACTAACCGTTAGCTGTCTTACCGGCTGCTATCTGAATAAGTATATCGGACAATTATTATTATATATTATTTTTTTTTTTTTTTGCCCAATTTGGATTGATCCCCTCTACCACACGGAACCCCACTAACCTACCGACGGAAACGCACGAAGGTATCTACAAATAGACTTCCATACTATGCTATCTCGCTACCGATAGCCATCTACCCGGCCAGCTGTCTGGATCGCCGTGGACCCAACCAACTCTACTCACTGGACCTTATTGATCACTCGATTAAGCATGCCTCTCCTTAATGTAAATATGCCTTGTCCATTGCTGTTCTGGTTAGTGTTTATTGGCTTATTTCACTGTAGAGCCTCTAGCCCTGCTCACTATACCATATCCAACCTCACAGTTCCACCACCCACATATGCGATGACATCACCTGGTTTCAATGATGTTTCTAGAGACAATATCTCTCTCATCATCACTCAACTAGGTTTACCTCCACTGTATTCACATCTACCATACCTTTGTCTGTACATTACCTTTAAGCTATTTATCGCCCCCAGAAACTTCCTTTTACTCTTGCTCTAAAGTTCTAGACGACAATTCTCATAGCTTTTAGCCGTACCCTTATCACTCCTACCTCTCTGTCTCTCTGGTGATGTAGAGGTGAATCCAGGCCCTGCAGTACCTAGCTCCACTCCTATTCCCCAGGCGCTCTCTTTGATGACTTCTGTAACCGTATAGCCTTGGCTTCATGCATGTTAACATTAGAAGCCTCCTCCCTAAGTTTGTTTTGTTCACTGCTTTAGCACACTCTGCCAACCTGGTGTTTTAGCCGTGTCTGAATCCTGGCTTAGAAAGACCACCAAAAATTCTGACATTTTTCATCCCCAACTACAAGATTTTCAGAAAGATAGAACGGCCAAAGGGGGCGGTGTTGCAATCTATTGCAAAGATTGCCTGCAGAGTTCTGTTTTACTATCCAGTCTGTTCCCAAACAATTTGAACTTCTACTTTTAAAAATCCACCTCTCTAAAAACAAGTCTCTCACCGTTGCCGCCTGCTATAGACCACCCTCTGCCCCCAGCTGTGCTCTGGACACTATATGTGAACTGATTGCCCCCATCTATCTTCAGAGCTCGTGCTGCTAGGCGACCTAAATTTTAACATGCTTAACACCCCAGCCACCCTACAATCTAAGCTTTGATGCCCTCAATCTCACACAAATTATCAATGAACCTACCAGGTACCCCCAATTCCGTAAACACGGGTACCCTCATAGATATCTCTAACAAACTGCCCTCCAAATACACCTCTGCTGTTTCAACCAGATCTCAGCGATCACTGCCTCATTGCCTGATCCTAATGGGTCAGCGGTCAAACGACCTCCACTCATACACTGTCAAACGCTCCCTGAAACACTTCAGCGAGCAGGCCTTTCTAATCGACCTGGCCGAGGGATCCTGGAAGGATATTGATCTCATCCCTGCAGTAGAGGATGCCTGGACATTTTTTTAAATGCCTCCTCACCATCTTGAATAAGCATGCCATTCAAGAAATTTAGAACCAGGAACAGATATAGCCCTTGGTTCTCTACTGACCTGACTGCCCTTAACCAACAGAGAAAACATCCTATGGCGTTCTGCATTAGCATCGAACAGCCCCCGTGATATGCAACTTTTCAGGGAAGCTAGAAACCAGTATACACAGGCAGTTAGAAAAGCCAAGGCTAGCTTTTTCAAGCAGAAATTTGCTTCCTGCAACACAAATTCAAAAAAGTTCTGGGACACTGTAAAGTCCATGGAGAATAAGAACACCTCCTCCCAGCTTCCAACTGCTCTGAAGATAGGAAACACTGTCACCACCGACAAATCCACTATAATTGAGAATTTCAATAAGCATTTTTCTACGGCTGGCCATGCTTTCCACCTGGCTACCCCTACCCCGGACAACAGCACTGCCCTCCCCTCTGCTACTCGCCCAAGCCTTCCCCATTTCTCTTTCTCCCAAATACAGTCAGCTGATGTTCTAAAAGAGCTGCAAAATCTGGACCCTTACAAATCAGCCGGGCTAGATAATCTGGACCCTTTCTTTCTAAAACTATCTGCTGAAATGTTGCCACCCTATTACTAGCCTTTTCAACCTCTCTTTCGTGTCGTCTGAGATTCCAAAGATGGAAAGCAGCTGCGGTTATCCCCCTCTTCAAAGGGGGGGACACTCTTGACCCTAACAGCTACAGACCTATATCTATCCTACCCTGCCTTTCTAAGGTCTTCGAAAGCCAAGTCAACAAACAGATTACCGACCATTTCGAATCCCACCATACCTTCTCCGCTATGCAATCTGGTTTCCAGCTAGGTCGATGGGTGCACCTCAGCCACGCTCAAGGTCATAAACGATATCTTAACCGCCATCGATAGGAAACAATACTGTGCAGCCGTATATCATGACCTGGCCAAGGCTTTTGACTCTGTCAATCACCACATCCTCATCGGCAGACTCGACAGCCTTGGTTTCTCTAATGATTGCCTCGCCTGGTTACACAACTACTTCTCTGATCGAGTTCAGTTGTCAAATCGGAGGGTCTGTTGTCCGGGCCTCTGGCAGTCTCATGGGGGTGCCACAGGGTTCAATTCTTGGACCGACTCTCTTCTCTGTATCACTCAATGATGTCGCTCTTGCTGCTGGTGATTCTCTGATCCACCTCTACGCAGACGACACTATTTCTGTATACTTCTGGCCCTTCTTTGACACCGTGTTAACAACCCTCCAGGCGAGCTTCAATGCCATACAACTCTCCTTCCGTGGCCTCCAATTGCTCTTAATACAAGTAAAACTAAATGCATGCTCTTCAACCGATCGCTGCCTGCACCTGCCCGCCTGTCCAACATCACTACTCTGGACGGCTCTGACTAGAATATGTTGACAACTACAAATACCTAGGTGTCTGGTTAGCCTGTAACTCTCCTTCCAGACTCACATCAAACATCTCCAATCCAAAGTTAAATCTAGAATTGGCTTCCTATTCCGCAACAAGCATCCTTCACTCATGGCTGCCAAACATACCCTTGTATAAACTGACCATCTATCCAATCCTCCGCTTCGTGATGTCATTTACACAATAGTGCCCCTCAAACCCATACTACTCAATAAATTGGATGCAGTCTATCACAGTGGCATTCGGTTTTGTCACCAAAGCCCCAATATACTACCCACCACTGCGACCTGTACACTCTCGTTGGCTGGCCCTCCGTCTTCATACTCGTCGCCAAACCCACTGGTTCCAGGTCATCTAACAAGACCCTGCTAGGTAAAGTCCCCCCTTACTCAGCCTGCTGGTGTCACCATAGCAACACCTACCTGTAGCAACGCGCCTCCAGCAGGTTTTATCCTCTCTGGTCACCCCCAAAAACCCATTCTTCCTTTTGGCCTGCCTCTTCCTTCACGTTCTCTGCTGCCAATGACTGGAACGAACTACAAAAATCTCTGACACTGGAAACACTTTCTCCTCACTAGCTTTATAAGCACCAGCTGTCAGAGCAGCTCATAGATTACTGCACCTGTACATAGCCCATCTAATACTTAGCCCAAACAAACTACCTCTTTACCTACTGTATTTATTTTTATTTATTTTGCTCCATGCACCCCATTATTCTGTCTCTACTTTGCGCTTTTCTTCCACTGCAAACCAACCATTCCATAGTGTTTTTTTTAGTTTTTATTTACTTGCTGTGTTGTTTTACTTCGCCACCATGGCCTTTTTATATTTATTTATTTATACATATATTTTGTTGCCTCTCACCTCCTTATCTCACCTCACTTGCTCACATTGTATATAGACTTATTTTTTTTTTCACTGTATCATTGGACTATATGTTTTTTTACTCCACTTGTTACATATGTGTGTTGTTATGTGTCGAACTGCTTGCTTCTTTACTGGCCAGGTCGCAATTGTAAATGACGAACGTGTTCTCAATTTGCCTAACCTGGTTAAAAAGGTTAAATTACCTTGCACGCGTGACTCAGCAGTGTCGCTAACAAACCAGAAAGAAACAATGCATTGCGATATAGTGACAGATGAATGAACTGAGTGACGTACTGAAGGGTGGTGGATCACACACACAACACACAAACCACACACACACACACCACACACACACACACCACACACACCACACACAACACACACACACACACACACAACACACACACACACACACACACACACACACACACACACACCACCACCACACAACAGAGGAGTGATTTTGCCCCACTAAGCCCTGGAAGGCCTATTGTGTTCTCTGCCCATTAGGAAGCGGCTGGTAGCTTTATAGAGGGGTGTAAGGAGAGAGACCTCCCCCACCACAACAATACCAACCCCCCAATCACTCCAACCCCAAACCCCCAACACAGGGAGGGCAGAATGGGGACTGGAGAGGTGGGGGGCCTACTTAATTAAGCACAACCCAGGTGGAAAGAAGGAGGGCCAAAGGGGAGGGGGGCTGAGCGTCACCCCCCTGTACCAATCAAACCAACCAGTGGAGTATAGCTGTTCCACTAGACATGCTCTGCATTATGTTCTCTGTTCTATACCATTAAACACCCTATATAGGCCTACATCTTTTAGCCCAAAACCTCTCCTTAAACTAATCCTGAGTGTGCTCTCGGCAGATAGAAGACTTCAATCAGAAAGAAAACCATTAAGGCGTGRAACTGAGTATTAACCACCCCTGGACTCCCACCTCCTACACAGCAGAACTAAACACGGGTGATTCATWAAAAAAAAGGGCTGCAGCTGTTGTGTCCTGCAGGAGGTCAGATTCCTGTAAAAGAAAAAGGAGGGTTTTTCAAGAGGTGTGAGCAACCCTTCTAGTGTGTGTGTGTGTTTTCATAGAACAGTCAGAGGGGCTGCTGACGGCTCCATAAAGGACCCTTTGAATGGCGGAGCTCTGGCTAATGCACAGCAGATGTGCAGGAAAGAATATCCACCCCGGTTGAGTGGCCCTCCGCAGCCAGGCGACAGGAGCCCTGTCCAGGGGAGGTAGCCAGACAGCGGGCAGACACTCTGGTTCTCTGGACCCACCGCGTCTGGAGGTCTAGGCTTTATGTAGGCTTTATGCCACGTCTCCTGGCTCTGACGTCAGCGGGGGCTAGGATGGCGCCTCTTGGCCAATTAACATCCTCTCACGCCATTAGCATGGCCAGGTAACACACGATACGTTCGCCGTCTGAACTGAGTCGCTGACGCAAAGGTGACATGGCCAGGTAAGATCATCTTCTCAGACCATTCACTGAGCCAGGTAACACAGAGGGACTGTTCACTCTCACACACTCTTCATCTGTCAATAGGGCCACGTTGGCCAGGTGATCACAGGGGACACAGGTGATTCAAACACCTCTGACTAGAGTACAATAAACACCTGCTGTACTGTACAGCTACCTTCGCTTACTAAATACAAACAAAAGCTACCTTCGCTTACTAAATACAAWWWTTTTTAAAAGTTATTTTAATCCTGTGATTCATTTGATCTGGAAAAGCAGTGAAATAGGGGACAAGAAGTGAAATAGGGTACATTAGTAATACTAATACAGGTCTCACTCTTGTGAAGATATCTCTAGTAAAATGTTCAGTTACAGATCAAACCTATGGAGGATGAGGTTAGAATGGGAGGGCTATAATTCCTATTTAGCACGAGAGACGTTATTGTGCCTGGTCTGTGACCCAAGATGTCCCGCCTCGCCTGACCGATAATGAAAACAAACAACAAGGAGAGAAGTTTCACACCATCAGCACCTTCCGTGTAATACCCCCTCCCCCGTTCCTCACGGCACACAGACGTACACACACAAACTTCCTTCTCCTCATGCCCCTCTGTCCCTCCACACAAATGGGACCCAGGGGGGAACAAAGACCCAGTCTCACTGCCCGGCATCACTTTCACTTTGAATGAAAACTTAACACCCAAAATAAATTGGCCGAGTGGATCGCCACCCCACTACCCCCTCATTCCTTCCTCACAGAGAAAGTGGACCCGGCAGGCCAGATGTTTGCCTTAGTGAAGATAAATATCGAAGTGCCAGCTTTCTCTGTAAGGCAATCTGCTCGCTGTGTCGTTTGTCGGATTAACGAGGGTAAGGCAAACATGGGGATTATGTTCCTGTGGCATTTCCCGCTCTCTCTCTAGCCACTCTGTGTAAACACCCCAGGCCTCAGCCTCCCCTCCCCTCACTTCAAGTTTCAAGTTGTATTAGTTGTATGTACGGGACGTACATGGTATATAACTCTTGTGGAACCTGCTTACGTGCAGGTTCCTTCTCGACAATGCAACAACAATAATAAATAATAAAAGATAGGAATACGAATGAAGTAAATGACTCAGTAGAATGAAATAAACATTTTAGCATCAGTATAATAAAGACGGTCCAATTTAAAATCCAATATTAACACGTGTTTTGTGGAAGGGGGGTTGGGGGGCAATGTGTTTAAATTGTGCAGTATTTAGCAATCATAATATGAGTCTGGTAGCAGCAGTTGTGATGTGTGTATAGCATGAATGTATATGTGTGTGTGTGTGTTTGTCTGTGTGGGTGTGTGCATGAGTGAGTGCATGTGTGCTAAGTTGCGGAGGATCAGAGCAGGTGGTCAGTCCAGTTGAAGTGTTCAGCAGTCTGATGGCTTGTAGATAGAAACTGTCTCTGAGCTTGTTGTTATCAGACATCATGCTCTGATACCGCCTGCCCGACGGTAAGGGAGTGAACAGCTCGTGGCTGGGGTGTGAGGGGTCCTCAATGATGCTGCGGGCCTCCCTCAGGCAGTGTTTCCAGTAGATGTCCTGGATGGGTGGGAGTACGGTCCCAGTGATGTACTGGGCTGTCTTCACCACCCGCTGGAGGGCCTTGGGGTCGTGGACGGAGCATTTCCCGTACCAGGCCGTGATGCAACCGGTCAGGATGCTCTCGATGGTGCAGCAGTAGCATTTGGAGGACGCGGGGTGGCATGCTGAATTTCATCAGCCGCCTTAGGAAGTAGAGACACTGTTGTGCGCCCTTGACAAAGGCCGCGGCCCTTGCAGAGCAAGGGGAACCACTACTTCAAGGTCTCAAGAAGCAAGTGACGTCACCGATTGAAAGGCTATTAGCACGCACCACCGCTAATTAGATAGCCATTTCACATCCGTTACATATAGGCTGACACGTTGTTGTTGGTTATCAGCCTACAACCGTAGGTGTCGCCAGCAAACTTGATGGAGTTGGTGTTTTGAAAAGTCACTCAGTCGTGGGTGAACGACAGAGGCTGAGGACACACCCCTGGGGGGCCCCTGTGTTAAGAGTAAATCATGAGGATCACTTCCACCTCTGCTGTTCCCGGGCTCCTCGTGGCCGTTTGTTTTAGCAGCAGAGCGCCTGGAAGAGTGTTTGGTTGTGTTGCGTGTCACACACTGTGTGAGTGTTAGATAGTGCTGTCGGTTACACTGTGTGTGTGTGTGAGCAGGACCGCAGTTCATGAGAGTGCAGGGGGTACTGCTAATCCTCCTTCCCTTCTGTCTCCCCTCTGTTTCCCTCCCAAGGAACTATTTGTGACACTTCAAACTGAAAACACTTGTGGAATTCCTCTCACAGGCTTCACTGAGGCTTTGTCTCAGAGTGCCCTCTTTCTCAGGTATCACTCTGAAATGTCTCTCTCCTACCAACACACACACACACACACACACACACACACACACACACACAACACACACACACACACACACACACACACACACACACACACACACACACACACTTGACCTAACAAGAGAAATGCAGCCCTATCCCTGACACCCTGCAGCTGGACAACAATACTGGCCATGTTCCCTGTTGGTGCTGAAGGGCCTGGCATGGTGTAATAGAGCTAGAGGCCAACCGGTGTTGATGAGCACCTGGCCCAGTGTGGCTCTGGCCTGCAGTCTGGAGACACTAATAGGTACTTTCTGGACACATCCGCCCAGCGGTGTGTCAGCCTTAATGAGGCTCTTCTCTGGCCTGTAAACAAGAACAGATGCAGAGCAGACCAACTACACAGGAAATGTATTATTACCAGAACAAGGAAAGTCATGATGAAGTGTGACGACAGAGAAAATGAAGACTGTGGTATCGAACTTAGCTGCAGCTAGACCTGAAAAAAAACATCACTAGCCATCAAAATCATCACCGACCAACCACCTCACTGTTTCCAAAGCCTATATTGGCTGGCAGTTGATTTCAGTTCTACATCGAGCTGGCATGTAATGTTCAACACGCCACAATGGAGAACCATGTTCATCTTAACATAAAGAATAACTCTCATGAAATAACTGTTTTTTCTTTAGGTTTGGGGTGGTTGAGCATTCCTTKATTTGCAGTACAACAAATGTCTAGTGTGTGTGTGACTGACTGTGGCCTATTGGCAGCCAGCTGGTTCCTCTTAGTGCTGAGCAGTCTAATGTGCAGTGATCAGCCTAAGTCAACACCCCTGGCCGGAGAACAGGCTTAATTGATGATAGGAAAAATTGGAGCCAATATTTCTGAACTGCCTAAAGAACTGTCTCAATAGCCCCGTTTATACCTGGTTCTAACTTGCGTCCTTTGTCCTGATCTTTTCAATATTGTGATTGTGCCCACAATTTTAGACAGGTGTAGACAATCAAAAGACACATTGTGATCTGATTGTAATCATGTCCACCTCCGGAGGTAGTCAGACACACATTGTGTCTGGATATGTTACAAGTGTAGACCGATCTGGACAGAGAAACCAGTAAATCATCATTATTCCGAACTCTAAAATAATTGACAGGTGGCACCATTGACTAATTACATCAAAATGTGTCTTACAATAAATATTATTCTGAAAGAATAGCTGTGAAATAATTTACACAAAGGAAGGGACCAGGAAATCTGGTGACAATGCAGACACAGTGGACAGGATAACAGAAACATTTTAATACCATGTGTAGACACATTTCTGGAAATGTGGGTACAATTAGAATGTAGACTAGATCTGGATCAACGACCCATGTTAGCACCAGGTATAAACGGGGTTATTGAATTCTCTGGTTTTCTTTGCCCATGAAACACCGCCTGGGAAATTGGCAGGGGGAAGAGGCAGTGTGTTGGGCTAAAGCAATGTGTCCCAAACCTCCTCAAGCCATTCCACTTTGATCTACTTGAGTACCACCAACATATCTGATTCAACTGTTCAACTAATCATCCAGGATTAGTTGATTCACAGACCAAATAGGTGAAATGGCTGGGGGTACTTAACTCAAGATTAGTTTAACTCAGGAACTAAATCAGCAGACAAGTAAGATGAAGACTATGTTGAAGACTAGATGTGCTTCTCATGACACGCGTACTGTCATATGAGTGAAACACAGGGAAAAAGTTGTAGAACAGGAACCCTTTGACAAGTGAAGATACTAGTCTAAAAACGGTACTGAAATGACTGTCATTTGTTTTCACACGTTAGACAGTCTTTCAATAGCAACCTGAACTGCTATTCTAATCCTGCCAATGCAACAGCTGTAACATGTAACATGGCTGAAAAGCCTCGCCAAATGATCAAAGTGCCAGGATGTAACATGTAAAACCAGTAAACACCACAGCACCTCCAGGTCAGGAGTGGATCACTTGAACACTCCGCTCAACCTCTCAAATAGAAAGCAAAATGYATTCAGCCAGTAAGCAGTCCAAGTCTGTCTGATCTGATGTAGGCTGTTAATTATCTGTCACTTTATTCCTAGTTATATGTACATATCTACCTCAACTACCTCGTACCCCTGCACATCGACTCGGTACTGGTACCCTGTGTATATAGCCAAGTTATTGTTACTCATTGTGTATTAATATTTGTGTTATGTGTTTTACTTTTCTATTATTTCTCTATTTTCTTTCTCTCTGCATTGTTGGGAAGTGCCCGTAAATAAGTATTTCACTGTTCGTCTACACCTGTTGTTACGAAGCATACAAATAAAATTGTCTATTTCCAGATCCAGTCGCAGCAGTGCATAAATCAGTGATGTAAATGCTGGGTGAGTTTGAACTAATCTGGGATGAGGGAAGGAAGGAGGGAGGAGCGCAGAGAGCAGACTCCCATCGGGATGATCTCCCCGTCTTTCCCCAGGAGGAATCTCAGCCTCAGAACTTCTCTATTTCTGCATGCTGGAGTTTTTTTTAAACTCAGTTTTTTTATCATCAAAGGAGAGGAGGATGCACTTCTGTCGAGAAATTTGGGGTAAAGGAGTTTGGAGTAGAGGGCTGTTTCGTGAATAATGCATTAGTAATCATCTGAGCTCGCATTGAAAGGGAGAAGGGGATTTAATTGGGTGCATTGATGTTGCTGATAGAGGTCTTGGGAGTTTGTTCTGTCAGTCGTTTTCAGGTCATTTTTGTCCCTCTGTATGGTTCTGTGGCTCAGTCTGCCTTCAGTCTGCATAGTCAGGCTGTCAGGATTTTTCTTGTCTGTTGACTTTGTTCCAGAGAAAACGTTTCATCACCAGCCCTTATATGAAGATTGGTACCCACACCACAGCCACATGACATACACACAAACATACTCACAAAATCCCCTGTGGATTCACCTATGAAATATGTTTGTTTGCTGCTGCGAAATGCCCTCTGCACTGAGTAAGACCTTGGACAGAAGTTGTGGGTCAATATTTGCTGGGTCAAAGGTGACTCTGCACGTGGCGAGTGTTTGCTTGACGATGGTGATATCTGCCTCGTTAAACCTTGGTATTGTTCATTAGGCACCAAACGGAAGAAAACAGACTGAAAAAGGAAAAGACTACCTGTTCTTGACTAATAAGAAACACTAGGTTTCACTTTGTTGCAAAAAGTAATTTAATTWTTTTTTATCCATTGCGTGCCCGAATGAACATGACAAGCTGTGTAAAACTTTAGATTCCCTGATGTCTGCAGCTTGAAGCCCTGCTAGTGTGTTTCCATACTTTAGGAGGTACAGTTTGCTTTACCTTTTGCCCCGATGACATGGTGTAGTCACACTTTCAGATGGAGAACATTGTTCTGACTGTACTTTATAAAAGGGGTCATGTTGACAT
Organism: Salvelinus sp. IW2-2015; assembly: GCF_002910315.2. Lineage (NCBI taxonomy): Eukaryota > Metazoa > Chordata > Actinopteri > Salmoniformes > Salmonidae > Salvelinus > Salvelinus sp. IW2-2015. The sequence goes on along the minus strand of NC_036862.1, from coordinate 14,286,978 downwards.
CCATTATCAGTTTAATAACACCCCGTGGAGTGAAACCCCAACCTACACAGTATCCCTACAGGGCAAACACCTGGTCATTAGAATGTTATGCTGAYTCTGACTAAATGTTTTCTACAGGTAGGGCCTGGAGTGACCTAACACAGGGAAAACTCTGGACTCTATTCTAGTTATATAGCCTATAATATTAGAGCCTAAAAATGTTCCCTGCCCAGGTCACATCATGGTCAACCTACCTAAAGGTAACAGAGCTGTAAGCTACAGTGTTTGTTTGCTACATCCTCTCATTGCTGGAAGAGGTCTGTAGAAGACACTGGGTTTAGAAATGAGCATGCCGTCTGTCTGAGCATACACTTCTTTTCAAAGTTTCATCTTGGCTAATTTACAAAAAAAAACTAGTGTCTTCAGGTATAGTACATTCCATCTGAGTTTGGTCAGTTTGGCTCTTCTGAGGAATCACAGGACTTGTCATCATACCAAGATGCTCAGAAGAGGTGTAGAGTGGACCCACACCCACGCCAGTGAGCAGACTCAAGTGTACACCAATTGGTCTGGCCTGACCAGACAGAGTATAGTCTCTCTAGACAGACGGGTTGCCCTAGGTCTGGGGTTTCCCGAGATTAGAGTGAATATGGCTGAAGGTATTCCATGGCTGAAACGCAGTGCACTGGATGAGGACAGAGGAACGAGCTAACCTTTGTAAGGGAGTTTCAGATCCACTGACACATCCCAAAGGATTTAGGGAGGTTGGACAACCCGTCTTGAATATAAACAGAAGCCATGATGAGCCATACCAGATACAGAATACTTGAAGCATATCAACAGTGGTCCTCATAAGCACTGGGACAGAGGTCAAATAATGTGTACTGGTTGTACACTCAAACAATTTGGATATAGTATCAATGATGAGTACAAAATGACCTTTTGTCTGGATAATTCCCTGTATGGTTAACCATTCTTGAGTCTCCAACTAGAAACTGAGGAGCTGTCACTTCCTTAACTACTCCATAGCAGCCCCTCTCCCCACCATCCCCTCCCTGCCGCAGGCCCTCTCCCTCCCTCCATGCAGCAGTGGAAAGTCTGGAGTCTGTGTGCCTCGCAAGTGACTAGGGATAATTACCTGGTGCCACCGGAGGTCCAAGAACAACACAAGTGTCTGTAATTAAAATAACGGCATGCTTCTCCGTGTGAGAGAGTGCAGGCCCAATGAGATCGGACCAGAGAGACCGACAGCAGACAGACTGCTGAAGCCCCCACGTCAGTGTTCCAGCCGTCACGACAAGGCAAAGAAACCCTACAAACTCAAGACAGTTTCACTTGACTCCACAAAAGCTTCCTTAATAGGACAGTTTTTCAGGCAAAGTTGTCCCCCCTCAGATGACTGGAAGCAGTTTTAATTCCGCATGGCATCTTCAAACTAATTTCTCCACTAAGCATACATGTACTGGGTTGTAACCATCTTTTACAATTGCATAGGACCTTTATCAACATTTCAGTCATTAAGCAGACAACTTAGAATCAGTGCATTCAACCAAGGAAGGTAAACCAACCACAAAGAATAAAGACAACAGAAATAAGCAAGACAGTAGAAAGCGATACCATTGTATGATGTTTTATTAAAAAGTAAAGAAAACATACGTCAGCCTGCGGTCCCATGGCTAACTCCTCCCCACTGGCTATTCTCTATCAGGTTTACCATTGGCAGTGATGGCTGGGGGAAATACTATAAACCTCAAAACAAAGCAAAGGGGAGATCTAAACTTCAAACCCATATCCTTTCAAAAAAATGGGGGGGGGGGGTTCTTTACTTGTGAGCCCCACACCTGTCCAACCAATCCCGACCCCAGTTGCGACTATAAATATTTATTTTTAAAGTGTAAAATACTTTTTGTTCCTCCGGAAAGAAAGAAAGTATTTACAACAGGAATTTTACTGAGGAGGGCAGTCACTTTTGCAATTCTTTAGATCTGCTCTTCCATCTAAATATTCAATGTAATTGAACAGCCAACAATTACATTTCAAATCTCAGATACAAGATTCGAGTAGTACAAAAAACAAACAAACTCAAAGCGCTTTTTAAAACTGCCCAAATGATAAGAACCAAATTAAAATCAGATCGTAGGCTTGACGATTCAATGACAGTAGTGTTAGAAAAGTACTAACATACTGCATAGAACTGCACATACAGGACAGGTCATAGTCAAGACATCTGCATTGTCTGACTACCTAACCGGTGTTCTGTAAATAGATACCACAACACCCCATCTGAGAATTACTCCAAGGACCTTAGTGCTCTCCAAGGTTCGATTATGGTACAGGGTACACACACTAGCTAGAGGGAAGTTTTTTTAAACACCTACTCCACAGTAGAATGTGCATGAGGTTGTTTAAGGAAAGGATATGAACAAGACAAGAGGTTCTCAAGGGACCATAACTTGCACTATGCTGGTTAAAAGTGCAGGAGTATAGCACCACCTGGTGCTAATGAATGGAAACATACACAATAAGGAGTTTGAAGCAATGATAATAACCTGAAGGATTTGAACCGAACAACCCGGCTCATGGTCCACGAACCCTCACACAGATCGCCTACATCGGACTAGAACCTAACCAGACCTTGTATTGATGACATGGCATAATGATGACCGCTGACAAATCTTTGAGGGAGGAAGTGGTTATCGCTCGCAAGTATTTCATACACTTCCTTTGAATCAAATTCGGCCAAAATGTGCAACAAAACAAATCATAAAAATCCCATTTCAAGTCAACAAAACACATTTCCATGCATTTAGACCATGGRTATGCTTGGATTTGTGGTTTAAACACTGGTTTAAAATAATAAATGCCTATAAATGTCAATGAGACAGTAGAGCCCTACCACAGTAGGTATATGAAAACAAAAGGCAGCCCTAGCTTTACAGGGAGAAAACTACAGGGCGGAGTTTAAGGGGAATCATCTACTGAATTTGAGGACATTCTGGAGGTGAAAGGTCGGGCAACGCGGTGGACCAGGAATGAGACACTGCAGATAAACATGTGTTGCTGCAACAAGAACAGAGTCCTCTGGAGAAAGAGGGGGTTAAAATGTACCGTTGTTTTTACAATAGGTATTTTCATTGTCAACACAGGAAACTGAATTGCATATGTAAAAACCTGGATTATCTGTATGGTTCAAATGCTTAGGCAGAATGATGGCTAGGCAGTTGGTGCGTAGCCTGAAGGAAGAACTCAGACATATACACCAAGGGCTTTGGTGCCCTCGCACGGCTGGGTTGCCCAAAGGCCAGTGTTTAGTCACGTCAAAAAGCAAAACCAGAGAATGATGACTGTACATCAACATAAATTAGGTATTTCCTGGAAACCGGTTAACATCCCATCCCTCACAGCCCAAGCCGCACAGAAGCTAAATTACAACTTTAAACCTGGGAGGATGACCAGAATGTAAGGTGTGGGGGGATAAATAAAAATTCTCAAAGAGCTCTGACAAATCCTCTCGTCTTAGATGTAAATGTCTGTTTGAAAAAAAGTCCCCAAATATTTAAATCGCATTACAAATATAAATCAGTTTCTTTTTTACTCAAAAATATTAACATAACCAAAAACACAAAAAACTCCATCTGAGAAGTTGAGTCCCATTTCCTCAGAATTGGGAGGGGTGTTCTGTTTTCATTTTAGGGGCAGAAATTTGAAAAGACAAACACAAGAAGCACCCTGGACTTCATTATGAACGTTTTTGCCGCTTGGAATGTCGGTGGCTGGCCCCGTTCTCCTCGTCACTATCCCCACCATGGCCCCCCCGCTGCCGAGTTCTCCGGTTGTCGCCCTCCTCGCCATCACTCTCTTGCTCTCGGTAGTCTCGCCGGCTGGACGTGGTCGCCGCCCGCTTGCTCTTCCTCTTCACGCTGCCCTCTTRCTCGCTCGCCTCCGCTTCCTTTCTCCTCTGCTCCACCACTGCTTTCCTGGGCCGACCCACCTTGCCTTTCCCATTCTGCATCTTCCGAATCTTGGGCGTCTCCTCTTCCTCCTCGTCCTGAGCGGTCCGACTGACTCTCTTCCGCTGGTGCCGGCGCAGGTAGCCAAGGCCGGGTAGCAGCTTGTGGAGCAGCTGGGTGAAGCTCTGCTCCGTCTTGGCCATGCAGGAGAGCACCGAGCTCCCACTCTGGTTGTACTCCTCGGCGTTGGAGAACACCAGCTTGACGTCCTCCAGGAAGTCCTGGGCGTGGCGGTACTGGCCCTCGCTGAACTTGGCCTGCATGGTCTGGAAGTCCATGGGGCTGGAGATGATGTCAAAGTAGTCCTCCGCCTCCTCTACTGACACCGGCTCTCTGGAGCGAGGAGCGAAGACGGGGAGGTTAGAGGTCAGGTCTACTGTCTCAGATCTAAATATCTTGATACTATTTCCATGGAATTCACATGGACACCTACACTGAACCTGCATCTAATCAACTGTCTGATATCTATATAGTTAGTGTCAATGTATGTTGTTACATTGAGATAGGAGTATAAGTCCAAAGTTAGTTGTGCTAGTCAAGCCATATTTGAAACACATTCAGGAGGCATTTCCCAGCTTCACAAATGTTTAACTGCATGCCAGTCTAACTTACAGAATAGTAGTGCATCAGTCTCACCTGAACGGCCAGCTGTAGCGGAATTTGACCAGTTTTTGCAGGATCTCCTCGCTCCTCTCCAGCTCCAGGGCCTGCCGACGCACCCCTGCCTTTGAGCTCTGACGCACCTGCAGCAAACCACACACACCATATTAGTGTTGGCAAGGGGTCAAGTTATCTGCATAGAAGCTGGCTTGCACCAGTGCGTGAGTCACCAAAGTCCATTTTATTTGCACTTTTTTGGTATATACAGACTTGTCCCATCGCTGGAACTCCCATGCAGACTCGGGAGAGGCGAAGGTCGAGAGCCATGCGTCCTCCGAAACACGACCCTGCCAAGCCGCACTGCTTCTTGACACACTGCTCGCTTAAACCCAGAAGCCAGCCGCACCAATGTGTCGGAGGAAACACCGTACAACTGGCGACCGTGTCAGCGTGCATGTGGCCGGCCCACCACAAGGAGTCGCTAGAGAACGATGGGACAAGGACATCCCGGCCGGCCAAACCTTCCCCTAACCCGGACGATGCTGGGCCAATTGTGCACCYCCGCATGGGTCTCCCGGTCACGAGCCGGCTGCGACACAGCCTGGAATCGAACCCGGGTCTGTATTAACGCCTTAGACCGCTGCACCACTTGGGAGGTCAGACCAGTCTTTCTAACCATGAGCCATAGGGTGTGTGTGTTCTCACCAGCTCGTCGATGTCTGCAGGACTGCTAGGGGCGGCCCTCTGTTTGCTGGGTTTACTGGGGGGAGAGTGCTTCTTAGACGCCTTACTGGACGCCTTCAATGCTTTAGAGTTCTTTGTCTTCTTCCTTGATCTCACTGGGAAACAGAAGAGTCCAGTTAAATATACACACCATCAGAAAAACATTTAAAATCAGCCATTTGTTGTACCTGTATGAACTGTAAGAATAGGGATGAAGCTATAAATCACAAGTAAAATGCTGAAAGATTCAGATTAAAAAGAAATCTTTTAATAGACATCCTAAAACAGATCTCTGGTCGACTAGGCTCATCAACAAGCCCAACTTCTCAGAGGGAGGGAGCTATGTGAAGTCAAGAGACCTCAAAATGCACTGGGCCGAATCCTCGCTCACGGTTTGGTTTGCAATGTTATGTTGCCAGATCTGCAGGGTAAAAACCGACCTGCTACGGCAGCACTATAACCACCGGTCTTCCAAACCCAATTGTGTGTGGTTACCTTACGTGCAGGCCTAAACTCACAGAGGATCACTCTGCCACATACCGTCAGCCAAGCCGGGGGTGAAAAGCCCACCAGATCAAAAAGGGGGGACGACACTCAGACAATGAAGAGGGGAGAGAATGAGCTCAGAATACTGCACCACATTCCTGTCATTCCCATCTTTCTCTGCATCCGTAAAATAGAAACGTGTACATTGTTCGGCCTGTTCAGTTCTCTCTGGTCAGGGTAGGAGAAAGTCTGGGCCCTAGTATCTATGTAAAACCCCTGCTACACGACAGGCCCTTCCCACTAAGGCCCTTGAAGACAGGGAATGTTCCTGAGTGGACAAGTTAGTTTTGACTTATTGGTAAGCGACTCCAGTGAAGATTTGGCCTTGTGTTTCAGGTTAATTAATCTCCCAGTGTCTGGTGGAAAGCAGACTGACCCAGGTTTACCGCTAGGATTTTGACTGTGATTAACTACATTGTGGGTTATCCTGAAAAACTCCAGCCCTTAACAATTACAAGCATACCCATAACATGTTGCAGCTACCAATATGCGCAAAAATATGGAGTGGTACTCAGTAATGTGTTGTATTGTATTTCCCCCAAACATAACACTTTGTATTCAGGACAAAAAGTTACTTGCTTTGCCATTTTTTGAAGTATTACTGCCCTGTTGCAAACAGGAAGCATGTTTTGGACTATTTGTATTCTGTACATGCGTCCTTTTCACTCTGTCAATTAGGTTAGTATTATTTAGTAACTACAATGTTGATACATCCTCAGTTTCTCCGATCACAGCCATTAAACTCTAACTGTTTGAAAGTCACCATTGGCCTCATGGTGAAATCCCTGAGGGGTTTCCTTCCTCTACGGCAACTGAGTTAGGAAGGACATCTGTATCTTTGTGGTAACTGGGTGTATTAATACACCATCCAAAGTGTAATTAATAACTTCACCATCCTCAAAGGGATATTCAATGTCTACCTTCTTTTTGTTTTTACCTATCTTCCAATAGGTGCCCTTCTTTGAAAGGCATCGGAAACTCTCCCTGGTCTTTGTGGTTGAAATTCACTGCTTGACATTACAGATAATTGTGTGTGTGGAGTACAGAGATGCTTTCATAAGAAAAATCCTGTTAAACACTATTATTGAACACAGAGTGAGTCCATGCAACAAAAAAAAWTACTCCTGGAGGTATTTAGGCTAGCCATAACAAAGTGCTGAACACGTGACTCAAGGCATTTTAGCTTTTCATTTGTAAAAATGTCTAAAAACATAATTCCACTTTGACATAGGGTGTTGTGTGTGTAGGCCAGTGACAAATCTAAATGTAATCAATTTTAAAATTCAGGCTGTAACCACAAAATGGAAGAAGGGGTGGGAATACTTTCTGAAGGCACTGTACATCTGTAAGGTCCCTCGGTTATGTACTGAATTTCAAGCACAGATTCAACTCATGAAAACTGGCAGTGATTGGTAAATGGTTAACAATAACAAACCAGACTTTAAAATAGCTCTTTAAGCGTGGTCAAGTTAATAATTATGCACAGGATTATGTATTAAGCCACCCAGACACATCAAAGATAGTCGTCCTTCTGAGCTGCAGGACAGGAAGAAAACTGCTCAGGGATGTCACCATGAGGCAGTAGGTGATTTTAAAACAGAGGTGGCTGAGATGGGAGAAAACTGAGGATGGATCAACAACATTGTAGTGATTACATTTCTAATATATTGTTATTTTTTGTATTTAATTTTGTATTATTATTTGCTACCATTTTAATTATTATAATTTTATTACAATGTATACATTGTTACTTTGGCAATATTGACACAATTTTCATGCCAATAAAGCAGCGTGAATTTGACGCCGAAATAATGACCTAAATGACAGAGTGAAAAGAAGAATACAAATATACATAATACAAATATTCCAAAACAGGCATCCTTTATTATCACACCAAAAGAATACACCGTTTGGCCTAAATGAAAAGCCTCATGGTTGGGGCAAATCTAACACGTCACTAAGTAACTGCCTCATTTTCAAGCATGGTGGTGGTTGCATCATGGTATGCTTGATATCTGAAAAGACTGGGGAGTTTTTCAAGATAAAAAGAAATGGAATGAGCTAAGACCAGGCAAATCCCAGAGGAAAACCTTCAGTCTGCTTTCCACCAGACAGTGGGAGAGAAATTCACCTTTCAGCAGGACAATAACCTACAACACAAGGTCAAATCTACACTGGAGTTGCTTACCAAGAAGACAGTGAATGTTCCTTAGTGGCCAAGTTACAGTTTTGACTTAAATCTACTGGCAAGACTCGCAAGACTCAGTACTGTTACATTGGGTAATGGTAAGTAAGGGTCCCTACTGGGGTCAATAATACTCACAGCTGTGGCCCACGGCCTTGTAATCATTATCCTCCTTGTCCTCTTCATCAGAGTCCTCGGATTCAGACTCCTCTTCGTCCTCAGAATCCTCCTCTTCCTCKGTGTCCTCATTGTAGTTTCTGGAACAACAAGTAGCCATCAGCATTCTGTTAAAGAGCGTTCATCCAATAGCAAAACAGGCTTTTCTTTACACGCCGTAATTTTGGAAGAACATTTGAAACTAGGGGCTGATTTGGGGGCTCATCCGTGGAGTCAAAATAATAAAACACTTGAGTATCTTCAAAGTGGCTTCTACAGTACCACCTTTAGATTGAAACAGCTTAATTGTCATGTTTGACGAAGAACCAGAATGTTTAGACACAGCTAAGTCTTTAATCCACCAGTGAGGTGTTGTGTGTTATCGTGTGAACCCTACCTTCCGCGGGAGCAGCGTCTTTGCACGGCGGGCTGGCAGGCGGGGCACAGCCACTCCCCCTGGGGGATGCGGTAGAGGGCGGGGCGCAGACAGAACAGGTGGAAGGCCTTGTTGCAGTCGTCACACAGGATGAGCTTGTCATCCTCACCTAAAGGAAGGATGGAGGAGAGAAAATCATCATCATCGCAGACTTAGTAYATAGTTTAGGCCTACACTGTCATTAACTCTATACATACATATTTAATTGTCTAAAGTCACTAAGACCAGCAAAAGTTATTCATGTAAAATATTAAATAAGGAGAAGCCTCTCTGTATGGAGTGTGCGTGCAAAACCTACAACTGAGCAAACAAACCATATCCGCGCTGCATGCCTCACAACCCAGGACCCACACCTACAAGGAGTAGGGGATGATACGGGATTGGGCCAAGAAGCTGCCATCACACATCCAAGTTAATTGGCTAGGGCCCAATTTACAATGAGACAGTTGGTCAAATCCCCAGGGATAAGAGCACACCCATTATCTCCACCAAAACAAGGATTCATCATAATCATTTATAACCTATATAATGTCTCTCATTCCCAAATATGTGTAGTTCAAGATAAGGTTACAAGCCATGTCTAACCTGAAATCACTGGGTAGGTTTCCACTACACCATCTCTGCTAATGTCAGATCAGCAACATGGATAGGAGGGAGCAGTGTGTTGTCACACAGGGCCTTGGGTATTGTACTTCTACTTATAGTAATTATATTACCTCAATACTTATACAGGGCCTTATACTGTAGTATCTTACTGCTAGTTCACCTGTAGTGTGGCTGTGTGACAGCATGTGGTACACCTGCACCTGTCTGACACTACTCTGTCCCTGCTCTGGGCTCATCCACCTGCCCTGCCTGGGACTGGGGCTAACCATGTCCCGCAGCACGAGGACAGGAGGCCTCAGCCCTGTCCCTGGAGAGAGTACAGGCTGTTATTGGAAGAGAGAATGGGTTCCAATAACGTAACTGGTTAAAATCAAGGTAATACATTTACTAGAGCAAAGATCAACACATACAGTTGAAGTCAGAAGTTTACATACACCATAGCCAAATACATAAAAATAAAATAAAAATCCTGAGTTTAAACAATTCCTGACATTTAATCCGAGTAAAAATTCCCTGTCTTAGGTCAGTTAGGATCACCACTTTATTTTAAGAATGGGATTTGTAAGAACAATAGAGAGAATGATTTATTTCAGCTTTTATTTCTTTCATCACATTCCCAGTGGGAATGAATTCCCACTGGGAACATACACTCAATTAGTATTTGGTAGCGTTGCCTTTAAATTGTTTAACTTGGGTCAAATGTTTCAGGTAGCCTTKCACAAGCTTCCCACAATAAGTTGGGTYKATTTTGGCCCATTCCTCCTGACAGAGCTGGTGTAACTGAGTCAGGTTTGTAGACCTCCTTGCTCACACACGCTTTTTCAGTTCTGCCCACAAATTTTTGGCCATGCTGTGATGCTGCCACGGCCATGCTTCACAGTTGGGATGGTGTTCTTCGGCTTGCAAGCATAACCCTTTTCCCTCCAAACATAACAATGGTCATTATGGCCAAACAGTTCTATTTTTGTTTCATCAGACCAGAGGATATTTATCCAAAAAGTATGATCATTGTCCCCATGTGCAGTTGCAAACCATAGTCTGGCTTTTTTATGGCGGTTTTGGAGCAGTGGCTTCTTCCTTGCTGAGCGGCCTTTCAGGTTATGTCGATATAGGACTCGTTTAACTGTAGATATAGATACTTGTGTACCTGTTCCCTCCAGCATCTTCACAAGGTTCTTTGCTTTTGTTCTGGGATTGATTTGAACTTTTTCGCACCAAAGTACATTCATCTCTAGGAGACAAAACGCGCCTCCTTCCTGAGCGGGGTGACGGCTGCGTGGTCCCATGGTGTTTATACTTGCGTACTATTGATTGTACAGATGAACGTGCTACCTTCAGGCGTTTGGAAATTGCTCCCAAGGATGAACCAGACTTGTGGAGGTCTACAATTTTTTTTCTGAGGTCTTAGATGATTTCTTTTGATTTTCCTATGATGTCAAGCAAAGAGGCACTGAGTTTGAAGGTAGGCCTTGAAATACATCCACAGGTACACCTCCAATTGACTCAAATGATGTCAATTAGCCTATCAGAAGCTTCTAAAGCCATGACATAATTTTCTGGAGTTTTCCAAGCTGTTTAAAAAAGGCACAGTCAACTTTTGACCCATTGGAATTGTGATACAGTGAATTATAAGTGAAATAATCTGTCTGTAAACAATTGTTGGAAAAATTACTTGTGTCATGCACAAAGTAGACGTCCTAACCGACTTGACAAAACTGTAGTTTGTAAACAAGGAATTTGTGGATGAAACACGAGTTAATGACTCCAACCTAAGTGTATGTAAACTTCTGACTTCAACTGTAGCTGATAACGTCACATAGCAACTTCACTTCAGTCATTCAAAGATTCTATACATTAGTCAATCATGTCTTTCTGCCTGTTCGAGAGGTTTGACTCGAAGGCCATGAACAGATTTGCTCATTTTTACTGCAAAGATTCCTTTAGTGCAGGGGCCAGCAAACCCCTAAAATGTTTGTTTATACTGTGGTTTGTTTTACTCAAACCACCTCGTGGGCCAGATTGACACTCCGGCTTTAGTGGAATGCAAGGTGATTTGTGGATAGCCGAAGTCTTCACAGCACCTTACTCACCTTATCATCTCCAACAGGCAGAAAATGACAGTCAAATGCTTTTATTGTAAATCAGGGTTTAACGAAACTTGGTACTGGTGTCCCCCCTGGGTGCATATTTTGTTTTTAGCCCTAGCACTACACAGCTGATTCAAATAACCAACTCATCAGCGTGCTTTGATTATTTGAATCAGCTGTGTAGTGCTAAGGCAAAAAACTTGTTTGGGGGCCCCCAGGACTGAGTTCGGGAAACGCTGGTATAGATGACTCAATACTGAGAAAGGTTTTCTTGACGAGACCTTGGGGCACGATGTGCAACCAACACCCCCCCCCCCCTTATTTTAAGTTTTTATTTACCTCTGATCGACTTGTTAAAACTAGATCCACTTTAAGGACACTATCTGTAATCGTTTCTTACTAATTGGTCCTTTCCATTGACACCATTTTAAAATACCCTCTTCAGTTTCGGACTCCCTCATACAGCTCCAGGACGTTGAGGATCACCCACCTTTCCTGCGGCACACCTTGCAGCGTGCGTTCTCTGCCGACATGTCCCACTTGATGCAGGCGTCCAGCATGCCCAGCAGCACGTGCATCCGGGAAAAGGTCTGGGCCTCGCGGATCGCCGTCTTCCATTTCTCTACTGCCGTCGCCACCTGCAGACAAATMACAACTTTTTTAATTACTTTTTTTTATTGTATTGATTTTTACAGAAAAGTGTGTTTAAGGTGCACTTCAAAACATTTATTTGACACCTGCATCACCTCGAGACCTAGTCATGAAACCTGTATTTTCAGACCKTGTAACCAAAAAACTGGTAATGGGTCTGCGAGAAAATATCTGTTTTATGCAAGTAAATTCAATAACACTACTGTTTAACACCTTCCTAGTTTGAATTGCAAACAGGCCCCATGGTTTAATCATCCCTCTCCAATTGCCGGTTACGCACTGAGATGTATAAAAGGGACTATTTAAAAAATAATATATTTTAACTGGGGAGCGTGAGTTAATTAAGAACAAATTCTTATATACAATGATGGCCTACACCGGCCAAACCCGGACGACGCAGGGCCAATTGTGCACCGCCCTACGGGACCCATAGGTCACGGCCGGTTGTGATACAGCCTGGATTCAAACTATAGTGACGCCTATAGCACTGAGATTCAGTGCCTTAGACCGCTGCCCGAGCTACTTCCAAGAAAGTGGTAAAAAAGGGGCTGTTTGAAAAGGGGTTGCCTTGTTTTAAATTACAGGTAACATACCATGTTCTGTCTAAAATAGGTATTACTCACCCTTGCCTCCTCCGCCAGCTTCTTCTCCTCATCCACCTCCTCAGTTTTCCTGCTCTCCTCACCTTCCTGCTTCTTCTTCTTCTTCTGCTTGGGAGCCATGAAGCCCTGCAGGAACTTCTTGATGACACAGGCCTGGAGGGTGATGACGCACTCCCCAAAGTCCTTTAGGTTCTCCAGGTCACGCACCTGAACACACAGAGACAGACAGGGGTCAGAGGGGAATGGTCAAGTTCAGAGGTCATACTCTGCTGGATGTGCAAGGCCCAAAGACAAATACAGGTAAATGGGCATTGAGGAAAATCTTGAAAGGTTTGTAGATACAAAATAATATGTATGGCCATTAGTTTACTCCTGCCTATATGACCTGACCAGATATGTGATCAGGATAAACTCCTGATTCCAAACATGTCAACTGATTGTATGAATAAATAGTTACCTTTCTCTCAAACTCATCCATGCTGTCGTCCATGTAGCCCAGGCCTCCCTTCTGGAGGCGCGAGGCCACCTCGATGACGTCGCTGCGCAGGTACTTAAGCAGCTCCTGGTGGCCGTCACAGCTCCTCAGCCCCGGGTTCCCCTTGCGGGTCAGGTTGATWGAGTGGAGGATGTCCTGGTACCTGTCAGCGTACAACACCCAGTCAGTCAGTCACACTAACTCACACACATATACCTGATCCATGTGACCTAACCAGGAAAAACGCTGGACCATTTGCATAAATAGGACAAGATAAAGTGTGGCGTCGCTCACAAAGCAGTCATTAGGTGAGTGAATGAATTGGTGGAGGGTCAAATCAAATTTTATTTGTCACACACATGGTTAGCAGATGTTAATGCGGGTGTAGTGAAATGCTTGTGCTTCTAGTTCCGACCATGCAGTAGTATCTAACAATTTCACAACAACTACCTTATAAACACAAGTGTAAAGGAATTAATAAGAATATGTACAAAAAAATATATGGATGAGCAATGGCCGAACGGCATAGGTAAGATGCAGTATATGGTATAGAGTACAGTACATACATATGAGTAATGTAGGGTATGTAACCATTATATAAAGTGGCATTGTTTAAAGTGGCTAGAGATACATTTATTACATCCAATTTTTTATTATTAAAGTGGCTAGAGATGAGTCAGTATGTTGGCAGCAGCCACTCAATGTTAGTGATGGCTGTTTAACAGTCTGATGGCCTTGAGATAGAAGCTGTTTTTCAGTCTCTCGGTCCCCGCTTTGATGCACCTGTACTGACCTCACCTTCTGGTTGATAGCGGGGTGAACAGGCAGTGGCTCGGTATGTAGAATATAAGGCAAATGTCTCCTCACCTGACTTGCAGCTTGGTCTTCAGCTCACTCTCTCTCACACCRTGCGCGTGGAGGCTCTCCACCAGGTCATCGAGTTCCCGTGGAGCATCACACACAAACCTTCAACACAAGCGTGGTGTAAACACATAGTATATCATAGCACAAATATAATCATCTGCTCTCTGGTGTAAGTATCGTTTAAACATTGTTATTGAACGACAAATCTGTTTAGTTATCAAGTCAACCAATGATCATCTGTCAGTGAGTTTCTTACCAGAGGTTCTGTCCCTGGTTGGGAGTGGTGGTCTCGATGCAGACGGCYGCTAGCGCCCCCTGATGGGCTCCCTCGCTTAGAGCACCATCTAGACTGCCACCGTCCTCCTCGACATCTGCAGGATCAGAAACAGAACAGGGTCGTGTTCAGTAGGCACAAAGGCAAAGAAAGTGAGGGACTCTCTGAACTTGACCAATAAGAATAGCTTATTTTTGTTTTTCCTGTTGCACTAGGTTTTCTACGGTGTGACCTAATGAATACGACCCAGGTTTAACGCTGCAACTACTACAACTAATAATATCAAGAAATTATATTATAGGTTTCACAGAAGTCGTGATTATTGTGTTATTCTCTGAATTCTTATTTCTTTCTTGACATGGTCAAATAACGCACTTTTTTTCTTCTTCCTAAGTTGCCGTACAGAAACTACAGGGCCATGAGTAATTTAGAAAAGAATGGTACTGTTATAAGCGGTCTCACTTAAAACCTCATATCAGTCGCCCTGTTTGACCTAGAGACTAAACTTTGTATGTAGGCGTCTTTTACATGCTGAATAAAAATTGCCTCAAGGGCCCATAAGTTCACTCAGGTCGATTTTCCTCCATTTTGGAAATTTGGAAGAATAAAAACTCAAATTCAGTACGTAGGCCTCTKTTAACTTCAGGGTTCATACACATTTTTGACAGATGGAATTTCATAACTTCTGCGTATTAAAAAAGTATGTGTAATGTGGTATTGACACAGAGGCTGCTCTCTGATCCCATGTAGCATCTCCTGTCGTTGTGCAAGGCACTTAACCAACCAACCAACCCCCCGTTGGTTGGTTAACAGGCTAACTAGCATCTATTGATTTGTCATGTCCCATACATTGGATGCCCAAATCAACTGGAAGTATTTACAAAACAAGTTGAAGCCACATAATCCAAAAGAAAAGCTACAGCTAATCTTTTTAACACCCTATTATTTACTGTTCGCGATTCGCAAATTATTATTTTTGATTCATCACAATTGAACCAAATCCCAACTAATACAATGGCGAAGTGAATTGTGTGTTGTAAAAAATAATGGTTTAAATTAATCAACTTTATATGGCCTTATTCACAAGCGTCGGAAAGTTTTTTGGAAAATGACGAAAACATACATGCTAACAACAGCTAAACAGTTAACTACAGGGTACAATATACATTTTTAATTGGCTACCTAGTTAGTCTGTTCTCTATCATATTTTATAGGCTATATATAGGCCTAACTGCTGCTGCAATGTCGACCATAATCTCTCTGTGAGCAACGGAGAAGTTGATGGAAAACTAAAAAAATATTCCATTACTTTTCCATGATTTTCATGACATAACCAATCCCTTAGCTTTTCTCAAACTAAGTTAAGACAGCGATTCCCAAACTAGGAGTCACCTGATATAAAAATGGGGTCCTGGGAGATTTTTCACATTGAGAGGAACCATTGACATTCACAATGGATATATTAAAAAAAAATACTTTGGTGACTTTCTATGAAAATAAAATGTGTCTCCTTGCTTACGTAACAGACATATTTGGGAAACTGAACGAACTGAAAACAAGCATGCAGGRGTTTAGGCTCCTGACTCAAAGAGAATACCCTGCCGTCTCATTTTGAGCATTAATGCCGCGTTCAAAACTCGGAAATCTCCAACTTCAGGGTGTTCAAYACAGCTGGGAACATGTAAAAAAATGAGCTCAGACTAGGAWWWWTTMTTTTGAACAGCCACCCAACTCAGAATCTCAGGCCTCTTTCTAGAACTCACACTTTCTGACCTGAAGATCACTGAAGTCATGATTTGACCATAAAACCTATGGCACCCTTTGCCAGCTCATATCTGTGTGTAGCTGGATTTAGTGCTCTTGTCTGCATTAAAACAAAACATCGATCCAGGTTGGATGTGAGCGCAGAGATGAGGTCGACCACACACCCCGACTTTGACTTAGGTTAAGAGATGGCTGAGTCATTAATAAATAAGGAAAGCAGATTTTACGTGTCCATTGAAATCCTTCGTAAATCCACTCCACAATGGCCTATCAACTTGAAACTAAGTTTGGCACTGATATCTTAAGAAATAAGGAAACTATTAACAATTCACCTTTTGACTATAACGCTAATGCTCAAAATAATCATTAAAAAAAATCTCAGGGACTACGTCAGATTTACTCAAATTTTGGTCTTTTGACTCATCACAATAGTCTAAAGAGTTTAATAAAATAAAGTTGATGTATTCAAAGATTGCCACACTATACCAGTAGATGCAAATTAGCACATATCCTGGGAGCTAAAAATACTACCAAAATCTTTTTCTCATGACCAATAGAACCAAATTACATGGTACAAGTCTTATCATAGTTTGAGAAAAACTACGGAAATGGTCAAAAGATGGCTAAGTTATTTGATGTGTCCATTTAAAACCAGTGTAAATCCACTCCACATTGGACCATCAACTTGTCATCGCTATCATGGATGTCCTTAAGATAAACCCCACTGAATTTCMTATTGACATCTAAAACAAGGAAACTATTGCAACTCATTCTTTGCATATGTAACGCTAATGCTCAAAATCTGCACTCATCTTCTCCTCATGAACCATTCGTCAGATTCACTCCAGTTTGTATTTAGACTCATGATTCCACATAAAATAGTTCCTACATGATCGAGTGCTTGTTTTGTTATTCAACTGATCTTGTGTGTCCTTTCTGTCATGTGCTCACAGCTATATATATCAATTATATTTCTTTACTCTTCTGGGACATGAGGCACTAAACATAGCTAGTGAAGAGGATAAGGTGTACTAGTACTAAGGTTTGCAGACTCTCAGCTGTGATGACAGTGTACTAACTTACCATCAGTCTCCTCTTTGGTAGCCTCCTCGTCCTCAGGCTCGACTGTAGCCTCTTCCAGGGGGAGGGTGTAACTGTAGTCAATGCTGTCGTGCACCCAGCCCTTCTCTATGTACAGGCCAGGCACAACATCAGAAAACAGCCAGTACCTAACACACAGACAAAGAGTTGGCGGGTCAATACCGATGGTAATATAAACCAACAGTGACCTGAATCAACTGTATGTGTAAAACGGTTTACATAGTTGTCGATTCCTTATATATCCAACGTCTTGGGACCGTTGAGGATGCATGCCCCAAACCAGAGCACTATGTGCATGTATCAAGAGTCAACTGTAAATAGAACACCTAAACATATTGTGAACCATTGAAGTGTGTGTGCTGACCTGTTATGGTTTCGATCAGTTCCCAGTGGGATTCTCCTCAGCACCAGTTTGGCTTTGGTGATGCCGTCCTGGAAGGCCCTCTCCGCTGCAGCCTTCTGCTTGCGGACACGCTCCTCCTCTGCCTCTTTCTCCATGCGCTCTGAGGGGAGACAAAACAGAATTTGAGCCGGCACTCATTCATAACAGAGCATTCCCATTGCATAAATCACCTAAGCAACTATGGACTCAACCATAGCCATCTTATTCTTTCTAATTGCCCCCCACAATGAAAATCGCAGAGAGGACTGTGGATCTGTCTCCGTCTGTTAATACGTTAGTCACACGAGACTTCAGACAGCATTGGCCCGATT
Organism: Salvelinus sp. IW2-2015; assembly: GCF_002910315.2. NCBI lineage: Eukaryota > Metazoa > Chordata > Actinopteri > Salmoniformes > Salmonidae > Salvelinus > Salvelinus sp. IW2-2015. The sequence goes on along the minus strand of NC_036862.1, from coordinate 14,269,205 downwards.
TTAACTAAACTTGTGTTGAAGATGAGTCTTACAATAGAGATCTGGCATTTACAAAATTACAGATTGGCCAGATAATGGCGCTGTAACAGATTGAAAATGCAAACTTTGAAAGGTCAAGCCCCTCACCATTTGATCTACAATCATGACATTTGGAACATAGGTCCCTCTCCTCATAAGGAACATATTTGCCTCAGAGACTCATAAGGTCAGACATGATGAAATTTCCACCATTTTTTTTATTTTTTATAAATTCAAAAAGAGTTCCCCGCTACTCTTCTGGCACCGAATTACCAATTTGCATGAAACTTGAAATGTGGCATCTATGGACAAAGGTCTCAACGCAATATTTTCCAGACTAGTACCTAAAAACATGGCCGCTACTGACCAATAAACTTTCATGTGTGCGTGGTCTGGCACAAATGCATATAAATCCATCAAAGATATTCATATTGTAACAACATTTGGTACACATGTTGAAAACACTCAAGAAACAACATATGCAAGAACATTCATATCGACCACACGGTGGCGCTATAATGAACACATTTCTATTTCTTGATCTGTTTGACTCAATGATTCAATTTGGCACACATGCTCTGGCACAGGAGTCTAGCTAACCCACACAAACTCAAAACACCACTGGCCGAATTTTGACACAACTTGAGTGAATGATGTGTCTTGCCATAGAGACCTGGCATTTTCAAAATTACACTGATTGGCTCAAAGGGGCGCTGCATCATTCGTGGGGACGACATGTTTACTGTTGCCTACTGATAGGAGTATTTCCTCACCACGTGACATAAGGAAAACTGGCCCAGTCTAATGATCTACAACATGTCCAGCTGTCCTTACCTTTGTTCTGTCTGTCATGCTCCTCCTTTTCCTTCTTGGCCTGGATGGACATCAGCCTCCTACTCTTAACCGTACTGATCATGTCTTCCGGCTCCGCGGCCACCGACTCTGCTTTCACCTTCACCTCTTTCTTGGTGCTACCCTCTTTCTTCTTCTCCACCTTGGTGGCGGCTGACGGCGAGTCGCCACTGGCAGCCTCCTCGACTTTGACATCAGCTTGTTCCTTGCGCCGTTGCTTCTCAGCCCGCTTGCGGTCGTTGACCTCCTTGAGCGAGGCCAGCCTCTCCTTCCACAGCTCGGCCGAGCGCTGCTGCATGGAGTCCACGTGGTCCTCCACCGAGTAGGTCATGAGGATGCGGTGAGACAGTGCCACCAGCAGGCTGGCCTTCTCCGTCGACGTCAACTCAAACACCTCCACCAACTCCAGCCGCTCAAGGAACTCGCTACTTACCACCTGGTCGAAGCCTCCTAGGGTGCCCCAATCATCCCCCCCGGAGCCCTGGCCCGAGTCATCGCCGTGGGCGTCGCACGGCCGCAGGCACAGGCGCACCAGCTCAGAGACAGAGTGGAGGGTGAGGGGGATCTCCGACAGGGGCATGTCCAGCTCGCTGTAGCCCTCGGCCAGCTCGTCCTGCAGCAGGGTCTGCAGCAGCACCACCAGCACACGGTTCAGGTAGAGGAAACCTGCCTTCTCCCCGGCCAGAGCCTCCATCAAGGCCACTGCCGTCACCGGGTACTGGTCATCGGGCATTAGCAGGCCCGCGTAGCAGTTGAGGAAGTCCGCCACCATGGCCACGTCTCCGAACAGGGAGTTGGGCAGGCCCTCTGGCATGTCGACCAGCTTGAAGACAGGCAGTGCCTTGCCGCCCTCGATTTCCAGGTCCTCATAGCGGCGCTGCTGCTCACGGCGCACCTGCAGCTCCTTCTCCCGACGCTCCTTAGTCTTCTCCCGGAGCTTCTCCTTGATCTCCTCACGCTTCTTCCTCATCACGTCCCGCTTCTCCTCCTCGCTCATGGCCGCCCATTTCTTCTTGTGCTCCAGCAGCTCCCAGCGCTTCAGGACAAGATCGCAGAGCTCCTCAGGAAGCCGGCCCCGGTCCTCAGACGAGAGGGCCTTGGCCGCCTTGGATATAAGACAGGACATGGCGTTCCTCTTGTCCTCCTTGCCCTTGTGCTCCTTGTAGTAGCGCAGCAGGTGCAGGGCCATGGGGTGCAGGGGCTTGCCAAGCTTGGGGGTCCCTGGGCCGGTACTCCGGGCTCTCTTCTTGGGGCTTCCAGCGGAATGAGGGCTCTTGGCCAAGTCCAACAGAGTCATTTGCTTCATCTTGGGCTTCTTGGCGCCTCCACCCTTTTCATCCTTTTTGAATGATGCCTTCTGGCCGCTCTTGCCGGGGGTCTTTTTGCCAGTAGCAGATTTCTTGTCTCCAGGTTTTTTGCTGGATTTGGGGGAGGAGAGTACAGAAGCCCCACCCTCTCTTTTCTTGGGGGTACCGGAGTTCTTTACCTTCAGAGGCGAGCCATTCATTTTCATCTACAATATAAATGGATGCTTTATTGATTCAATCCATTGCAAGACTAAATATGCAAATTCAATTGAACATTTAACAAATCCTCTGATTCTTTAGAAAACCACTAAGCCAGCTAAAGATATGTGCAAATGAGATTACATCAGCATGTATAAAATTTGAGAAACCTGCATGTGGCCCCAGATTGTAGGGCTCAGAGGCATGCCGAGAGAATCATTTTTCTTCTCGTTCCCCGAATTCCCTCCTCCCGGGGTGTTCGAGGTCTTCAGCTTCTTACTGGGTTTGCCCTCTGTTGAGCTCAGGCTCTTGCGCTTGGCTGAGACTGGATTCTCTGTGAAAAACTAAAAGGCAAACAAAACTATTAGTCACATATTTAAAAAACAAATATTATATAAAAACAGTGCCTTCAGAAAGTATTCATACCCCTTGACTTAAGTAGCATGGACTCTGAAATAATAGTGTTGAACATTTTTTAAATGACTACCTCATCTCTGTACCCCACACACACAATCTGTAAGGTCCCTCAGTCGAGCAGTAAATTTCAAACAGATTCAACCACAAAGACCAGGGAGGGCACCTATTGGTAGATGGGTATAAAAAAAAAAAGCAGACATCGAATATCCCTTTGACCATGATGAAGTCATTAATTACACTTTTTCATGGTGTATCAATACATATCACTACGAAGATAAAGGCATCCTTCCCAACTCAGTTGTTCAAGAGGAAGGAAARCGGTCATGGATTTCTCTATGAGGCCAATCAATGGAGAACAGAGGATAGATCAATATTGTAGTTGCTCCAAAATACTAACGTAATTGACAGAGTGAAAAGGAAGCCTGTGCAAAAAATATATATATTCCAAAACATGCATCCTGTTTGCAACAAGGCACTGAAGTAACACTGCAAAAAATTTGACAAAGCAATTCACTTTTTTGTCCTGAATAGAAAGTACTGGATTTTCCCCAAACATATTACTGAGTAAGCCTCTCCATATTTGCAAGCATAGCAGCGGCTACATCATGTTATGGGTATGCTTGTAATCTTTAAGGACTGGGGAGAGTTTCAGGATAAAAATAAATAGACAGATTGGAGTTAACCACAGGCAAAATCTTTAGAGATTCAGTCTGCTTTCCACCAGACACTGGGAGATGAATTCATCTTTCAGTAGGACAATAACCTAAAACACAAGGCCAAATCTACACTGGAACTGCTCACCAAGAAGACAGGGAATGTTCCTGAGTGAACAATTTAGTTGACTTAAATCTACTTGAAAATCTATGGCAAGACCTGAATATTGTTGTCTAGCAATGATCAACAACCAATTCGACAGAGCTTGAAGAATTTACAAAATAAGAAATGGGCACAATCCAGGTGTGGAAAGCTCTTAGAGACTAACCCAGAAAGACTCTCAGCTATAGTCGCTGCCAAACGTTCTTCTACAAAGTATCGACTCAGGGGGTGTGAAAACTAATTTAAAAATGAGATATTTCTGTAATTAATTTTCAATAAATTAGCAAAAACCTCTAAAAACATGTTTTCACTGTCATTATGGGGTATTGTGTGTAGAAGGGTAAATTTTAAATACATTTTATATTTCAATTCAGGCTGTAAGAACAAAAAGTAGAATAAGTCAAGGGGTATGAATACTTTCTAAAGGCAAAGTATGACGCCGTTTTGTCTCACTGTTGTATTTTATCTACACGTCCATCACATAATCCAGAGCTCCTATATCAACAGGAGATTATGTGGAGGTTTTTGGACAAAAAATAAAGTTAAAACCCCATATAAATCTAGGTTTACCTTGTGTGGATCCAGGAGGAAGTCGCTGAATTTGCTGGGCAAGTTGAACTTCTTCACCAGTTCATCCTCCACCACCCAGGGYGCCGTCTCTCCCATCCCAAGCCGGAGTGCATAGTGGCGGATGAAGTAGCGCATGATCTCCTTGGTTGGAGGGCGCTCAGTCCGGAAGAGGCTGTCCACTGGGACATCACTGATGACCTGTTTGTGTAGCGTTAAAAAATGTATATAAATTACATACATAGACCCCAGTGTTGTGTTGATTACAGCATACAATGGAAAACATTTTAAATCTATTTGGTAACGGAAAACAAAAATGTGCATTTCGTATTCGACAAGTTTAGGTAGCCCCTTCATGTTCCAATCCCTTTTTCCCCCCATTGTGTAACCAATGAACACGACCCAGTTACATAAAACATGTGCACTTGATGGCCGGAAGTGAACCATGGACATTTTAAAGCAGTGGAGAGGACACCAACCTTATCCTCGCTGATCAGCTTCACGTCATACTTYTGTGGCAGGAACTTTGGCATCACCCATCTCTTCTTCTCCTCCTTCATAGCGGTGGGAGTTTTCCTGGGCGAGCGCCGTGCTCGGTCACCTAATGACAAACAAGCACACAGTATATTTTTTTACACGCATGTGAATTTTTGGGGATCAGGCCTGTGTGGATTCTATGCTATTTTTACATGTACAAATTTGTCCATTTGACAAATCTCTTTAATATGTAAAAACTGCAGCCTCTGAACTAGCACACATCTTAAAGCTCCATGTGCTGTATTTTAGGGATGTGTCAAAAGTGATGGTTTTTGGTTTCAATTAAGACCTAGACAACCAGTTGAGGGAAGTTGCTTTACTAATCAGTGACCTTAAATTCAATCAATCAACTAACAAGTGAGGAGTGAAAACCCGCAGTCACTCGGCCCTTAATGGAATGAGTTTGACACATGGTTTAAACTGACATGTTTTTTATTTTTTGCATTGTATTCATATATATATATATATATATATATATATATAAAAAATATTTTTCCTTTAAAACTAAGAAAGCAGTTTGTGTCTCATGGTCCGTCTCTTTCAGATAGTTAAGCATTGCACCTGTACTACCATTACTTTACCTTAATTCCACCTCGCAAAGTTTACATTACCTCCTCAAAGTATTGCCATACAAGACTTTGTTGCTGTCACTTGCCTCTCTGCCATTCCCCCCCCCCCCAACTTAACGACGATGACTTAGTGGTGGCGAGTCGACACCAAAATAATTGATTCCTTGACTGCTTGCACGTCAACCCCCATTTTCGAGCGGAATCGACTTCTAAGACTAAGCATTTTTGTAATGGAGGAGACTGATTAGTTGCCGTGCTTCCAAGAACAGTGGAGAAGTAGACCCTTGCGCTCAAACTCTTAGTTGTTGCATAAATTGACCCACTATGCGGTTTACTTTCCGCATCTACTTCATGCCGCTGAGTCTACCTTTAAAATTACACAACTTTCCCCAGGCCTTTATAGCCTATCGTRTAGTTATGGCTATAACACAGAAAATAATAGGTTTTGTGATAACTGCACAATGGTGGAAAAAGAACCAAACTGTCATACTTGAGTAAAAGTAAAGAAACCTTAATAAAATGTTTTATTTCACATAAAAGTAACCCAAATATACTTTTATTTCAAATTCCTTATATTAAGCAAACCAGATGCAACCATTTTCTTGTATTTTTAATTGAGGGGAAAGCCACGGGCATACTCCAACATTCAGACATAATTTACAAAACGAAGCATGTATGTTTAGTGAGTCCGCCAGATCAGAGGCAGTAGAGATAACCAGGGATGTTCGAATGATAAGTGCGTGAATTTGACTATATTCCTGTCCTGCTAAGCATTCAAAGTGTAACGAGTAACCTTTGGGTGTCATGGTAGATGTATGGAGTAAAAAGTACAATATTTTCTTAAGGAATGTAGTGAAGTAAAATCAGTCAAAAATATAAATAGTAAAGTACAGATAACCCCCCCAAAAAATATTTTTTACTTAAGTACCTTACACCACTGTAACTGCACTGCAATTAACATTTTGTTGGGAAAAAAACAAAAAATGGGTCGGGATTTTCCTTAACTTCAAGGATCCCAATTTAGTTTAAACGTTCACACACCTACTGTGGTGGATTTTGGTGTAGGTTACACAAAATCTAATAATTGTATTTGTTAGCACAACATGTCCCATAGGTGCTGTACTCACTGAGGCTCTCTCGCCTGCTTTCCCTAGTCTCCCTGGGGCTCTCCTCCTCTCTGGGCAGCTGTTGTTCCTTCTTCTGGTTCTCCTGGCTGGCATTCTCCTTGTCGCTGGAAGGAGAGTCGCAGGCTCCCTCTAGCTTCTTCTCTGACGTCTCCCCCTCAGCGTTCCCCTCAAGCGGGTGTATCTTCACGACCTTAACCRGCAAACTCTTTTCCTTCCCCACCTTAAAAAAACAAAATGAATAGGTGAAGGGGGCTAAAAAGCAATTTCATTTTCTATCAACATATTTTCCATTAACAGTATTTCTTCCACCTTCATTGACTACTATCTCACCACATGAAAACAAACATCCACAGCATTCGACCAAAATAAAAGAACATCACCAGAAAGTCACACTCCTCGTCTACGGCGTACTTGGTGAGGATCTCCACCCAGGCCTGGTCCACCAGCTTGTCCAGGGAGACCGTGTTGTGGTGAACCATCTCCAGGACTGGCTTCTCGAACCATAGCGGGTACTCTTCTTGAAGCCTGGAAATAAATCACTCATGTCAAACATCTCATTTATCTAACACTCAATAGAAAATGCCAGCAATAAACAGTCTTCTTACGTTAACTGATTTGGGTTTATTGGTGCACTTTCACTCGAATAATTTTGACAGATGATGGCTTAGTGTGACTATTGCTATTTCACTAATCGAGTCACCTGCTTTCCATAATTCATAAACATGCATGGAGCAGTCCAATCCAAGGAATAATTACAAATGAACATGCCTCGATGAAACACAGACTGCTAGGACCACCAATGCCTGTCCTATCTGTACACAAACACTTCTCCAACAGGGGGAGCCAATTCAAACCCTGGCTTCCCTGCCTGGTATAAATAGACATCTTTAAATACGGCTGCTGATCCTGCCTGGCCTGCCATGAGGGTGCCGGAGGAGCACAGCCTGGCTGTGGCACTGCTCTGAGGTCATTCGTGTACACACAGAACTCAAAGCTTAATGTCCTCCCACAGCGCAGCGCTCAATGCCACAGCAGCCAATCTGGACACGTATCAAATGAGAGAACCTAGACCTTGTCTATAAACAATCCCTAATCCAATCCCTTCAGATGCACACAAGTGCCTAGGYGTTGTTTCTAAACCAGGCCACACTCTTATCACTAGATTCAAGGATGACTCAATCCATACGTCCTGCAAATAGAAAGGAAGGAGGCGCGCGGGGAACATCCAATAACACAGCTGTAAATCATGTCACCTTTTTATTTTTATTTATTTTATRGTTATTTTACCAGGTAAGTTGACTGAGAACACGTTKTCATTTGCAGCAACGACCTGGGGAATAGTTACAGGGGAGAGGAGGGGGATGAATGAGCCAATTGTAAACTGGGGATTACTAGGTGACCGTGATGGTTGAGGGCCAGATTGGGAATTTTCAACTGGAGTCAGTGAGCAGTGTGTGCTACAGACGGAGCTGCACTGATCTTTTTACCCTCTGCATGTAATGATGATTTATATTTCTTTTGAAACAGAGCATTTGTTAGCGGTCGTAATGTCGCTCAAGTTAGACTTGCTTGTTACTCACAGTTCAGTGACTTCTTGCTCCTCCTCCCAGGCCTCCTTGTGTGTGAGCTGGTTGCTGCCGGTGCTCTTGCATGTCCAGATGCGTTCGGCGTATCTCTGCAGGCGCGCCTCATACTCGCTGTAGCCATTTCATCAGGATAACAACATCCACTTAGTCACTTGACTCAGTTAGCTCTACGGCATACCCAGAGAGACCCCCCATTCATAATTAATGAATCATGTTAGGAGCAATTGATCTCAATAATTAAAAGGCCGGATGCGAGGGACGTCCCACACCAAGCATACATTCTGGATCCTTTCATAACAGAGCCAAAGTGCAGGATAATCCCCAGAAACACTGTGCTCCAGCTGAAACTAAATCTGACAAGTCTTCCTCTCTGTAGGGACTAAGCAATGTGTTATATCACATCCTGATATCATTAGGACTTTGGCATCTATAACTAGATGTTAAGCAGTACAAACTTTACTTATTATATTGCACTGACTGACAAAATGCAGAGCACAAACGTTTGGGTTGATGGTGCTTTGCACTGGGATAGTAGTAGTATTAGGGTTTGTTTACAGGTGGCTCGTAATTTGCTGTTTATCAGATAAGGTTAGTGTACTGTACCTTTAGACTAGACAGACAAATGTGGGGATGTTGGCCTAGTGAGTTATGCAGCCTCAAGGAGCAATACATGTCAAACTCACGTGGGGCASCAACATACTTCTGTATCTATTGGTAGTTAGGCTAGGGGACCTCAAAACAATGCATTGAACTGCATTTTTATTACACCGCTGAGCCACCTGAACGATGCATTAGTATATCAATCGGGCATGCCTGGCGGCCATGCACCGGCTACACTTGATTGGAAATTGATTCATGTCACGAACACGTTTGCCTTTTCTTACAAGTCATATTACAACCGTTGTATTTCCAACAACTCAAACTTTACAGTTTGATCTGCAAGTCAAATCCGTCCGATTTGATCATGAGCTAGTGTCAGAACTGACGTGATATAWTCTGCTTGTTCTTCAGTCTACCCTGTAAAGTTAGCTAGCCATGCTAGTAAACGCGCCACCGAGACGGCATGACAAACTCAGAGACCGTGAGAATCACCCAAACCAGTTATGCATAGATCAGCTAGATAGAGCAATTCTCAAGTAATATTAGTAACTTTAGTAGTACTTAGTTAACGTTACGGTTTGTCTAGTTAACAGTTAACTAGTTTTAAAGAGAGCACAACTGACTACGAAATAACAGTGAGTGACTGTGGGCATATTACGATAGGGAAAACAATCCAAAAGAAGCACAACAAATTCGACATAGCTAACATTAGCTATTATTAATATTCAGAAGCTGAACAACATTTAAAACACTGACACAAAACTCGATGTTCCGATAAGTGTGCATAATGGTTTTGCTTTGACAGTCAGTTAGCTAGCTGGCGAACTGAGTCGGCTTTGCCATAATGTGAAAGGATACTCTTTGTTCCTGAAGGCCTCCTTGGTGTGTTCGATGATGTAGACCTCCTCCTCTGGGCCTGGCGGCTCGGCTAGCGGCTTAACCAGCGGGTAGGGTTTCCGGCCCAGCAGTGGTGCCATCCTGAATACGAAACGGCAGCGATGACGTCTTAAAAAATAAAACTCCTACCACAAAACTACGCAAAATATGACAATATGGCCTTAGCATGTAGTCAAGTATCCAAAAATATTCCAGGAGCATTCAACGTGTAGCATCTAGCTAGCTAACCTAGCAAGTCGGCTAAATCCTCGCAAACAATAACACAGCACTTCTTGCTAGCAGTCAAATCGCATCCTTGTTCTGTTCGCCGGTAGTTGTGTCATTGTTTATCAACACAAACTTTACAAAAACATCTGTTTAAAAATGTGCAATGATAATGGACTCTTCGGGTAGGCTATCCGGAGAAACTTCTACTAGCTTGTCCCAAAGGAGGATGGAGAGGCGAGCTGACAGGATTCTCGAACTCGCGGCAACAGCGGAGGTTCTCGTCAGGGGGTCTGGCGCGCTCTCCACTCCGGTCTCCAAAGACTAGGCCTTCTCTCATGGAGCGATTTTTTTTTTTAGACTCGCAGTGTCCGTCCTTGAAAGTTTAAGTTGTTACAATGATAGTAAAGGGTTGTAATAACTTAATTGAATATGCAAGAGATTAATTACTGGGTTGAAAAAATGGCGGGAGTTTCCGCCCGGCAAAATACTGCACAACCCCAAAACTCAGTTTCCCCAGAAGGCAAACAGCGTCGTATAGATTTATCCCACCCCTCTCTCTTTCGATTGGTCTAACAAAGAGCGATCCTATTGGCGCGTTCTAGCTATCATTTGCATATTTCCGTTAGGAAACGCCTACTCTGTGAAATGCGCGTGTGCAATAACTCAATTCGCCATTGTACTACTTATAAACAACGCATTTTTTTWAAACTTTTGCAACGGGTACATTTTACTAAACTTAGTTCACTCTGTTCGTAACAGATTTTAGTTTTTGGAACAGAAAACTGTATTGAGATCAAACGTTCAATCGGTGAGAAAATTAGCAAAATGTCGGCCAAAATCCATCTCGCTCCATGTTCTCCCATTGCCGGCGACTAGGCTTTCTCTCATCCCCATATTTGGTAGTGAGTGGAAAAGCAAACCGGATGCTTCACATTTATACATCCGGTGAAATACCTTGCTCCATTGTTCAATCTGTGACTACAAACTGGCGAGCTCTATTGTTTCCAACCTTATTTCAAAATGGTGCCCTCCTCTAGAATTAAATGTGATGAAAACCGTTTCATAGCTAGTATACTTTGATTTGTCGTTGTTGTGTCAACACATTATTTCAAATGTCAAATGACAAGTCATTTGTCACTACCCGACCTTTAACCAATGCTTATATCATGTTAGGGGTGTGGTTTAGCTACGGGGGCTGTACGAATATTAAATAATAAGGCAGTGAGTAATCTCGCTAACTCGTGTTTGGCTCTGCCCCCCCTTCTCGCATGTTCTGCCCACTATGACTAATTTGTTCCCATTGGAAACGACCGGCTGTGGTCTGTCTTAGGTTAGTTATAAAAATCTTTGTTGTAGTCCTAAAACCCGGAAATTAGTTATCTCTGGTTCGTTCAGCCACATTTTCTAAACCCAGAAGGCCACACATTGCGAGACTTCCGGGAACGTTTGCGAAGTAGACTCGGGAGACCAGACCTGGGTTTGGGGTTTGAGAACTGAATGAGAGAAGTGGACAATTCTTTCATAGTTATTCATTTTCTCGAAATCTAAAGAAACAACCTAGATGTGAGTCAATTCTTTAAGTAGCTGAACATGTTATTACTCCAATCTCCGAAAAGTGACAAACTGACACGTTTTTGTGCCTTTGAGTCGACAGTTTGCACACGCGCAGTTCGGAGCGAGACGACCGTTAGAACAGATTACGTGTTTTTTGCGCATACATTTAGCAAGCCAACGTCGCCAGGACATCGCCTACAAGCGTGATCAGGAATTTCTATTGGAGAAGCATTTCTACATATCTTCATACTAAACCATCTTTGGTTCAGCCTTCGTGTGAAAAAAATMAATGGTGAAAGAATAGGGTTTTGGAATTAACGCGAAAATAAGGTCTGAGGTTAACACAGGTTTAGGAGATCTTATACGTTTTGTTCTATGATATAACAGCAGTCAGTTAACATGAACTTTTTGAATTATGAAGTATTTATGTGATGATGTATTTTTTAGTACATAAATTCTTCAAAATTCACAAAAAGTTACGTTAGCTGATGAAGATTATCTCATAGAACAAAATGTATAAGCTCTCCTAAACCTGTCTACCAAAAACCGTACAAAAACGGCGTTCATTTTCCTTATAGGCTTTCTCCAACGAACCATGCCGTAGTTAGTGCCTACGAAAAGACACCATTACTATTTCTCTATATAAGGTCTGTGGTAAACACAGGCTTGGGAGATAGTCGTCATCAGTCACTTTTTGTGAATTTTGAAGAATTTATTTAATTTAAAAAACACGTAACGCACATAAAGGCTTCAAAACGTATAAAATCTCCTAAACCAGTGTTACCCTCAGACCTTATTTTTGTGCGTTTATTCCAAAACCCTATTATTTTGCCATTCATTTTTCCCATATGGATGCTGAACGAACCTGAGGTAGCTAATTTCCGGGTTTTAGGACTTCAAGCTGGCGAGCTCTATTGCAGCCGACTTTAAAGGCGAGTCGAGACTGACTGATCTACAAATCACCTGGCTTGCATCCTAAATAAATACTCAATATTATTTGTAGATCAGTAGTCAGTCAGTCACAATTTACACATGCTACATCATGGTCTTGATGCTCTTGAACACGGCCACTGTTAATGGAGTATGCAGATGGCACTCTAGACCTTTTGAATATTTTCTTTTATCGGGATATGTCATCAAAATAATAAATATATTATACTGTAACAGCATGTGGATAGCAGCTTCTGCCATACTGTAAAATTCCATCAGCCACTGTAAATAATGTATTTACAGTTAGTACCATAATCAGGATTTGAATAGAGTACCACCATAATACTCATAAAACCTAACGGTCAAACTTGGAAATGGTTCCAATCGATTTTCAACCATTCATTTTCCCCATGGGCGATTTTAGAAACACTTCTAATAAGGGCTGTGTTTCGTGTAGGCTAACCCTGATGTGACGCTTTGATAACTGTAAATCTCTCTCAGACAAGGTGACTTTTATCAGAGGAAGAGAGAGGCCCAACTCAGCGGAAAATCTGTCTAAGCCGGTGGTTGCTTTTTCATTGTTTTGCCCACCAAGTAAGGAGTTTTTGTATGGAGGTCAATAACAGAGTGTCGAATTAGCTCAACAACAAAAATAATGGTTATTTGCTACGTGAGATTTATTTGATCTAATAAAAGTTTTGTAATGCTTAAGTTGTTACGAGTGTACTGATATAAGTAGGACACGTGACATCCCGGGCATCTTTGAGAAAAAAAACACTTTCTATTGGAGTTGTCTCGGGATGTCTATGCATATTCTTCTTTGATTTTATCAATATATAAACCTGTAGTTAACTAACTAGCGAACTTAGATGGTGAAACTAGGTGTTCTGGATAATGTTTGTTTGTGAATGTGTGTGAGGGATGGGTAGCCTACTTCAAGTACTTATTGACTTGTAGCTGCCCTAGCTAGCAGTATTATTTTGGGCTGGCTTTTTGTGAGGTTTCAGAGATGGACTGATTGATTATCATTCTCTCTTGAGTCAACAGTGTGCCTACTTTACTACAGGAATACATTGATCTGTTTGCTGTTACCCTCTGGACAGCAGATCATTAGTATAGCTAGTAGGCATGGTTATGTAACCTTATTTAGTCATACCTGCTATGGTGGGTTTTAAATAAATTGGTATTCACATGTCTGTTTGTTTTTTGGTAAAATTACTGTCATGTTATTGATGCCAATTGCAAACCTTATTTGAACCTTTTCTATTCCAGAACCAATGTGTGTGCCTGAGTCTTATCACCTCTCAACTAGGTAATCTGTTTCAACCTGGAACACTGTGCTCCTGCTTTGGTCTGTTTCGGTCATTGCAGGAAGTCCTGAAGAGCAGGAGTGTGCGAATGGTTTTGTCCCAGCCCAGCTCTTACACCAGACTTAAATAATCATCATAACGAATCACCGCGATAGGCCTTGATTTGTAATCAGGTATAAGCTGGGCTGGAACAAAAGTGTATACTGTACACACTCCTGCTATTCATATCTGGAGCCGTCCACCTCTTTAAGTCATTATTCTGTACTATGGGTACAGCTGAACTTGTTGACTGATACCAAGGCGGCGGATGTTAAGAAGAAGGGAGAAGACTGCAGCCAAGGCAGCACTGGTCCACACCTGCCCTGTCTTGTCAGGTGAGTAGTATTGGTTGGTACTGTATGTGCTTTTAGGTTACTCTCTATGTGTAGGCTATTGTACTGGCCTGTGTGGTACAGTCTTTCATTTTTTTTGGTGGTTTGTTGCATCTTATTTCTTAGTTTATAATTTATGTTAACTTTGAATAAAATCTAAGCCACCGATTGTTAACTTCCTCCATTTTGTACTTCACCTTTATACAGTAGATGCAGACCCGAAGACATTCAAGTAGCACTTTGAGAGCAAGCATTCCAAGTCTCCAATGGTCCCAGTACTGGTTGATGTGTAGGTCTAAGTGACCACACACACTGAAATGGACCTACAGCTGGGGTAAGATTCTTCCATCATTCACACATAGACATAGTGTAAACCACCAGGTTGTTAACAAAACGCTGTCCTCAATGCTTAAATTGTATTGTGTATGGCTCAATTTGTGGAAATCCTGTGATCACTCATCGTCTTTAATGTTGTGATTCAGAGACACACGATGACCACGATTTGAATGACATTGAGGGACACTCTGAGACCCCGAGAATGACTGGACATGGGCTGGATATTTGTGACAATGATTTAAAAGGGGTGTAGAAGAACACCAGCACCCCATTTTATGTTTATTCCACAGCCAACCATTCCTCTACCTACCCCTTATTCCACATATGCCCCATGGTCCCTCAACTTCTAACATTTTGGAACTCTCCATCTTATCTCTATAAACCCACCTTACCGTCACCCATTTTCCCTATGCTGCTTCCTTAATTACATTTTTTATATATTTTTTTATATCCGAAACATACAATATAGTTGCAGTGAAGCCGCTCAACAACTACATCATACCAGTCATCCAACAGACTCCCATTCAGAGCGACTCACAGAAGCATCCAGGGTCAATGCCCTGCTCAAGGGCACGTTGACAGATTTCCCACCATGCCAAAAAACTGAACCCGAAACAATCAAGATCCCCCCCCCCCACAGTACCCCAACCAATAGCTGTCCCTCAACCATTCGAGACCCCTCCCACAGTCGTCGCCCCCCCCCCCCCGGAATAAAAATTTAAAATACAATTAATTCCATTCCCCACCCCCAAGAACCCCCCAATGCACCAACAATCAAGAGAATGAACTAAAGAGAAAAAAGAAAAAGACAGAAGAAAACAGCAAACAACAATGAAAAAAAAAAAAAGTTAAACAAAGGACATCAAGGACAACTAAAATCATAACAGCAATGCCAACTGTATATGTTTGTGTGCATGTCTGGCACTATTACATGTATGTGTGTGTTCTTGTTTGCGTTTATTTTAATGAGAGTGTGTGTATATGCATGTGTACAAACACCTGCACGGCATCAGCCTCAGGCAAACCGGCATTAGTTGCTTCCTTAACTTGTTCTTCTTCTGATTTGATAGCATCTAGACTCAGTAACACGTTTAAAAGTTTTGTGGTGTACTGTTTTTGCTACTTTTTTTCACCTGTGTAAAGCTGTCCTGTGTATTCTGGGGTTCAGACTGAATGCAGTGGTAAATTGACAGCAGCAACATTCAATTGACAAGATAGGTGTTGATATAGCTGTGTTTAGGCATGGCTTCCTTGTTTTGTTTCTCATTCTGCTGGAGTTGACCTAGTATTTTATAATAACCTACCTCACACATCCAGTTGTTTCTCCATTTGTAACTCACCCACCAAAAATCACAATATGCTGTTTTACATGTTGTGTTATTTGTGCTGGTCTAATTCCTAAAATGGAAAATCAGAAGAATCTGTGGATCTCTGATTGTAATAATAGTTCATATGGTGCTCTGCGACGTCCCAGGTTTGTAGCATTGATTAATAAATAATTTAATCTTTACTTCAAGTCGGATGTTTATACAGTATGTTATGTATGAAAGGCATACTGTATGTATGCATTGTTTACACTTTTGATTTCTTTAAAACAATGTCATTGTTGGAGTTCAGGTGTTTGACGTGATTGATGGGAGACTAGGAGCATTCCTGTCAAATAAATATGCTTAGTAATTCCTGATTATGTTTAAATTCTGCAAAAAGTTGATCTGGCTTTGAATCGGCAAGACTTAACAGAACATGTTCACAAGTTAGTTCTGAATTGCTTTAATACAGACGTGCATTCTGACACCATGAATTTAAATAGATATCTCCTCATTCATTTAGTTGGCAGAAATGATAAAGGATTAAATATAGACCTCCACTGGCTGAAGGAGAAAAGGATCTGGTAAAATAAGGGAATGTTGCTAGCATCATTTAGGTAGCTAGCTAGCTAGCTTCTTTGCAAAAAAAATAGCATAGTATTCATGGCACATTGTAAATATCGGACTGCTACTAGGATAGTATTCTGTACAAGACCAAATGCATAAATAAGACAAATATTAGTTATATATATCTAACAGTAAATTAAAATGTTCAAAATATATTTTGTTTTGGGTAGGAGCTAGCTAGCTGACAGAAAATGTGTCAGCTAGTAATGAAGTGCAGGAGCTTGTAGGGATTTGTAGTCTTGCATGATGTCTACTTTGATTCTAATTAGCATTTTCAAATCTGAGAGTAAATAGAGCGGATTATAAAATGCCCTATGGGGAAAAATGAATGGTGAAAAAAAGGTTTGGAACCATTTCCATGTTTGACTGCTAGATTTTATGGGTATTATGATGCATCCACTGTGGGGCTCTGTTGCTTGAGTGGGCTGGGTACCCCCATAACTCAAATATATTGACATTGTTGGGCCCCCCCAGAAAAAGAAAGAAACATGTTTTTTTTAATACATAATTTCCCTTTACATTTAGTATCCCTGTCTGAAGACATTGTATGCATTAGAATTTTGAAAAGTCACCTTATTCCCCTATAATCCACTTTTGGTTATATTTTGAGTGAACTATTCCTTTACATTCAATTACAAGCAATTAAATATGTCCTATGATGAAAATGTGTAGTATGACAGGGAAATTGTATTATTTACAAATAATGAAAACACTACAATCGCGTTTTTACAACAATTTATACTGAAATTAAATTATTCCTATGCAGGTATTCCCCCCCCAAAAATTATTCTTCACCTTTTCAAACAGTCCATTTAGATTTTCCAACGGGTGATGTTTTTTTCTCGCCTGAGTAGCCTCGTTTCACTGCCAAAAATAAAAATCAACCATCTAGTGTTCAGCGAAATAACAACACAATGTCAAATACAGGTAGCCTAGTCAAATAATTAACATCCAATCACATTAACCATTACACTCTCGCGGGAATTCCACTAACAGTCTGTATGTAGCCAAACATAGCTGCTGCTCATTTCGTTTGCTCGAAAATTGATTAATGGTTAAAAAAAGTAAGGCCCGCATCCATAGAGACACATACCAGCTCTACTGGTAGTACTGCTACTACCATCAGTACTGCACCTGTCGACAACACAAGTTGTTCTGCTTCCACGAGCACATCCAATGCTAGCATCAGTAATTCTACATTTGTTGTTAGCCCAGCTAGCATTGACACTGACAGTTGTGAATCTGATGCAGCCGAAGAGCTACTGCCCCCTTACCCGGGAAAGCACTGAACAACAGACGGGGACGTTGGACCCTCGAAGAAGAGCAAATATGATGAGAACTACATTGATTTGGGGTTCACTTATATTGGGAGTAGTGCCTTTCCTCAGCCACAGTGTGTTGCACATGTGAAAAAGTACTATCTCACAACTTAATGAAACCTTCACTCTTGCGCAGACATTTAGAAACAAAACAACAAAGCAACAGATACCATTAATAAAAAGGGGCTAGAAGCATCTTATAACCTACCAAGTGCCTATGACAGGCAAGCCCCATACTATTGTGGAGGACTTAATTCCTCCTGCTGCCGCGGATATGGTTGGGACAATGCTGGGGGAAAAGGCCAAAAAAACGATACAGACAATGCCTCCATCAAACAACACCGTTTCACAGTGAATTCTATGCATTACAGCTGGATGAGTCAACAGACGTGGCGGGCCTGGCACAGCTCCTGGTATATGTCTGTTACGTTTATGGGGGGTCAATTAAGGAAGACATCCTCTTCTGCAAACCACTGGAAACCAGCACAACAGGAGAGGATATTTTTAAAGTACTGGACAGCTTTGTGACATCAAATGGGCTTCGGTGGTCAAGATGTGTTGGTATCTGTACTGATGGCGCAAAAGCCATGACAGGGAGACATAGCGGAGTGGTAATGCACGTGCAAGCAGTTGCTCCCGACGCTACTTGGGTACACTGCAGCATCCACCGAGAGGCTCTTGCTGCCAAGGGAATGCCTGACAGCTTGAAAGACGTTTTGGAAACTACAGTGAAAATGGTTAACTTTGTTAAAGCAAGGCCCCTGAACTCTGAACTATTTTCTGCATTATGCAATGATATGGGCAGCGACCATGTAACGCTTTTACAACATACAGAAGTGCGCTGGTTATTAAGGGGCAAAGTATTGACACGTTTTTTTAAAATTGAGAGACGAGCTTAAAGTTTTCTTTACTGACCATAATTTTCACTTGTCTGACCGCTTGCATGATGACGAGTTTCTCACACGACTGGCCTTTCTGGGTGATGTTTTTTCTCTTGCCTGAATGATCTGAATCTAGGATTACAGGGACTCTCCGCAACTATATTCAATGTGCGGGACAAAATTGAGGCTATGATTAAGAAGTTGGAGCTCTTCTCTGTCTGCATCAACAAGGACAACACACAGGTCTTTCCATCATTGTATGATTTTTTTGTGCGCATGTAACAGTATAACTTTAAACCGTCCCCTCGCCCCGACACGGGCGCGAACCAGGGACCCTCTGCACACATCAACAACTGACACCCACAGGCGTCGTTTTATACCCATCGCTCCACAAAAGCCGCGGCCCTTGCAGAGCAAGGGGCAACACTACTAATAGGTTTCAGAGCAAGTGACGTAACTGATTGAAACACTACTAGCGCGTACCCGCTAACTAGCTAGCCATTTCACATCCGTTACACGCAGATGAACTCAAGCTTACGGACAATGTCAAATGTGATATAGCGAAGCACCTGAGTGAGTTGGGTGCGCAATTACGCAGGTACTTTCCCGAAACGGATGACACAAACAACTAGATTCGTTATACCTTTCATGCCCTGCCTCCAGTCCACTTACTGATATCTGAACAAGACAGCCTCATCAAAATTGCAACAAGCGGTTCTGTGAAAATTTTATTTAATCAGAAACTACTGCCAGATTTCTGGATTGGGCTGCACTCAAGAGTATCCTGCCTTGGCAAATTGGCTGTTAAGACACMGATGCCCTTTGCAACCACCTACCTATGTGAGAGTGAATTCTCAGCCAACTCTCTCCAATACAACCCAACATTGCAGTTTTGTGCATCCTTTCAAGCACACCCTTCTCATTAACCTGTGGTGAGTTATTCACAATTTTTGAAGAACAAATAAGGTTTTATATGTAAGATAGCTAAGTAAAGAGCAAAATTATTATTATTATTTGTGCCCTGGTCCTATAAGAGCTCTTTGTCACTTCCCACAAGCCAGGTTGTGACAAATACTCAGTCATTCTTATGTTTAATAAAATGTATCGTATAGTGTGTGTGTGGCAGGCTTACAATGATGGCAAAAAACAATATTTGAGAGTGCGCTGACCCTGGTGCTAGAGGGGGTATGCAGCTGGAGGTTGAATGTTGGAAGGGGTACGGCTCTATAAAAAGTTTAGGAACCACTGTCCTATAGTGATGAGTTACTTACTTCCCATGGATTTTAACATTCAATCAAGAATAATTCTAGCATCTCTATCAAGTGTCATGATTTTATTTAATGGACTGCTTAAAAAACCCACAGTGCTAAGTCTGAAGACGGATGGCCAGTCACGGCCCAAGCTTTCTATGTATAAATTGAGGGCCCAAGGCCATGGATTTGCAATCTGATCATTTCCATGAAAGATACGATGCAACCAAGTCAAGTGGTCATCCTATGTGGTGAAAAAACATTTTGGATAATTATTTGAGAGTGTGGGAGCCAAATGATGCAAAACACTGCAAAAAGAAAACACAATATCAACAACCATATTTTACTATGGAGCAGGGTATATTCCAGCATGTGCATCACTTTTGCAGCAGAAAATAAACACTTGAGAGCATGACCCACCTGACCATAAGAAATCATCTCTGAATTACAATACAAGCTCTTTAACTACTTTTCAACCTCGTTCACCATTCAAACTCATGCTATACCAGTCACATCTAATGCCCTATGAAAATTTAACAAGCAAGATAAGAGTATATCAAAAAGGATAGACATGACAAACAGTTGTCTAATCTTATTTGCAAAGCGAAGTACAAATGTAAAAAAATATTCCAAAAACTTCAGCCCATATTCAATCAAATCCAGTGACCGGAATGAGTTTCCCCTCATACTTCCTGTGCTGCTTGGATAAATGTATTTAACAAAACAGCGCTAACAGTGTGAAACAAAAGAAACTCAACAGAATATTTATTAAGATATGCTCAACTTCATCCCTCAGCATTAACAAACCGATTTGATTGAATAGGGGCCATAATTATTTAGATCTGTGCAATTTCTACGAATAGCATAACAAATGAGACACTTGTCTGACAGAAAATAAATATATAGTGTATATTTCAGAGCGATAGGCACTTTTTTTGAGCACAACTATGTACAGTGTAACGCATTAAACGGCTTAAAATTACTTTCAAAGCTGAGAAAGTAAAATAGTATTTTAAAAAACAACTTAAAACTTAAAATAATAACTTCAACTTTCTTTTTAAATGTATTCCATTTGTAGTGACTTGATTAACAGAAATGCATATTTTATGATAACGTATGTAGAGATAACTGCCAAAATAAAGTAAACACCTACATAAAGTGTCTTAATAGGGCGTTGGGCCGCCACGAGCCAGAACAGCTTCAATGCACCTTGGCATAGTTTCTACAAGTGTCTGGAAATTTATTGGAGGAAGGCGACACCATTCTTCCACKAAAAAAATGCATAATTTGGTGTTTTGTCATACTATGGGGGCATATCCATGAAAGCCAAAATAATGGCCATAATAATGGCCTGCCCGGCATTTTTATACATGACCCTAAGCACGATGGGATGTTAATTTCTTAATTAACTCAGGAACCACACCTGGGTGGAAACACCTGCTTTCAATATACTTTGTATCCCTCATTTACTCAAGTGTTTTCATTATTTTGGCAGTTACTCGTCAAGTGTTTTCATTATTTTGGCAGTTACTCGTATGTCCCATTTGAAGCCTTCAATAGAGTGCATGGGTTGCATGCATGTTCCGTCCAATCAACTAGTTATCTCAGTACAGATTTTTTTTCAGTGCAAATTTTCTTCAGTGGAGGGGCTCCTGATCCCTCTTCTTCCTGTTAGAAATATTGGTATTTAAATAAATTGACTATGGTGATTTCTTTCATGTTATTATTAAGAGCTGAAGCCGTTATCAATAATAAAAATTGCAGCAAAATAAAAAAGGTAATATCCTTTATTAATATAGATAACAACTAACCTCTGTGCATGGAGCTTTTACTTGGACACCAAGGGGCAAAACCAGGTCTTCCTTGATCAATGTGGGAGGCTCATCAGCAACTTCATGTGCTGGCTGGGATGGCTCTGCATATAGAGTGAAAGACTGAGTGAAACACTTAAAAGGCATTGAGATATTAACTGTAATATAGCCAATATAGTATACCTCAGTTACAAGAGTGACATAATAGCTAGGGCCCAGAGTTTTTCCTAGTCAGGTTACAGGGTCTGGAAAAGCTCCTGGCCCTACATGGGTGCACTGTGCAATGTGATGGTGTAGTATGCTAAGCCAACTGTACCGTCCACACTCTCCTGGCCCAGCATGGGTGGTTGAGCATCTTCGGCCGTGCGGAGTGTTGTGGTGTGAGGAAGAGGACTGACTGCCTCGCTGGGGTGCTGGGAGCTTGAGCTGCTGCTGTCCATTTTGGGCTGGTAGACATCAGACAGGAAACTCTGGTTGCTGCATTCATCTGCGGTGACAAGAACAGGAGCATTCTTGAACGGTTTCAGACCAATATCATTTTCAATTGAGGAGGTCAATTTAAATTCCAATTAAAAAGTATGTCAAAGTTTTTATCTGCATTTCGTTTTTAACTGCATTCAGTGAATTTCCATGGAATTGCCCCCAACCCTGTTATATAGAGTATTGCAGTTATTTAAAACCTGCTCCAAACTGCTTGTGCTTCTCAGTCAGTCAGTGCCTCACCTAGGAAATCCATGGTAGAGCTGGTGTTTTCCAACACCACATCTTTTAGACCTCGAACCTCTCCAGTTATGGATTTGCTCCGGTATATCTGAAAGAGAAAAAAAGAGAGAGAGAGTAAAATAGAGCCAGAGTGGTAAGGCTGTTCTGTACACAAACTCATTCAATTCATGAACCATAGGATGGTCTGATGCAGTCATCTATTATTAGATACCAAACCTGTTTAGTGTCTGTCACAGGCACCCACTTGAATATGCGTAGGGATGTGTCTCCCACAGTTACCCACTTCTTCTCCCTGAAAATGAAATGTAATAGAACAGAGAATAGATTTACTACATTCAGTAATAAAAAGCATGAACCAAAGATTCTGCTCATTTACTGGTGGCTATGCACAGAGCTAGGCTATGTAAATAGCCTATGTGCAAGTGCATTTGTTTGCCTAATATTCCTGAACCTCGCTGAGGGAAACTGCTCAGATGGGCAACGGATATTTTCAATGTGGGTCACAGTTATATCAGAATGCGTAACGTTGTAACATGTGGACAAGTGTAGCCATTTTGACAGACTGAACAATTCCGTTAGTCCTGCCCATAGAATTGCCGGGCTTCGGCAGCTTCGTCTCTCCATTGGCTGTTGTTTCAGTCACTCGCCAACCCTTCTAATATTTTCCGAGTGAAGTTTGTTGTGTGGCGTTGCAGATGTTTACATTTCATTTACATAATCCCCGCGGTTTTACTTACCATTTACGCACTTTTTCAATTGCTGCCAGCACCTTTTTAATGTCATCTTTAGCACGACTTCGTGTCTCCGCGCGACCTGACCGTCCGGACATCTTTAGTTGTTACTTTTTGGAGATGTCTTTTCTTGCAACTCCAATCTTGCAGTGTGCTTACTCCTCCAATATACTAATATTCTCGCGAGGTTTTAACACCCATTCCCTTTTCCTAGTGGTTGGTTTGTCTGTTTTCTTCATCCTCCCCATCATCTTTGATTCGACGTCATCACATTACCATTGACAGTAAAATAATAGGTTGTTATGATGGAAATTATGGATATCTGGATATTTTAACCCCCATAAATGACATAAATGTAATGAATCAAACTGGATATAGTGTTGATTTTACGAAGTTGGTTTATAAAGGATTTACAAAATTCACTATCAGATTGAAAGGGTTGATAATCCTTGGGTATGAGAGGAAGTGAGGGGGGTGAAGAAACTACAATAGAGAGGGAGTGATTAGATCCAATTATGCACAGCTGGAGCTCCCTCCCTGCCTACTATCAATCATATGGCCAAATATGTTATTTTATGTCTTGCAGAGGGTAGCACTGACCAATAAAAACTGATATGGCATGCATTTGTAATCTCAGTTCAATTGAGCGAACCAGTGCTTGACTTGGACTGAAATTGGTGCCAGTACTCATTTTGTGTGCCGTTACTGTTTATATTTATATGCAATAGTTTTAAGCCAATATTATATCAGAGGTGCAGGAACTGAAGCAGTAGAACATTTTAGGTGCTGGTACTCAGTTCCGGTGAGCTCCTGCCCAAGTCAAGCACTGGAGCAAACAAATATTGATTGGCAGGCTCAATCAGCAGGGTGAGATATTTTGTGTAACCTTTATGTATTCTGATCTTATAGCTGTGGCTAATTACCTCAACTAGCTATAGAAAAGACCCAGAACAGCGTAGCAGCAGAGCTAACCTGGATTCTGTGCTTGATTTAGTTTGAGTGGCACAACGGAACCAATGGAAAAATCCTCCAAACTCAATCAAACACACCTAATTTTACATTTCACCCAGGCAGATCAAATCAAATTGTATTCCTCACTTGCTTTGAAAACAACAGGTGTGAACTAACAGTGAAATGCTTACTTACAGGCCCTTCCCAACAATGCAGAGAGAAAGAAAATAGAGATATAATAGAAAAGTAAAACGCATAATAACAAAAGTAATAGTAGATGCACAATGAGAAATGATAACTTGGCTATATACAAGGGGTACCAGTACCGAGTCGATGTGCAGGGGTACGAGGTCATGGAGGTAGATAGCATATGTAGATACTGTATACATATAACTAGGAATAAAGTGACTGATAGTAAACTGTAGCAGCAGTGTATATGATGAGTCAAAAAGTTAGTGCAAAAAGGGTCAATGCAGACAGTCCAGGTAGCTATTTGGTTAAACTAACTATTTAGCAGTTTTATGGCTTGGGGGTAGAAGCTGTTCAGGGTCCTGTTGGTTCCAGACTTGGTGTATAAGTATCGCTTGCCATGCGGTAGCAGAGAGAACACTATGACTTGGGTGGCTGGAGTCTTTGACCATTTTTAGGTCCTTCCTCTGACACCGCCTGTATTGAAGCTTTGCCTGTTTGATAGTTCGTTGGAGGGCATAGCTGTATTTCTTATAAGCATCCGGGTTAGTGTCCCGCTCCTTGAATTTTTGAAAACCCAAATCTTGCAATTCTGATTCTGTTAGATATTTTTAAGATGATGGACACACACTGTTCACACACACTACTGTCAAAGTACTGTACAGAAAACCAGCCTCTTGCCAGCTATCAAATATGAGAGGGCCAGCAGAAACCATGGAAATTATCTAATTCAAGGCCCACAGGAGTGGACTGGTGACCTGCAAGCTCCTGTGACCAATATATTAACATATTATAACCATATCCATAAAAACACATATTATTAGACCATATTATAACCACCATATTATTAATTTAGTTCTGGAGATTAATTGTTTACTCTGAATCAAAAATGAATAGGCCACAGGCATTTCTATTGTGTAGGCTATTGTAGCAAAAACTCAATTAGTCACTGACTGTAGGCCTACAGTCATAACATGGACTTTTCTATATTTACATTATGGTGATAAAGTCTGTACCAACAACCCAACCGCTATCATGTGCCTTCAATCATGCGTAATTGCGCATCATATCAAAATCAATAATGGTCCCATAATATTGATGTAGATGGGCACCAGCAGAATTCTAGCCAGTCGTTGACATTTCTGGGAGGAGTCTGTGACAGTTGCATCTGGGCCATAGAGAATGATAGAGACCTCTAGTGGCCAAAATACATGTTAGCATGGGCAGCGCAATTGAGGGCTTCCACAATTTTAATGTAGTCAACTGGCTGGGACTTTCCAGTCTGGTCTCATAGACTAGACGTAACATAGTAAATGTGAATCCGGGATACTCAAATTAGTGGAACGGTTAAATAAGACAGAAGGTATAACGCAAAGATCTAGTGAACGTCTAGGAACCGAAGGTTGCGTGTACGAATCTCATCACGGACAACTTTATCTTTTTAGATAATTAGCAGCTTTGCAACTAATTATATATATTTAGCTACTTTACACCTACTCAGCATGTTAGCTAACCCTAACATTAACCATTTTACCTAACTCCTAACCTTAACCCTAACCTTAACCCCTAACTTAGCTAATGTTAGCCACAACAAATTGAAATTTGAAACATATCTTACGTTTGGCAGATTTGTAACATATTGTGTGAATTACAATTCGTAACATATCATACAAATTGTAATTTGTAACATATCATACGACATGGTTGACGGACATCCACAAATTAATACCTACCATTCAAAATGTTACATTGGCGTGTCCCGGATTTACATGTACTATGTTATGTTGACCTCTAAGTCCAGGTTGGACTTCCAACTTCATTGGCTGATCCCTTCTGGTGACACTGCTGGAGTCATATCCAACCGGGTCATCAGGAAGGTTTAGCCAATCGTGAAGAAGAAAATTGACTACTTCAAAATGGAGATAGCCTCAATGGCACTGCCCATGCTGTCACAGACGCTATAATAGCACAGATACAAAAATAAGTCCTCTATCTATCTCTATGGTTTGGGCAACTATTGCCCTAGTTCATCAGTCAAAACAGTGCAGCACATTTGCAAAAAAGCTGATTTAGACTGCATAGGGAGAAAGGTAATCAACATGAGAGCATTGGGATTATATTTTAAAATCAGTTTAGTGCAACCAGCAACCTCACTGTACATCAGGCTTAATGCTGCGTTCTTAACCAAGTGGGAAGTGGGAATTTACTACATACGACTGGGAAAAATCAGCTTGAACGGCTCTCCAATTGATCATTACTAGTGGGAAACTCGTCTATCATACTGAGCACCCATTTCTCCCACATGCTGACCTCTGACGTCAACTACTAAGAAAATGACCTTGATAACAGCATTTTGGCAGCTACATGCAAAAAACAAATAAAAAGCAATCTATTAATATGTTTTCTGAACACTATCATTTGTTTACAAGATAGCTGTAGTTTGAGTTTATGGTTTACACAGCTTGTTGGGCATGAGCGTTTCTCAACGTATTCAAAGCACATTAATTAATTTACGACTTCACAACTAGTAAATTCCCACCTCCTACTTGGTTACGAACGCAGCTTAAAAACATGACATCGTCTACAGAGSGAGACGCAGTGGACAGGCGAAATGACCTCCTGAATTTGTCGACTGCCGGAACTATTATTGTCCAATTTTATGAATAATTTGACGATATCTTTGTAGAAATATTATTTTTCAGTGGAAATTCTAAAGAGACACAATGGACCGAGTGAAGAGCTCCATGCAGCAAGTACCGAACCCAATTCCCAAAGCGCTGATTCGTCGGACCGGTGGTGCCAACAGTTTAGAACTTGAAAAGGAGAACTTTGAACGCGGTCAGGTAAAGCACTTGTTTAGTGGGAATTCTGGATTTCTTGTACAGAATTAGAAGGGACTAAGAAATGTGAAGATATTATAATAGTTATGGTGAAGCTTCGAGTTGGAACCGTCCGTTGCATTGAAGTTGGCAATGATCCGTTCAGCGTGAAAACTTGCGGACATGCCATGGTTTATCAGCTTGAGTGATTGGTGCTGCCTCGCAGGTTCGGATTTCCATGGAATTTTCMGTGAACATTGCTCATGAGCTATGCGCGAAGGTGTGTGTGTGCGCGCCAACTTGACCTAAATGAGCCAGTGTTTACAGGAATGCATTGTTTACGATGTTGGTAATACAATGTAGTACTATAATACCACCACACAACAGCAAGCCAACATCATCATCCCTTTTTCTTAGCAGCGGGTAACATATTTGATACGAATGTTTGATAGCTGTGCCTCAAATAGCTTCTACTAGATTAAAAAAAAGTATTGTCACAAAGTTGATATTGCAAAGATTATAGAGACATGACATCATTGTTGGGTCTTCAGTGCAAGATCAAAATCTGTTGAAATAGGTCAGTCCTAAGAGCACAGATTTAGTTATTTGAGAAATTCTGCCTGATAAAGAACAGAGGTCTGATTTACCATATCTCAGGAGAGGTGACGCCCACAACTTTGGAGAGAGAGAGGCAAAATGCCGTATGTGTCTGCCTGGACTATCCATAAAACCACTACCATGTATCGAACTGCAATAAAATGCCTTTTAGTGCATCCTGGACACAGCACTAGAACCAATGGCCTGAGAGATATTGTGATGGGTTCTGGAAAGTACAATCAGCCTACAAACTGGGGTGTGTGAGAGAGAGCTGGGTGGGACTATCATTGTTGCTTTTATCCAGGGAAATAAGTTTGAAGAAAGGGTGGGACTGAGCAGCGCTGTTTGTTGATGCCCTTTAAATGGGCAATCCGCAGTTAAAACAATAAGTGTTTCGGTAAAAAGCTGAGGGATGGGGCTGTAACGACTCAAATTCATAGACAGAGCGGACTGACCATCCATGATATCAACATTTTTGTTTTAATCATGTTTTGAGGCTATATAGTGTTTGTTTACATTTACTTTGTTTACAAACATTGGAGTAAGCAAGCTTATAGTTTGTGTTCTGATGGGGTAGGACAGTTAAACTAAGCTCATGAGGCATTTCTAAGTTATGTTCTACTAGAATCAATGGGTACATATCATTCATTTATAAATAAAAAATGGGATGCAGCGACTGCAGATTGCCCATTTAATGGTTTAAATGTACTTTGAATTCTATATCCCATATAGCTGACAGGCTGTTACTCAAGAGCTGTAGTCCAGAAAAACGCATGCTCATTTTTCATGCACGCTGCCGAGCAGCGTGGACAAGACACTTCCTGCTTGGCAGTCTCTTCCCAGATGGGGGGGTAGTCAAAAAGTAGGTCAAATGAATCAAGCCTTTTAAATTACCCTGCTCTGCTGGGGTTGTTTTTTATTAGCAGCAAATGCAACCTGCTTTTCCAATCTTCTACTACAACCACTGCCAAATTAGCCAATGAGCTTTTGAGCACTCATTTGCGGGACTGAAGATTGATCCAGAGAGCAGAGTTTTGCTGTCTCTTGTAGTCATAGTGTGCTGTGACATTGATTTTAGATGAAAGCCTACATTTACACATTTAGCCTATCARACCACATTCCTCTCAAAATTGCTCAAATCAGATACGATTCCTAATCTGGTTGTAGCAGTAGTTTTTGTTATGGTTGATTTTTGACGGCAGTCCTAAAGCTGTTCCGCAGCGGAGGGAAGAATCAATGAAATCTTATTTGTGCTTTAATACAGGGATTAGCCCCGAGTTAATCTGATCTGTTGTGGCTTGGATCTGCCTGAATCTGCTGGCTTTCACCACTGTCCCAAAACCACCAGTGGCTCTGCTCTAAGACCTCTGTTCAGGCACAAGAACTCTAATACAATCTAGACTGGTCCCAGATCTGTTTGTGCTGTTACACCAATGACCATAAGAGTTTTATGGTGTATAGAAATGTGCATTGACACAGAACAAGTCTCCAGAGTAGACTGATCGTGGTAAGGGTGAAGTCATGCGTCCCAGGGCTCCTATCTCGGTGATTCTTAGAGCACGAGAGTCGGGTAAACAACAAGGGTGTGTTCAGATTCAGAGTACTCACTACTTCATTTTGTCCGCAGAGTTATAAAAATACCTCGCCCAGGCCCAGATAACACATACAGCATGCATGTAATGACATGTTTAGAGACCTGAAATAAGTAGTGTCCTCTCTAATTGGAGATGGATGAATCTACAGTGTGCTTGTTTATGAAGGACTGCCATGCCTCTCTCTGGAGTCGCAGTTGTACTGCTACGTAACAGTTTCCCATCGGTCATGAAACGTAACGGCACAGTTGTTAAAAAAGACCTCAATGACCAGCTTGAGAGAAACTATTTTAGTCGTTTCAACAGTCCACCTCCACTTGAACACCGTACCACTTTAATTAACCATTTAACTTCCAGGGGAGAGCTGCTATCCAACTCTTTCTCTTCTGAAATGACAGGCCCGACTTTGCAGGTAGCCTGGCGGGTAGGAGCATTGGGCCAGTAACCGAAAGATTGCTGGATCAAATCCCAGAGCTGACATGGTAAAAATCTGTCATAACCATAGCTAAGGACTGCCTGCTACAATGACAGCGTGTCTGTCTGGATAGTGGTCTGAAATGAGAGAAACATGGCTGCGTCTGTGAGAAAGCTACTTCCGTTCAGCCTGGCACCCCACTTTAGAACCTCTCCTGGGTCTCCCAGCTCCCAGACTGGGCTTTCTATTGTGGGATACATCCTGAGAGTGACTCCACCACACAGCAATGTGGCTTACATAATTAAGTCTTAAATTTAGATCCAGATTCTTCCTGCCTGTCTCCTGCATCCCACAGCTCTCCAAGGCAGGCTGCCTCTGGATAGTCAGTACGGTTCGTTCCTTGTCATTTCAGCAAGCCATGACACCCACCATCTCAGATTGTTCTGAAATTGTTTCTGTTAGAAACAGATAAGACTAGCATTCCTGCAACATTATTTGGTTGAAATCTAATTAGATCTCTGAGAAATTAAGCTAATTGATTGCACCCAAATTGGCCATTTTAATTTATAGGATTAATATAATATTCAAAGAATCCAAAGAAATTGTCAAAAGCACCCCACGGAACGCCTAAACCCCACACCAATCAGTTCTCTATGTCTGACAAGTAGCATGGTGTGTGAAAAGGCTAATATAGGTACCATTTCTTTTTTTTTGCAAAAAAGTTAGCATTTGAAACAGTGGACAACAAAACCAACACATGGATTGCTGTCATACCTTCTCAATAGACTGCTTACAGGGTAAGGAAACCAATATGTAATTTTGGTTAACGATCCCTTTAACATTGAGCAATCACCTGGAACAGTACCATCTAGTGGCCAGAACCTGGTAATATCAGGACGTAGGATGGGACATAAACCTAACAAATTCAATGAATAATTTCACTGAACAGGGGGGGGGGAAACATCACCAAATTCACTGGGAATACATTACATAGGATGAAGAAACAATACTCTGAGCCGTAGTACCATACTACATGTCAGACATAGAGAACTGATACTATATACTTGTTGTTGGGGATTGGCATGGAGGGTCTGTGAGTGACAAGTTATTTGGATTCCTCATGTCTTACTCATTGTTAGAAAAAGGTTTGGTCCAAATCAGATGTCAGGTACTATATTTATTGAATATTATATGAATCCTATATATTAAAATTGCCAATTTAMGTGCAATCAATTAGCTTAATTTCTTTAATCAAATTATATTTTAACTAAATGATGTTGCAGGAATGCTAATCTTATCTGTTTCTAACAACAGAAACTTTCAGAACAATCTGAGATGGTGGGTGTTGAAATCCACTTGTGCTTTTTGAGAGTATGAGAGTCATTCTGACACTTTTTGAGGATGTTAACAGTTTGCTTCTTAGATGATGTACCTTAGTTTGACTAAGAGATAGCAGTGCCARAGCATGTCTCTATCTGGTAATCAATGCTGCCTACCCCACCGCCTGTGCCCCCTTTAGTGGAGCACTGTGGTGCCCTGGCAGCTGTGGAATTTGGAGGAGGATCCACGACCATGTCCCTTGGGCACAAGCAGCACAGCATGGCGGACCCAGACAAGAACTCTCTAATCTCTCTCTGTTACACATACTCTTGGTCTTCCTTTCTCTTCCTGCCTTTGTAAATTACCCCCACCCTGTGCTTGTACCCTGTCATTATAACCAGGGTGAGTTGGAGAGGGGTAGTTACACACACGCACGCACGCAAAGGGAGAGCGAAAGCGGCCCGGGCCCATTAAAACCACTGAGGCAGCAAAAACAGCAGGCACTGGCCTGTGACTTCATTGCACCGGCTGTAGATTAAAAAGTCCTGGATATGAGTGGCAGGTCAGCCATTGGAACAAAGTGCTGAAATGAGATCAAAATGGCATTAACTCTGGCTTTAATTTGGATGGATTAGATATTTTAAAACCTAAAAAAAGTTGATTGGACATTGGATGCTTAGGTTACATCATCACAAGGACCTACATTTGTATTATTGACTTTTAGTTCATCATTACAATAATACTTGTGATTTTAGATCTAACTTTCTGACTTCATAATTGGGGAAATCCATTATAGCTTAGTGGATACTGTTCACACACAGTAGTGATATATAATATATATWTTTTTTAACCTTTATTTAACTATGCCCTAATGTCTGGCCAACTGGATAGAAGGGCCTACTCAGCGATTAAATGTCGTCGTGACATACCAGTAAGTAGATTTTTGTTCTGGAGCGGTTTTGTCTCAGCTGTGTTCAAGGCCATTTATATGAACTTTGCCCACAGAATTGAGACAGAGAGGCTTTCACCCTTAACTTGGCGTGTGTGGTGTGATTGTGTGTGCTCGGCACCACCATCACTAAGGCGGAATTAATGTACGGGGACCCAGACGAAAAGAGAAACTCAGTTGTTCAAACAATCAATATTCTACAACTGACTACAATATAAACATGATACTCATAAAGGCCTAGAGTAGTGTATGTGAGAATTGCAGCCTCTCCATAGAGCCGTGCTCGATGGGTCCACCCACACCATTGGCCCACACCGTACCAGGAAGTGAAGAGACTGTGGTGAAGAGCAGGCTTTGTCTGAAGACAGTCTGTTTGTGTGTAGCGGCCAGTCTGCCAGCAGGAGAATGGGTCACATATTGATTACCGTGGACTATGCTCCTCACTTGGCCCTAGTAATAATAATAATTGTAACTTTAATTGTTAATGTGCTTTTCATGCATGACACACAATGAATTCAGAAAGAATACTTAATTTCATGTGTTCGGTACCGAATTGCTGAGGTTATTACTAAAGAATGATATGCATAGTCTAATATTGACTTGTTTGTGCATTGTCAAAGTAGTTTTTTTAGTTTGTGCATTGTCAAAGTAGTTTTTTTTAGCTATCTGAAATTATCTGAGCTGTTAAATTTTTTTGTGAAGATTCCAGACAGTGCAATAATTTCACGATTATGATATAAACCTGTCTGAGAGTAACCAGAGGAGGGCACTATTTACCTAAAATTAGTCTGATGTAAGCTAAAGTTTATAACCACATTGCCTCAGCATAGTTGAAGACTGAAAACGGCT
The DNA here is from genome assembly GCF_002910315.2 of Salvelinus sp. IW2-2015. Taxonomy (NCBI): domain Eukaryota; kingdom Metazoa; phylum Chordata; class Actinopteri; order Salmoniformes; family Salmonidae; genus Salvelinus; species Salvelinus sp. IW2-2015. The sequence continues at coordinate 14,236,676 of NC_036862.1, read as the reverse complement.
CCTTTTTGCAGTGTCACCGTATAACTTTGATATTGACAGTGACTTAACTTCAATTATGCTACTGTAGGCTACCCTTTTCGTATAGCACATCCTATTTCAATATGGCCGATAAACCAAAGGCCTACACCAGAGAGTAATGTTATGGCCACATGTAAGTAGTACCCAAATCACAGATTATTTGTTGCACTGGTTGTGGAAAGTTACATTGTTTACCATCATGATGATTTGCAGTGTGCCCGAGCCGCGCTGGTCTGGTGTCTGACCACCGTCTCATCATGTATTTGATATATTTTCAGGATAGTATAATTTGTTACATGGTGAGGTACGAAGTTAGTTTGGGCGGGGGTTTGTGCCATCCCCATTCTGCACCTATTGTTTCACAGAGAGAGCACGCTGTTGTTTACACAAAATCCCCGGACAGATATTCAATTCTCGATGTTTAGAACCACCTGCCGTCCTGTTTAGAAATATATTTTTTAAATATTGCAATCTACAATGCTATGAAACATATTTTAAAAAAATACACGAGAGGGAGATGTTCCCGTGTGTAGCCTACTCTAGGGGTAGGTTGTCGTTTTCTAGACAGTTCTGTTCCGCTTCTCGACAGTCGGATGCTGTGGCTGGGAGCCCCCACTGTTAACTGAGCACGTAGGACCGGGAGAAGGGACACGGAAGGAAAAGAATTGGAGAGCATTTGATATCAAAACGGGACACATGTTGAGTTAACGGGTCCACTCCACCACCCTCTACCGTCTACCTCATAAGCGATTCCAGATTTCTAATTTCCCAGTTGTAGACTATTCTGTCGAAGTATTGCCATCGACCGGATTCGTCTTTGAGCTCACAGCCACCCTGCATTTTTCTGGGACTATGGATCTTAGTAAAATGGTAGGTTTCCAGATATCGATTTATTTTTCCAGTGAACATTGTTAAAAAAGGCGCAACAAATATTTGTGTTCGGGTTGAGAGTGTACTAATTTGTTACCGGGATTGTTTATTTAGGAAATTACAAGTTAGGATACTGCAGTCGGGATATATGTTCATGGTCGCTCAAAATAATTTGCTGATCATGCAACTGTATCGAGTGGTGTTTTTTAAGTTGGCCGTGTATGCTATGGATTMTTATAGGATAGTCCAGACTCCAGTCTGATGCATGTTTTAGTGTAGGCTATAACTAGTGTATTGGGCTATAGTTTGCTAATGAATTTCCCCCGACTGATCGGATGTTTCCCCCTTATTTTCTCACATTGGCCCGTTTTCTATGGTCATTAGATAACGTAAGCACGCGCACGTTTTTCACGGTGACTAGAATATCAACGAGCTATCTGACTGTAGTGTTGTTTTCTTGGAGGAAAGCGATGTCAGTCAGACTTATGGTAGCCCAGCTACTTTGCAATGCGTGTCATGGGTCAGTTAAATACTTTCTATAAGGCTACTAGAGACAGCAGCATATCTACGAAATAGGTTGGATTGCACAATACATTTCAAATATTTTACTAACCACCAGGGACATAAAATATATCGTTACAAACCATACATGATTAGTTCGGACTAATAATCCCTCTTATTGATAGACGACCATCACATTTTTGTTACATCATGAGTGTCATTGCAAATATCATGGCTGATAGTGATAGAGGCTATGCATGCTGTTTTGAATGATTGATCATGAATGGCCTACAACAGCAGATGGAGAGCATTGATTTAGTAATCTGTGAATAGGGGAATCCCCACTTGAGAAATCCCCTCAGGGTCAGTTCAACACTGGCTGGACTTGGTGTGAGAGTTCCAGAGCAGGTGCACTAGCAGGGCCAAAGCACCAAAACTGCCCTTTCAGTGCCAACATGGTGTAGTAGGCTACTCTAGCTCTGTATAGAGGGGTGGGGGAAGGGGGTCAATACCAAGCTTTGTGCTCCTCCTGAAATCTCATTGATGTGGAGGTAACCGTTGAGCACACACAACAGTTTGTTTGAGGCAAACACTGGTTGTGATGGAATACGCTCCTCCGTTGTTCTTGGAAGCAACACAGGTTGATCAAAGTCACGTTATAAATATGTTATTGGAGCGATGTTCACCGCTCTGGATCAAACAGACGAAGCCTCAAGGCTGCTCTCTGAGACAAGTTCCTCTCTCTTGGCCAGAGGAAGATAAAGGCCTGCCTGCCTGCCACCTGCCTGCCAGTGTCCTCTTAGCTCAGACTCCTCTGCTTTGGTTATTTATGTCATGCACTGAGAGACAACGATATGAAAACATCAACAGTCTTGGCAGATGCAAGAATCAAAAGCAGATATCGAATTGTTCTCAGAGGGCCCACTACTGTTGTTAAGATGAACTAAAACCTAGTCTTGTAAGAAAACATTTCTACAGTGTCATAGTGTGTCATTCAGCGGCTGATGTGCTTGCCCTTTTACAGTACTTTTATGACATCAGCACTTCTTCAGGAAGTTAGCTCCACTAGTTACACAAAGCAGATAGGAGGCCTCCCTCACAGGAGGTTGCAGAAAGCTGTCTTGTCAAAGGAGGCTCGTAAATGGACCATGGGGTTTAGGTTTTATAATACTAGCCAGGGTCCACACTCCGGCCAGTATGTCTCTTCAACCACCTGCCGTCTTCCAGCCCAAGCCCCACATGAACAAAAGCCTGCTGTCGGTGAGGTTATAGACTTTGACTAGCTCAATGCTGGCGGTTTTGAACTGATAATCCACCTGGCKGTGCTGCTGCTCCAGTTTCAACTGTTCTGCCTGCGGCTATGGAACCCTGACCTGTTCACTGGACGTGCTACCTGCCCCAGACCTGCTGTTTTCAACTCTAGAGACAGCAGGAGTGGTAGAGATACTCTCAATGATCGGCTATGAAAAGCCAACTGACATTTACTCCTGAGGTGCTGACCTGTTSCACCCTCGACAACTACTGTGATTATTATTATTTGACCATGCTGGTCATCTATGAACATTTGAACATCTTGGCCATGTTCTGTTATAATCTCCACCCGGTACAGCCAGAAGAGGACTGGCCACCCCTCAGAGCCTGGTTCCTCTCTAGGTTTCTTCCTAGGTTTTGGCCTTTCTAGGGAGTTTTTCCTAGCCACCGTGCTTCTACACCTGAATTGTTTGCTGTTTGGGGTTTTAGGCTGGGTTTCTGTACACCACTTTAAGATATCAGCTGATCTAAGAAGGGCTATATAAATACATTTGATTTGATAATGGAGTCTTAAAAGACAAGAGTCAATGAGAAGTAGGGCGACAATACAGTAGTATATACCTATTCAGTGTACAAAATATTTAGGCCTACCAGTTTGATTCTGGACAGTATATTCACAGTATTTTGTCATACTTTGGTCCTGAGTAAGGTCCTGCGTTTTTATTCTGAGCACATGACCTGACCAGGAAAAACTCTTTAAATGGGGAGGGACTATCTAAACTTGTCCAATGAGAACACTCAATTTCTGTTGCAAAACATTTTGCTACGGTGTGCCCTAATGAAGACATCCCTGGTCTAATCCATGTTGGCTCTGTTCACATAGACAGGAAGAGTGGCCATGCTGGAGGGATTGTATTTTATGTTTCCTTTCCCTACCGTGCCAGGCTCTTAGAGGTGTAGAGTGAGTGTTCCATGGGAGTGGAAATCGACGTCAGAAATGTGAGCAAATTTGTAAAATGCTCCTTTACCGAAACAAGTAACACAGAGAGCCATTTTCAGTGTGCTGACCTTTTAAAAGGGGTGGAGTTCCAACCTGAAGAAATAATATAACCTAAACCCTCTCACTTTTATGCTCTGTGGCTTTTATAACTTGTTGCTTTGAGGGACGTTAGTAATATACTTGGTTTTCAGTTTTCACATTTGCTTCCTAAAAAGGTGTGTTTTTAAGTGCATAGTATGATGACTGTTGTTTTCACACAGTCTGTCTACTGTGACGTAATGTGAAGTGAGTAACTTTTCAGGAAGTGGCTAGTAGGTGTTTTTAGTTATTTCAAAATGTCCATCTAAAGCAATCCTTGTCAGCAGGAGAGCACTATTGGTCTCAAACAGCTACAAATTGTGTGTGTGCGTGCGTGACCTTAGTTTAAAAGTTTAAAACTTTTACCCCCCTACCTATGTCCAGTTGACCATTGGGGCCACCTGGAAGATGCTGGCAAAGGAAACATTATAAAAGGGGAGCTGTGAAGTCTGTTTGGGTTGGCACCGGGTACTAGGCCTGAGGAGGAGGTGGAGGAATAGTGGAGGGGCTGGGTGCATTTTTCGACAGGCAGGAAATGGGCTGGACGGGGTGTGCCAAGACAGCAAGCCTGACTGAGCACCCCTCTCCCCCTGCTCTCTACCACCTCCCCAGACCCACTGACCCTCTCCCCACCACAGCACCTCTGTGTACAGTGGCGACGCATTCACAGGCAGCCATCCATATTTCCTGTTTTCATTCCCTCCCCCCATTCTTCCCTGTTTACCCATTCCTCTTGAGGTGGTGGGCAAGTCTTAGCAGTACCACCGCAGCAGCCTGCCGTGCATCTCCAGTCCACGGTGCCTGATAAAAGCACTGTGGGAACAGGGAATAGTTTGTGCTGCTTGGCCCCTGCTTGTGTTCTGGTGTGGTTTCAGCACTGCGTGAACAGCAGATCATCTAAAACGCTATCTATCAAGACCACTAACCAAAAAGCACTCTTCTTCCCTGTCAGACATGTAGGTCATGTAAGGATAGAAGCTCGCCAAACTCGTGAGAACCCAGGCTCCTTTAATTTAGACTATTATTTTGATTGGATTGATTGCATTAATTGATTGATTCAATCGATCCAACTTTTTGTTGCACAGGAGTAGAGGGTGCTATCTCTAAATGCAGATGTTTTTCAACCATCAACTTTATTCTGCTCTTCAACCGGTTTCCTAGAGTAGTGATAAAAATATACTGCGTTGTCGTCATAATCATCTAGTGTCCTAGTACCGATATGTCTGCAGTCAAAACCATTATTCAAATGCTTTCTTTGGGAAAATGACTCATCAATGAGAGATCGCTGCATTAATTAAACAGGCACTGACTGGGGCGGCTTTTAAGGCACCGGCTATGTCCTGCTCAGTACTAGACAAGACAGGCCATACTGAATCCCAATCCCCCTAAAGCCTGGGCACTCTTGTAGATCTGATAGGTTTAAGCAGTATGGTAATTCCTTCACCTTGTCTTCTGATAGGCTGGTTGGAGTTTTCACCATATTGCTTGCATTTATCCTTTAAGCTCAACAGTGTGCAGGCCATTAGGGTTTGTTTCTTGACAGTGTCACTGCCACACAGCCAGGCGAGGCTAGCTATCAATGGCGATAGGAGAGGCCTCTAGAGTTCTCTGTGCATTACATAGGTGGGCCCAGTCCAGACTAGTCTGTCTGTGAGGCAAGCCTCATCCTCTGTCTAATCTCCCAACCGCAACACACCACCACCACAGTCTGTTTCTCACCTCCTAATTCAATTTTTAGCAGTCATCATCTCACTTCATCGGCTGCCCATGCTGCGACGAGAGCGAGTTAATAGGCCTGTCTATGCCAGCGAGCCGCTCCAGCTTCTAGTCCCATTGGCTTGCCAGGAGTCCTGGGCAGCTGGCACTCTCTTTCAGACAGACGACAAAGTCGCTCTGTGGACTAATTGGTCGTTCCTGTGTGGGAACTGCTTGCACAAGTGCTGGGAGCCTTCCATCGTTCCTTGGATTTTTGAACGTTTTTTTTTTACGGGAAGAAATGGTGTGGGGTTTGACTGAAATGTTTTGACTTAAATGTAATGGTAGTGCTATTTTTACACTGAACAAAAATATAAACGCAACATGGAAAGTTTTGGTCCCATGTTTCATGAGCTGAAATAATATATCCCAGAAATGTGCCATTTTGTATTTCACAATTTTTTGGGCAAATTTGTTTACATCCGGTTAGTGAGGCATTTCTCCTTTGCCAAGATAATCCATCCACCTGACAGGTGTGGCATATCAAGAAGCTGATTAAACAGCATGATCATTACACAGGTGCACCTTGTGCTAGGGACAATAAAAGGTCACTCTAAAATGTGCAGTTTTGTCACACAACCCATTTGGCATGCTGACTGCATGCATGTCCACCAGAGCTGTTGCCAGATAAATGAATGTTCATGTCTCTACCATAAGCTGCCTCCAATGTCGTTTTAGAGAATTTGACAGTTTGTCCAACTGGCCTCACAACCGCAGACCCTGTATGGCGTTGTGTGGGCGAGCAGTTTGTTGATGTCAACGTTGTGAACAGTGATGGCCTTGGGGTTATGGTATGGGCAGGCATAGGCTACTAACATCAATTGCATTTTATCGATGGCAATTTGAATGCATGGAGATAACGTGACGAGATCCTGAGGCCCGTTGTCGCGCCATTCATCTGCCGCCATCACCCCATGTTTCAGCATAATGCACGGCCCCATGTTGCAAGGATCTGTACACAATCCCTGGATGCTGAAAATATATAATTTCTTCCATGGCCTGCATACTCAACGTGTATGACGGTGTGTTCCTGTTCCCGCCAATATCCAGCAACTTCGCACAGCCATTCTAAGAGGAATGGGACAACATTTCACAGGCCACAATCAACTGCCTAATCAACTTTATGCAAAGGAGATGTCGCTCTGATGCAAATGGTGGTCACACCAGATACTGACAGTTCATTTTTTTTATCCACACCCCTAGCTTTTTAAAATATATCTGTGACCAACAAATGCATGTCTGTATTCCCATTCATGTGAAATCCATACATTAGTGCCTAATTATTTTATTTCAATTGACCGATTTCCTTATGAACTCAGTAAAATCTTTGAAATTGTTGCGTTTTCTTTTTGTTCAGTAAAGAAGATGCTGAATGTGTTGAACTGTATTTGCAAGTTAAATCCAGATATGAGCTATTGTCCTTTGTCCAGACTCCTGCTGAGCTGTTTTCAATACGTCTCATCCATCCCGCAGTAGATTCTAAGACAAACAATGGTGACACTTGAAAAGGTCACACATTCACACAACAGGTGTTCCACCTGTAGCACCAGTGTCCATATCAACCCTGCATGTATGTTTAATGATCGAAGGCATGGCTAGTAGAGCTGAGCATGTTTTGTGGTTCATCCTCTGCAGGGCTACAAGCTAAGCACAGAGACATGGATGGAGTGGAATTTGAACCAGGGAGCAGTGTGTGTTGAGAGATGTTGGCCAGCTCTGCATTCCTCTCTTTATCCTTGTCCTCCTTCTCCTCTTCAGAAGGCACAGCTGTGACTTAATTAGACAGTCACCCTGTGAATCGATCTTGTCAATACAAAGCCCGTCTTTGTCACCTTGAGCTGTGAATATGCCATTTGTAATGAGGCTGAGAGAAAAAGGCAGAAACAGGATATTTTGTCTACTCTTATCATGACTCTTGCGTCCCTAGTGTGTGTATAAAGTTTTGTTGATTTGATCATTATCAGCAAGTTATTCCTCCGTGTGAGACCAACGCACTGCCTGCGCTCCCAGTGAACCACCAGTGAAGTGGACCTGTGATGATTTATCACCCTCTGCTTCCCTTCCCAGAGAGGACTCAGGACATCTGGGGGAAGTGAGATTATTCATGTCCTTTCATGTCCCTCCAGCCACTCCACTTTAGACTTCAATATCACTGTTCTTTATCGGACAACATGCTAGATGTGACACGGGTATTAATTTAAAGCAGAGATGGGCAACTGATGGCCCCACCCCCCTTTTGTAGGCCCACAGATCAATTTCTAAAAACGGAGAAAAAAGAAGTTTTAGGAATTCAGTCGGGGTCTCAACTGTTGAGAGTTAGAATAGTAGAATACACCAGGTGCAATTTCAAAATGTGGATGTGCATCAGCAGTTTTTCTCTTGTTATGTCAGTCAATGATAGTCACTCAATTAGCCCATGTCAGCCCATGTTTGATTGCTAAGTTAGTCTGGCCAGTTATCTAAACTTGTAGTAATCATGGTCAAATTATGGACCGGGGGCGGCCCCCGTTTTGATTTTGTAAGTCGCTCTCACTCAGATATCATATTAACATGACATAAGTCAGAGCAAAAATGTGTAGAATTGCAGGAAACAAGCATAACAATTGCAAAAACTTCTGACCGCCCCATGGCAAAATGTATAGAATTGCATCAAACTTGCTTTAAAACTGCCACATTTTATTTTTGTACCTTGGCAACATGTGTAGAATTGCAGGAAATTAACTCAAAAACTTTCTCTCTTCTGTGGGGGGCCGCAAAGGTTTTTTTCAAGGTAGGGGGCCCCCTAACAAAATGTAGCTTAGGGCCCCCAAAAGACTAGGTCCGGCTCTGACTGCATGTGTGGGTATGGATGTGGGTACGTAGACCCGCGAGCCACTGKMYKSCRWKTGATAAGTTCCGATTTTTTTGTGACCCCCATCAAAGTTGCCAATCCCTGATTTAAAGGCTCAGAGAAGAGTTGGAGGTGCATAGAGGGGCTGTTTTTCCTCTCAGATGGAGGCCGAGATCAAATAGGCCTGAAAGGGATACTCCAAATAGGCCTGAAAGGGATACTCCAAATAGGCCTCAAAGGGATACTCCAAATAGGCCTCAAAGGGATACTCCAAATAGGCCTCAAAGGGATACTCCAAATAGGCCTCAAGGGATACTCCAAATAGGCCTCAAAGGGATACTCCAAATAGGCCTCAAAGGGATACTCCAAATAGCTCTCAAAGGGATACTCCAAATAGGCCTATCACTAAAAGGGAAAAATAATGTGGCTCTTTACACATAAGTTAAAAGAATGTCTCCTAAATTGAGACATTGTGTGGCTGGTGGTATTTTATTGGGGCCCATTGTATGGAAGCACTAGGCTTTATGCGTGTGTGTGTGTGTGTGTGTGTGTGTGTGTGTGTGTGTGTGTGTGTGTGAGAGAGGAATCAGATGTTTACCTGATATATGGCTGATGGGGTTGTGATGTGTGTGTGTGTTTGTCCTTGGCATTTGCTCAGCCCTGTTTGTTTAAACCTCTCGACTGGAGGTAGGCTACCACCACCCCAAGTGAAGCCCACACTGTGCCAGTGTACTGAGGATTGCGTTCTTGAATATTCAGTATAAGTAGGCTACAAATATTCTCTTTGTTACTGATATATTCATATCTTTTTATAGTCGCCGTGTGTGTGTGTGTGTGTGTGTGTTCCAATGGTTCAGTTAGAGAATGGTGTTGGAAACTTCAGGGTTAGGCTTTGATTGACACATCATGGTCCACATAGACCTGGAGCCTACTGTATGTGTAACTAATTGTAATTCACTTTGGCATCTGATAATTCATATAAAAAGAGAGAATTCTGAGTGTGTGGTGTGTTTCTTCCTCGAGTGATGAGTGTGAGAACACCAATCAGTGCAATGCTTTTCTCTTTCCTCTCTCCCTCTCCTCTTCCTCCTCTGCACAGGCTGTGAGCATCAACAAGGCCATCAACACGCAGGAGGTCGCCGTCAAAGAGAAGCATGCCAGGAATATCCTCTTTGTGGAGCCGGGTGTGTCACCTGTGTGTGTGTGTGTGTGTGGCACTGTGTGTGCAGTGTCGATGTTAGTTGCACAGTGTGCATAGTGGTAGCGTGTGTGTGTGTGTTAGATAGAATCTGTTTTTCTCTGACTATAGAGAAAGGAGAGCTGTGTTTATGTTGACTCCCATGTGTTTGTGCAAGCTCTTGTTCCTTCATGACTCAGGGTTGTGTTCGTGCAAAACAAAACAATAATGGAACGTGACCCTGATGTCTGCCGGAACCAGCTTGGTGTGTGTGTGTGTGTGTGTGTGAGAAACCGAGAGACAGACGTCTGTAACGGTCTTTGTGAGATGTGTGGAGATTTTCAGCCCCTCTTGAGAGAACAATGGAAGGTGAATAGGCAAGCAAAACACCTCTCCTATGTTAACCCCCCCCCCCCCCAGCAGCGTTCGTCAGATTATGTGTGCTCTCTCTGCCATCTCCCTGTGTTTCTCCCTGGAGTCGTCTGTCTCACCCTGTATCCTGGGGACCCACCATGAGAAGGGCGCCCACACTTTCTGGGCGGCGGTCAACCGGCTACCGCTCTCCAGCAATGCGGTGCTCTGCTGGAAGTTTTGCCACGTCTTCCACAAGCTGCTGCGAGACGGCCATCCCAACGTAAGTCTGAACCCACCACTACAGCCCTGATGGGACACACACCTGTGTCGCGATCTGTAAGGCGTGCAATAGAAAACATTTTMCAGCAGAAAACAGAAATGAGCATTTATTATTGGACAAGACTAGTTAGTTCCTCCCTGTTTCACTACGTTTTCTTTTGGTCCCTAATGAACACAACCCTGAACATACTGCACGCCAGGGACATGCCCATCTCTCCATAGACTTGTGCTCAAGAAGTCTCGAATTATACAATATTCCCTGTTTATTACTCTGCTGGATTTGGTTTGAAGCCAAGCAGGGTAGGGCTAGAATGGGAGACTCTGACGCTCTGTGATCACTAAGATCCCACAACACTTATCCCAAGACTAGGGGTGTTAACCCTGGTCGCCCTGTCTTAATTCCTAATCTGGCACTCCTCATCCCCAGTTTCCAATTGGCTAATTTCAACCCCTCTCCTGTCCTCTCCCCTGCATATCCTTCCAAGGTCATTGCTGTAAATGAGAATGTGTTTTCAGTTAATTTTCCTGGTAAAATAAGGTTTAGGTCAACTAAATATAGGGGTGGTTTCCCGGAAACAGATTAAGTTTAGTCCTGGACTAAAACCGATTTTTAAATGGAGATTCTCCATTGACCATGCTTTTAAATCCAGGACTAGGCGTAATCTGTGTCCAAGAAACCGGCCCATAGGGAATGTAATTTAAGATTTGCACTTAATTCAGAATAGCCATTAGTCTGGTCCAAGATCTGTATGTGCTGCCTTGCCAAGTCGTATTGCGTTGTCATGCCAAACGCTAACAGATCTGGATACCAGGCTACATAGCCTTTACTTCTATTAATGTATCCTACTGTACAGTGAGATGACAACCACCAGTTTAGTCACAGTAGCTACTACCTCCAAGAACTAGCTTCATGCACCATGCAAATGATCAGCACCCCCATACACATTCATTCACTTCTGAGCACCCAGGCAATTMCCCAACACACTTGCCTTCTAGAACACACCCACACAATGCATACAGTACAACTTCACGTGTAGTGCTCTCTCTGTTGTATCAGTAAGATTCTGAACGTTTGGCTTGTGGTTTCAGCCTTGTCTAAATTCTCTTTCTGTCTCTGTGTGTTCAGGTGATAAAGGACTCGATGAGGAACAAGGCTGACCTGAGTGACATGAGTAGAATGTGGGTAAGGATCAGAACACAGCACTGATGGTTGGCATTACGGTCCTAAGGCCCTTCCCAACCAGACCAGGAAAAACTCTGAGCCCTAGTCATCATGTCTACCACTCTTAACCGGCAGGCTGGCACGGACACATTGGCTGCGTTGGAAATTGCATCCTATTCCCTATATACTGCACTAAGTTTGACAAGAGGCCTATGTGGGCTCTGGTCAGAAGTAGTGCACTATATAGGGTAGGGCTGACCCCAATTAGTCGACTGGTCGATTGTTTGGTCGATAGGCTGTTGGTCGACCAACGTTTTTATTTAGTCGAGCATTAGCAAATATATGTACAGTACCAGTCAAGTTTGGACATACCTACTCATTCAAGGTTTTTTAATTAAAAATAAATATTTTCTACGTTGTAGAATAATAGTGAAGACATCAAAACTATGAAATAACACATATGGAATCATGTAGTAACCAAAAAAGTGTTTAAAAAAAAATCTAAGTAGCCACCCTATAAAATATACTTTGATTTGTTGAACAGTTTTTTGGTTACTACATGATTCAATATGTGTTATTTCATAGTTTTGATGTCTTCACTACTATTCTATAATGTAACTCTATAATTCTATAGTGCACACACATTGATGCGACTCTAATGATGATTTGAAAAAAGTCGCTTGAAAGGCATGAGCTCTGCTTTGTTTTTTGCACAAGCTGTACAAAATGCATCAGTCTCTCATTCACAATTTGACAAGCACTTGATAATGCCTGAAATTTCACGGCAGCATCCCATTGTGTAGCCGTAATGCATCCTAAAACAATCCATGCCTTTTGCGGCCAGTGCTGCGCGCTCGCGCACTCCGAAGCATCTCTCACTCACATGGCTCTCCATCACGTGATTGAGTCTTTCTCACAGGCTACAAGTGAAGACAAACACATCGGGGACGCAACTGCGTGTGTRCTTATCCAATTCCGAGGTGCATATTGAAGATATTGGAAGTACTGTTAATTTACTTTTCATCAGCCAACAAGATGAGTAGYCCTAACGAACAGCAAAAGCACTAACCTATGTCAATCTACTATCCCCCATAGTACAAAAGTTGACCTATTCTGTGTGAGAAATAAATATTCKAAACATAGTCTGGGACAGTTGTGGGATGCGATAGATCCCAAGTTAATACATACAACCACTAGCATCAAARWWTTTTTTTTACACAATTTGGCTGACGCAACAGATCAGAACATTTAGCTTAAAATGTTGGTAAACTATTATATTAACACATAAGTGCAGCAATGCGCACACGGCAGTGGGCTATAAGCACAGATGTTCCATTAGCAGGAAAACACCATTATCAAAAGTGACCGCAAATGCGACTATGCATGTAATGCTTTTATTATAAAGGTGCATTCTTAAAGCTCYCGCGCTGCTTATGTATGCCAGTTAGGCTCTACACCCCTTGTAAAACAGATTAATGTGCTTAACTTATTAAAATTATTTGGCCACCTAAGTTATGATACAAACCTATGGGCTAGGCTACATGAGGTGTGTGACTATGATTCGAAAAAGTCGAGGGGAAAAAAGGCATTGTCTCTTGCCTTACGCTGGTCATAATTCACAAGTGATAATGTATCATTTACAAGTGATAGGCTAATATTGTTCCCCATCAGGCTATTCTTAATTTAATATTGTTTTTACATATACTAAATAATATATGTGTGAAATTTGTCATGCACTTATCCTGAAACAGGGGCATGGAAAAAATACATGTCATCTATGCACTTAAATAGCGAATGGAGGACCGCTTTTCCCATGTATTTTCTTTTGCTGAAATTTTTACCCCAGCCAGGTAGGCTATAGTATTAGGAAAGTTGAGGAATAAATATAGTAGGCCTAGCCTTTAGAAAGCTGATGGGATCCTCTTTTTAATAGAGGCCATAACTCTGTTTTCTTGCGCAATTGCATGGCCTATGAAAATGTTGCACAACATGAGCTCATGGGCTGTCATGAAGTGTTTGATTAGATTTTTGATCACATTTGCATTGATGCCAGAGTGATTAGAGGAACAATAGAGTGCTGAGTATCAGGCAGTTAGCAAGTTTGCTAGGCTACTTATGACCATCGGCAGCATCAGAGCTTGGAGAAGCCTTGACTAAATGGACACGTGGAATTTGACTGCCTTCATGTGTGTCAGTAATACGGTCACCGCAACAGCCCTAGACCCAAGTTAATAGTTGATATAATGTTTCAAGTTCGTTGCAGGCAGGCCATGCATAGCCAATGTGATTCATAGGATATTTATTTTCAACAGGATATTTTGCATGGTTGCATCAAGTTAAGGTTTCTTTCTTCTGGTTATCTTGATCTCTGGCTCCCTTTTTGAGTCATTTGTGTCTCATTTCATCAAACAGTGCGCTTAAAGCATCAGACAAGCTCAATGCATATGTACTGAACAAAAATATCAATGCAACATGTTTCATTTCATATAAGGAAATCAGTCATTAGGCCCTAATCGATGGATTTCACATGACTGGGCAGGGGCGCAGCCATGGGTGGGCCTGGGAGTTCATAGGCCCAGCCAATCAGAATGAGTTTTTCCCCACAAAAGGGCTTTATTACAGACAGAAATACTCCTCAGTTTCATCAGCTGTCTGGGAGGCTGGTCTCAGACGATCCCACAGGTGAAGAAGCCTGATGTGGAGGTCCTGGGCTGGCGTGATTACACGTGGTCTGTGGTTGTGAGGTCGGTTGTACGTACTGCCAAATTCTCTAAAACGATGTTGGAGGCGGCTTATGGTAGATAAATTAACATTCAATTATCTGGCAACAGCTCTGGGGGACATTCCTGCAGTCAGCATGCCAATTGCGCGCTCCCTCAACTTGAGACATCTTTGGCATTGTGTTGTGTGACAACTGCACATTTTAAAGTGGCCTGTTATTGTCCCCAGCACCTGTGTAATGGTGATGCTGTTGAATCAACTTCTTGATATGCCACACCTATCAGGTGGATGGATTATCTTGGCAAAGGAGAAATGTTCACTAACAGAGATGTAAACAAATTTGTGCAGAACATTTGAGAGAAATAAGCTTTTTGTGCGTATGGAGAAATTCATGGATCTTTTATTTCAGCTCATGGAACATGGGACCAACACTTTACATGTTGCGTTTATACTTTAGTTCAGTGTAGTTGATTTTATTAAAAAAACACATAGGGTGTGTCTATATATGGAAAAATACACGATTAACAAACTTTCGGTCCACCAATATGTTTTTTATTAGTTGGGGACAATCCTAATATAGGGAATATGGTGTGATTTTTAGAACACGCATGTCATTTACTGTACATTGACTGGGGGGTAAAATCATGATCCCCCTCATTATTTCCCCTCAACGCAATATCAGTGTGGTGCGTCCATGCCGGTCTGCTGTCAGTTAGTGTTGCCATCGCCATCTGAGTGACAAACATTCTAATAGGTGACAGTCACACAGCAATGTGGTCCTGCTAAACCTGAGTCAGACTCAACAACAAACACGCTGTTGTTATGGTATCCTAATGGTGCTACTGTGTATAGACAACATCTTTACACTCTTTTGGAGGGCTGACTGTGGACTGAAACAAATGTTTCCATCCAGTTAAAGGATTGATTTAGGACTGTTCATTTGACATATGTAAAACGTTTACATTAAATAACCACATTTCAACAAAAGAGTTGCCTCTGGGTTGCAGCAGTACAGTGGAAAAGCCAAACCGTTTACTGCCCATGCATTCAGTGAGCAGATGGACGGGGGAGCAGTAGGGGCTAATGCTGACAAGTAACCTTTTCCTGGAAGTACACTTAGTTGGGTCTCTCTTGGTATTTACTGATGGTACAAAATATACTAGGACTCTGGGAGAGTGACCTTGATGACCAGTCAGTACTGCTTCCTTCCTGTTGTGACAACACACTGAGGGCCCAAAGAAAGGGAAGTGAGAAGAAGCAATTTACTATATAGCTGGCTATTCATTTTGACACACACACATGCACACTAGTGATGCATGGGGTTGACTCATAACCCGCAGTCACCGTGGTTATATCTGCGGGCGGGTGGGTTTAGGGTCATGAAATATTGTGTGGTTGAATAAAGAGAAAACAATACCTTWAAAAAATCCATATGTATCATTCTATAGGCTACATCAAATGTTTATTTCATTATTTTAGGATATCTGGCATTAGTGCATGAGCCTAACTTTAGGGCCTGACTGTACGCAAGGGAACTGTAACCTATGGTTCAGATGGGTTCAATAGTAACTGAAATCTGGACACTGACTGTAGGTCTACAACATCTCACAGCCTTAATATGAACTCCTGCAGAATTAAGCATTACTTACAGTAAAATGATACACCAATTATAGGCAGCATTTTGACTGGGGAACAAGATTTAGATCTTTTAGCATCTTGAGAGAATGTGAATGTGCATTTAGCCCCTCTACAGACGGTATATATCTTRAAATAAAGTTGTATATAATGTGTTTAAAATCTGTTGTCTGTATTCTGTCTCTAAATGTTGTCTTTCACTAGCAGCACCATATTACCAAGTACAATTCTGAGTATGTGTAAATGTACTTGGCAAATAAAGGTGATTCTGATCAGCGTCATAAAAGCTGATTTAGTATTTCAACCACACAAATATGCATCCAAGCCGAACTGAAAACTTATCAGAAACATGTCGGGTTGTTTTCACAGCTTTCTATTTCCTTACAACCGGTCAAACTGATGTACAGAAAATCTTTCCCGTTAAAAAAATAAATATATTATTGCATTTTCTCCCCGGTCTCTAAACGTCTTTGCTCCGTGAAAGGAGCAGAGATGACAAAGAGAACTTTACCGATGTCAACTAGATTCAAACATTCATTCTATCGACTTATTACATTATTCTGGTGAGCAAGAGTTTATTTAGTCTTCTAGGCCAACATTTAATGACAGAAGAGAAGCTTAATGTATCTAATTATAGATTATAACAATTACAAGCAGAAATGTGTATAAATCAGGCAAAACAAATCCTGCACCCCCTGTCAAATCGTTTTTGCCGTCTCTGACTAGCCTACAGCGCATTTGCTTTATTAGGGGGTTAGGGTCAGGTGTGGGCCTCAAATTTTCACGTTATCACATATAGTCGGGCGGTTGCGGATGGGTTAGCAATCGCGAGCGGGTGCAAGTGAACAACAAGCTGACCTGCGTACCACTAACACACACACACACACACACACACACACACACACACACACACACACACACAGGCCTGCACTCATACAGTGCAAGACATTGCAGAAGCAGATACATTTTATTTAATGATAAAATACCTTCTGCAATGTCAGCAACTCGCGACTTCTTTGGAACTCTCCCAAGGCCCTGGAGAAGACCATGTCTATCTCACTTTGATCTGGTCGCTCTCTCAGGCCTCTGACTCCATCTGTTCCCCTTTTCCCCTCTGCCCTCAGGGTCACCTGAGTGAAGGATATGGGAAGTTGTGCAGCATCTACCTCAAACTGCTTATCACCAAGATGGAGTTCCACGTCAAAGTGAGTAGTACCTCAGCCTGTATGAACGACAGGCAGACCAGTCTCCCTTGTCTGTCTGTCTCTCTCTCTCTCTCTCTCTCTCGGTCTCTCGCCTATACACTTCTCTAAGGATATTCCTCACACAGAAACACTTTTCTAAAACTAATCAGTAGTTAATAGATAGCTAAGCTCAGTGAAATACTGCAGGCAGCAGACTTGGTGTTGCTCTGGGGGTTTTAGTCATTGTTCCTGGAGATGGAGATGCCTACTGAAGTGAAAAAAACGAGGTTAAATCTCAATTGTATTTCCTTGAATCCTCACGTCCTCTCTCCTTGTCTCCTTCTCAAAGCACATTGGAGCAGAAGATCTGAGGTTCCTCCCCTCGACTCTTCTCCTCCGATACGTTTTGAGAAGGACGCAAGGAGAGATGAGACGTGGGAGCAAGAAAATACAATTGAGATTCAGCCCGTTCTGATATGACTCGTTCTTCTCTCTCCTCCCAGAATCCCCGTTTTCCCGGCAACCTTCAGATGTCAAACAGGCAGCTTGACGAGGCGGGAGAGAACGACGTCAACAACTTGTGAGTGTCGCTTGCCTTTGTTGTTTTCACCAAACCACAGAGGGCTGGATCTATAATGATACATATTCTAATATATCCCCAATGTTCCCTTTTAATTATTATTACAAGTGTTGAAATTGACAAGAAAATGCAGAATGTATTGGTTATTGCCTTCTATTAGATACTCTATAGCATATGACTCTTGTTATATGTAGACAAACCAACTCTGGTTCATTGCTACATAGGTCTTACAGCCTCTGTATGTTTGATGTGTAGGCTACTCCTCCACTTTGTACATGCTGTGAACACTCCAATCCAACCCCTCTGTGCGTTTGTGTGTGTGTCCTCTCACTACAGCTTCCAGTTGACAGTAGAGATGTTCGACTACCTGGAGTGTGAGCTCAACCTATTCCTTGGTGGTAAGCTATTCCTGTCTCTCTCTCTCTTTCTCTCTCTCTCTCTCTCTCTCTCCATCTCTCCTCTGCAACCACGCTTATCTAAAGATGTTGTGACATAACATGGCCCTCAGTGTTCACACACAACCATCTGGTTCTAGCTTTTATATGTCAGGGTCATGTTCATCCGCACAGTCAACGGAAAAAGTTTTGCAACAGAAAACAAACATGAGTGTTTCTTATTGGACAAATCCAGGTAGTCCCTTTCTGTTCTTGTCCATTCTCTTCCATTTGGTGTCTAATGAACATAACTCTGGTTTTGGCTTCACAGGTTACGTCCCAATATCCACACTAGCATACCACTTAGAATGTGTGCCCAATAAATTGCTTAATTGAAAGTAGTAAACTAGTATGAACATTAAAACAGAGCTATACAGTACTCTCCTGTCTCTCGGCCACTATAAGCTCTTCACAAAGTAAAACACACACCTTCCATCTATCTCAACATGAGTGCCCTTCTTCCTCCATTTCCTCCAACACTCAGTAGGACTAATTTCTACCCTGTCTCCTCCTCTCATCCATCATACACACACACACACTTTGCCTCCCATCAGGAGAGATGTTTTGCGGGCTAAAGCATCACGTCACCCAGGAGCTGAGAGGCGTGTGTGTCTGGGTTTGGCTGCACAGGAAACCACACCTCTGTGTGGAGGGAACGACTGGGTCTGTAGGGACTGGCATCAGAACGGGAGGGAGGGAGTGCAAAGGCGATGGAGCGACTGAAAGAGAGCTGTAATGAGAGAGGAAGAAAGAGATACTGTTGGAGTACATATTCATTGGTTGATTCAGTCTAGAACAGRGGTTCCTAACCACCTGCGTGCACAAACAGTGTGTGCCTTTTTTGTGTGTGTGACAGTCACTAGTGTTTGTATGTGTGTGAGAGAGTAATAGAGCGAGATGATTACAGATATGTTTGTGTGTCCTCCCTTGCAGTGTTCAGCTCCCTGGACATGTCACGGTCTGTGTCGGTGACAGCGGCGGGCCAGTGTCGCCTGGCTCCCCTGATCCAGGTCATCCTGGACAGCAGCCACCTGTACGACTACACCGTCAAGCTGCTCTTCAAGCTGCACTCCTGTGAGTCCAACACACACGCCCCCCGCTGGACAAATGGCAGAGTGACAGCCTGAATACCTCATACTTGACTACTAATCTAGGGCCAACAGTTTTTCCTGTGACCGTCCCAGAAAACCTGTGGCTATTCCAAGGGCACATCATTCACATACTTTTCCTGGTCATATCATGGGGTTAGGAAATGGCTAAAACCTTAGTACACACGCACTGTAGTACACACACATTTTCAGTAGTTACACACACACACACACACACACACACAGTCACACACATTCCAAAACTCTGATCTGTTTGTTTGTCTGTTCCAGGCCTTCCTGCTGACACACTCCAGGGCCACAGAGACCGCTTCCAGGAGCAGTTCAAGAAGTGAGTTCACGCACAAGTCATGGATAGTGTCCCAAATAGCACCCTATTCCCTATATGGTGCACTAGTTTTGACCAGGGCGCATAGTGCTCTATCGCCTGCAGTGCTGAAGGTGTGATGATGAAGGCGGAGTGTTTCATCAGTGTGTGTGTTGTCTCTGCTAGGCTGAAGAGTCTGTTCTACCGCTCCAGTAACCTGCAGTACTTCAAGAGGCTCATTCAGATCCCACAGTTACCCGAGGTAAGGCCTGGAGTCCTCCTGAACTAGCCTGTAGATTAGACAGGACCTCTGCTGTGTATTATCAAGTAAATACTGTATCATTCACACARGCTCACACCCATGCACATGCACGTCGTCTCCCATTTTCTCTGTTGCCCTTGCTTCCTCTTGAGGAATTTGGGCCCAGGTTGCTGTTCAGCTACTTGGGTTAAGTGCTATACAAATACAATTTGATTAATTGTGTGTGTGTGTCTCTGTCCCTCTCTCTCTCTCCGCTGTCAGAACCCACCTAACTTCCTGCGGGCGTCGGCGTTGTCGGAGCACATCAGTCCGGTGGTAGTCATCCCGGCTGAGTCGTCCTCCCCCGAGACYGAACACATGGTGGACCTGGTGGATACCGACGTCCCCGTCCAGCCGGTAGCGCATCGGAACATGTCCCATTACTGCTTTCTTATAGGGCGCCGTTTGTAACATGCCATATTGTGTGTGAAAGATGAATTTTGTGCGCTCGGTGACTCAAACTTATCCCATTCCTGTGGCATGTAATATTTATATATATATATKTWRTTRTTTTTTTTTWCAGAATATGGCATGTTACAAACGGTGCCACTTCTGTGCTCAGTCTTAGTTGTACAATATCTGTGTCTGTCAACTTAACCTAATGAAACCTAAAGCCTATAGAACGACTGGCTGGCTGGCTGGCTGACTGTCTGTCTTGCTGTGTTGGTTCCGACTAGGTTGCTGTGGTAGAGCCCAGGTTCGACGACCTCTTTGGCACGTCCGCCGCCACGGACCCCTTCAATTTCAACAATCAGAACGGGATGCGCAAGGATGACAAGTAAGAAAGACAACAGAACCAAACTGGCTGCACTCTGGATGACCGAATTTMACATTTGTAGGATATCCTTTGTCTGTATAGATTGGTCTGAACTGTGTGACAAACTGAAAGCCCTGCAGCTGAGGTATGGCCTGGGCACACCGTACCAAAACGTTTTGCAACAGAAAATACGCTTTTATCATTGGCCACGTCCAGTTAGTCCTTTTTCTATTTTGGCCCGTTTTCTACTGTTTCTTTGCCTAATGAACACGACCTTGTCCTGTCCTGTTTCCATTAGGGACCGCCTGATCGAGCAGCTGACACGGGAGATCCAGGCCCTCAGGGAGGAACTGGAGTCTTTCAGATTGGAGGTGAGGAGGGGGGAGGAGGTTTAATGAGGCACTTGAGCCACTACAGAGCCAGTTCTCCATAATGCCTGAACTTCTGAGGCAGTGTGTTTACACACTGTTGAACCATAACATTCTGTCRCTCCTCTCMCTTTCCATCTCTCGCTCTGCCTCTTTCTCTCAGAGTGGGCGTCTGTGCCAGGCGCTGCGCGGGCGGGTCAATGAGCTGGAGGCGGAGCTAGCAGAGCAGAGCCACCTGAGGATGCAGGCGTTGGGAGAGAGCGAGTTCCTGAGGGCGGAGCTTGACGACCTGCGCCGGGTCAAAGAGGACACGGAGAAAGAGCAGCGAAGCCTCACCGAGATCGAGAGTGAGTCCAGAAACAACCCGGGCACATCTGCACAACTCCACCTTCTAGCAGTTACCCACTACCATCCGACACTCCAGTACCAATCTATACCACTTGACATGTGTTTTGTTAGTTTACGTGTGTTCAGCCCTCTGACTGTTGTGACAGTAACAGCGCTGTCTGTCCGTGTGTCTCAGGGAAAGCGGTGGCCAACGAGCAGCGCTACGTCAAGCTGAAGGAGAAGTACACAGAGCTGGTGCAGAGTCACGCTGACCTGCTGAGGAAGGTAGGCCCATCCAGACCCCTTACGATCAAAGAACCTCAACCCTCAGACTCATGGTGCAGGCTGACTCCTACCCCTCTCAGCCAGTGCCCTTTTGCTCCCTCTCCCTTGGCCCGAACCCTTGTTTGCAGATCTGAAGGGTCTGGATAAGTATGAACAGTGTAGTGGTGGAGATTTCACCATATTGCTTCCAACTTAGCAATCTGCAAACATCAGAGGTGTTTGGGCCAAGGGAGAGGGGCCAGGAGTAGGGTGTGAACAGGGACCCCCTATCCATTCTGTACTACAACATTTCTATGGAGAATACACTTCTAGCAGCAATGCTCACACGTTTCCTCCAGATTTCTTGTTTGTAATTCTAAAAGCTCTTCCCTCCCCTAAAACGTCTTGTGTTTTTCTGTTTGTGGCTTTAGAATGCGGAGGTGACTCGTCAGATGACGGTGGCGCGYGCGGCTCAGGACGAGGTGGACAGCGTGAGGAGAGAGATGCAGGAGAAGGTCAAGGCTGCCCAGGAGGCCGCGGAGAGACGGGTGAGGGCAAGGCACACACTGTCCTGAAATACTGTATCGCCCTCTGTTTTCTCTCTCTCTCAACCGTTTCTCTCTATCTCTTTTCCCCCTCTCTCTCTCTCGCTTTCATGGACACAGATGACTTCAAATGTAATATACTTAACTTCTTTATACTACACTACATTTAAATCTTCTCTCTCTATCTCGTTGTGTAACTGAGATGCCTTGCTGTACATGTAGGGATGGAGACCTAGCAGATGACATCTCTCTCCCCCCACATCGCTCTCTGTTCCCTCTCCCCCTCCTTTCTCCATCTCTCCCGCCTCTGTCCCCCTTCAGGAGCAGGAACAGGTGGAGCAGCTGCAGGAGCTGCAGAGGGAGCTGATCTCCAGCAGGGCGGAGCTAGACACCCTGAAAAGCACCATGGCCTCGTCCCAACAGGTGGCCAACTCTCTAGCCAAAAACACTCACCCAACAGTACAGTCCTCTCCACTCTACTCCACTTGACCTCACCCTGACACCTTCACATRGTCTTTACTCTGTCTTCTATCTTTACATTCCCCAACTCCATGTTACTCTTCTGCCCATCTGTGTGTGTGTGTGGAGAGGGGGTTGTGTGGAGCGTGATCCCGACAGTGTGTAGGCCTACCACTCTTCACTCCTGTCAACCCTATTTCTGAATCAACACACTCACTTCTCTCTCGCCCTACCCCCTTCTTTTCTCATTCTCCCTCACACAACCACTCCCTCCTGTCCTCACACACATACTCTGTCACACATTTCACTTACAAACTCTTTCTTCCCGCTTCTCATTCACATTCCTGTTCGCATGCTCAGGAGGGTGCCCACAAACAGGTGAGGGAGAGTAGAAGAATGGCAGTTGTCATATCCATATCTCATAGCACTTAGGGCGTAGTCACCATTAAAAAGGTGGTATTAGGAGTGTATAGTGTGTGAGCCTTGTTGTTAATTTCAGCAGATAAACACAGGGATAGGTACGATCCTAAAATACTGTATGTGTATCATACTGTTTCTTCTCTTCCCCCCCACTCAAATCAAAGTTAATTTGTCACGTGCGCCGAATACAACAGGTGTAGACCTTATAGTGAAATGCTTACTTACAGGCCCTAACCAACAGTGCAATTTTTAAGTAAAAAATAGGCATTGGGTGAACGAAGTAAAGAAATAAAAACAACAGTAAAAGACTATATACAGTAGCGAGGCTATAACAGTAGCGAGGCTATATACAGGCACCGGTTAGTCAGGCTGATTGAGGTAGTATGTACATGTAGGTATGGTTAAAGTGACTATGCATATATGATAAACAGAGAGCAGCAGTAGCGTAAAAGAGGGGGCGGGTYGTGGGTGGGACACAATGCAGATAGTCCGGGTAGCCAATGTGCGGGGGCACCGGTTAGTCGGGCTAATTGAGGTAGTATGTACATGAATGTATAGTTAAAGTGACTATGCATACATGATAAACAGAGAGTAGCAGCAGCGTAAAAGGGTCTGGGGGGCGGGAGAAAATGCAAATAGTCCGGGTAGCCATTTGATTACCTATTCAGGAGTCTTATGACTTGGGGGTAGAAGCTGTTAAGGAGCCTTTTGGTCCAAGACTTGGCGCTCCGGTACCGCTTGCCATGAGGTAGCAGAGAGAACAGTCTATGACTGGGGTGGCTGGGATCTTTGACAATTGCCAATTCACTCACTTTCCTTCTCTCTGTCTCTCAATCTCAGTCGAGTGAGGAGCTCAGTTCGCAGCTCTCGACTGTGGAATCTGAGAAGGTGGCGCTAGCGGGATCCTTGTTGAAGAAAGAGGAGGAGATTGCAGGCCTGGGGGAGGAGCTAGAGCGTGTTCAGAGCAGCCTGGCCAGTGAGAGGGAAAGTGGAGTGAAGACTGCCGAGGCCCTACAGAACCAACTCAATGAGAAGGTGTGTTTCAGGGGAGGTAGCTGTTTGTGTGCGTGTGCGCCAATGTTTCAGCCTGTCAGTGAGCGTGTGTGATATCTGATTCTCTCACTGACCCTGTGTGGATAGGAGAGCAGGGAGCAGGCCCTGGAGAGCCAGCTGGTGGCAGCCCGCTGGTCCACCCTACAGGGGGCTGTGGAGGAGGCAGAGAGGATAGTCCAGGACTCACTGGCCCAGCTTGACGACCCAGCACACATCAGCTGCACCAGCTCTGCAGGTCAGCCCCTAACCCTCTCCAACCTCTGTCTTATGCACACCTGACTCCAGCTTTGTTCCTGTCTGTCCGTCCGACCGTCTGAGATGATGCTACATTGTGAAACCCGTGCTGTGTGTGTGTGTGATGTAGGATGATGTCCCCTCATAGTGGTGTGTTTGTATGATGGAAGATGCCTCCCCCTCACTGTGTACCCTCGTTGTGTGTAGACTACCTGGCGTCCAGGTGTCAGGCATCTCTGGACTGTATGGACAGACTTCACTCTGCCAGAGACGGCTACCTGGCAGACAACACAGGTCAGACGCAGATCTTCTCTCTCATTCCCTTAGTCAGCATTGTGCCATCACACACGCAATCTACTTTCAGGCACCTATTGAAGCCGTCGTCGTTCTTGTGTAGCAGGTCAAAAGGTAGCCACCGACGGTCTCTGTGCAGTTTGACAGTAATTAACTCGGCAACATTAACGGGAAGGACATGTGTATATATATACAGTACCAGTCAAAAGTTTGGACACACCTACTCATTCAAGGGTTTTTCTTTATTTTTACTATTTTCTACAACAGTAATAGTGAAGACATCAAAACTATGAAATAACACATATGGAATCATGTAGTAACCAAAACAGTGTTAAACAAATCAAATATATGTTAGATTCTTCAAAGTAGCTACCCTTTGCCTTGATGACAGCTATGCACACTCTTGGCATTCTCTCAACCAGCTTCATGAGGTAGTCACCTGGAATGCATTTCAATTAACAGGTGTGCCGTGTTAAAAGTTAATTTGTGGAATTTCTTTCCTTAATGCGTTTGAGCCAATCAGTTGTGTTGTGACAAGGTAGAGTTGGTATACAGAAGATAGCCCTATTTGGTATAAGACCAAGTCCATATTATGGCAAGAACAGCTCAAATAAGCAAGGAGAAATGACAGTCCATCTTTAAGATATGAAGGTCAGTCAATTCGGAAAATTTGAATGTTTCTTCAAGTGTAGTCGCAAACACCATCAAGCGCTATTATGAAACTGGCTCTCATGAGGGCCGCCACAGGAAAGGAAGACCCAGAGTTACCTCTGCTGCAGAGGATAAGTTCATTAGAGTTACCAGCCTCAGAAATTGCAGCCCAAATAAATGCTTCACAGAGTTCAAGTAACAGACACATCTCAACATCAACTGTCAGGAGGAGACTGCGTGAATCAGGCCTTCTTGGTTGAATTGCTGCAAAGAAACCACTACTGAAGGACACCAATAATAAGAGACTTGCTTGGGCCAAGAAACATGAGCAATGGACATTAGACTGGTGGAAATCTGTCCGTTGGTCTGATGGAACCAAAAATCTCAAATTTGGACTCAACTGACGTGACTTTGTGAGACGCAGAGTAGGTGAACGGATGACCTCCGCATGTGTGGTTCCCACCGTGAAGCATGGAGGATGAGGTGTGGGGGTGCTTTGCTGGTGACACTGTCAGTGATTTATTTAGAATTCAAGGCACAATTAACCAGCATGGTTACCACAGCATTCTGCAGTGATATGCCATCCCATCTGGTTTGTGCTTAGTGGGACAATCATTGCTGGTTGAGAGAATGCCATGCAACGGTCGTCGGAGGAAGAAGGATCGGACCAAAGCGCAGCGTGGTAAGTGTTCATGATTATTTATTTAAACTGAACACTTGAGACAAAATGGAACAACACGAAACCGTTCTGTCTGGTGCAGACACAAAACAGAAAACAACTACCCACAAAACACAGGTGGGAAAAAGCTGCCTAAGTATGATTCTCAATCAGAGACAACGATAGACAGCTGCCTCTGATTGAGAACCACACCKGGCCAAACACAAAGAAATACAAAACATAGAAAATGAACATAGAATCCCCACCCAAATCACACCCTGACCAAACCAAAATAGAGACATAAAAAGCTCTCTACGGTCAGGGCGTGACATGTCAAGAGTGTGCAAAGCTGTCATCAAGGCAAAGGGTGGCTACTTTGAAGAGTCTAAAATATATTTTTATTTGTTTAACACTTTTTTTGTGACTACATGATTCCATATGTGTTATTTCATAGTTTTGATGTCTTCACTATTATTCTAAAATAGTAAAAATAAAGAAAAATCCTGTAATGAGTAGGTGTGTCCAAACTTTTGACTGGTGCTGTGGTAAAATGCTTATTTATATTCAAATACAGTGTTTTTCAGCATTACAGCCTTCAAGTACTTCATATAAAAGTAGCATATCCTGTTGATTTGTATATAGACTTTATATCAGTTTGACCTTTGACCCTTGGTTCTCCAGGTGTGTCGGAGCTGGTGCGGGCAGTGACCCATCTTGCCCACCTGGTGGGCGACACCATTGTTCAGGGCAGTGCCACCTCTCACATGGTGCCAGTGGAGCAAGCGGACGGTGAGTGTGAGCTGTCCCTGTGTCTTCTCAACTGAAATGTGCACTCACACATCCAGGACAGGAATGCTCCATGATTTTAAATAAAGTTTGATTTGATCCATGTCTTATAAAAACCACTACGTCCCTATATACATCTGTTAGAGAAGTACTGATAATGCGCAGACAGGCAACGATAGCCTGGTTCCCTACCTGGTTCCCTACAGATTAAGGACCAGGATAGCAGTTAGCCACCCAGTTCCTCTAAGTCTCCGTACTGTGTGTGCATCTCTGACCGTCCTCTCTGTCCCCCCTCTCTTTCCACAGCGTTGTCAGACAGTGTGAAGGCGTGTGGGGCTGAAGCCCTGGCCCTGCTGGGTCAGATGAAGGAGCAGGAAAGCCTGGCTACGGCAGACAGCGCAACGTTGAGGGCAGCTCTGGATGGCATCCTGGCCACCGCAGAGGTCAGTCCAGTCTTTATGGTCATACAAGTTTTGTTGTTATTGCTTTATTCTTAAGAGTAAATGTGAGTGCATAGTACAGTTTAGGTGCAAATTACAGTCATTTGATTTCATGAAAACATGAGATTATTACGCAATTACTAGCGAGTTAAAGGGAGGAGGAGGTTACTTACGTTGATACTGATGAAAACCTCAGTCAGGCTGCAGGGACGGAGGGATTCATGTATAAACTAGAATAGGCTACATGTCCAGTTGATCTTAAAGTGAACTACAGAAAGTAAACAATAAGGTTGTCATTAAACACTTGGCATCTCATCAGAAGAATCACAATTGAAAAAGAACAGTCAAACAATCATAATTTGACTACATGTTCAAAAGATTTCTTAGCAATCTGTACTATACCTACTGGCAAGGATATCAATCTGCTTTCAGCCCTGGTTTCTAGCAACATAACCTGCCGCTCGCAAAAAAGCTGCGATATCTCTCTGTCTGCCTCTCTCTCTCAAGAGGCCGACACTGATCTTGTAGGTATTTGCCTGGTCGTAGAATTCGTCTCCCCGGATGGCTGTCGGTTGGTCCTGCGTAATGTACATGTCTTCCACAACGAGCCGGTCATAGGGGATCTTAACAATGATCCGATCCATGTTCTTCTCGGGAGTAAAGGGTTGTCTGTTATCATAAACAACATCATTTGGCAGGCTGCTAGCACCGGGGTTGCTTATTGTATTGAGGTTGCCCACCGCAAAGTAGAGTCGTGTGGTCAAATTAATTGCTGGGAGTAGCCTCTCGGTGTTCCCAAAGGAATGGAAGCCATATTCCAGCCGGCGTTGAAACCAACAGAAATGGCGTCTGTGCGGGCATGGATGGTCAGCTGTTGAACGAACCAGTAGAGCAGCTTGAGACCGTGACGTGGATAGTTGTGGCTAAACTCTATGGTTCTCAGTTCATTGATTGATTGGAATTCTCTGATGATGGCTGAAGATACTTGGAGCAGGGACAGCAACAGGAGGACAGAGCAGACCAGGCCTTTTCTGTCCATGGTGAATGTTGGTGTAGCTAGAATCTTAGCTGGAGGATGCTGGAATCTGGATGATCAGGAGTACAAATCTCGTCTCCAACTCACCATTTTATAGAAGAATTTTGGTATGTCACAACAGTACTTACTCAATCAGTTACTGTTATTGAGATGAGGAGCAAACTCTGCTATTCTGCTGAAACTGCTGATCCCGTTTATTGTCTTGGTAATAATGAG
The DNA here is from genome assembly GCF_002910315.2 of Salvelinus sp. IW2-2015. NCBI lineage: Eukaryota > Metazoa > Chordata > Actinopteri > Salmoniformes > Salmonidae > Salvelinus > Salvelinus sp. IW2-2015. The sequence goes on along the minus strand of NC_036862.1, from coordinate 14,208,625 downwards.
GGTGGGGTTGTTTTCTTTCCCGTAAGTGTAAGTTCCAGAAAATGTTAGGTCCAGGGTTCTAGTGCTGCCGTACCGCACCGGAGCAAAACTCCTCAGAATTGGGGTTGTTTAATAAAGTTTAGATCAAAGGTTAATAAATGTTTTGGCAAGATCACTTAATGATTAATTAGTATTCTACACAACAGACCCAATTTAATAGCATAGTTTAACGTTAGTGTTAGACCAAAAACAACATGTCATTTCTTATTACATTTTAGGATGATTTTACTGAATGGTTGTGTTAATTGAAACAAAATACAGCTACATTACATAACCAAAAGTATGTGGACACCTGCTCGTCCAACAGCTCATTTCAACATCATGGGCATTAATATGGAGTTGGTCTCTCCTTTGCCACTATAACAGCCTCCACTCTTCTGGGAAGGCTTTCCACTAGATGTTGGAACATTGCTGCGGGACTTGCTTTCATTCAGCCGTGAGCATTAGTGAGGTCGGGCACTGATGTTGGACAATTAAGCCTGGCTCGCAGTAGGCGTTCCAATTCATCCCAAAGGTGTTTGATGGGGTTGAGGTCAGGGCTCTGTGCAGGCCAGTCAAGTTCTTCCACCCCGATCTCGACAAATAATTTCTGTATGGACCTCGCATTGTGCATGGGTGCATTGTCATGCTGAAACAGGGAAGGGCCTTCCCAAAACTGTTGCCTCAAACTTGGAAGCGCAGAATCTTCTAGAATGTCATTGTATGCTGTAGGGTTAAGATTTCCCTTTACTGGAACTAAGGGGCCTAGGCCGTACCATGAAAAACAGCCCCAGACCAGTATTCCTCCTCCACCAAACTTTACAGGTGGCACTATGCATTGGGGCAGGTAGCGTTGAGGTTTACACCACTCCAGCCGACGCTTGGCATTGCACATGGTGATCTTGGGCTTGTGTGCGGCTGCTTGGCCATGGAAACGAACAGTTATTGTGCTGATGTTGCTTCCAGAGGCAGTTTGGAACTCAGTAGTGAGTGTTGCAAACGAGGACATATGATTTCTACGTGCTATGGGCTTCGGCACTCGATGGTCCCGTTCTGTGAGCTTGTGTGGCCTACCACTTTGTGGCTGAGCCGTTGTTACTCCTAGAAGTTTACACTTCACAATAACAGCACTTACAGTTGACCGGGGCAGCTCTAGCAGGGCAAACATTTGACGAGTTTTGAAAGTCACTGAGCTTTTCAGTAATGCCATTCTACTGCCAATGTGTCTATAGCGATTGCGTGGCTATGTGCTCGATTTTTATACACCTGTCCGCAATGGGTGTGACTAAAATAGCCGAATCCACTAATTTGAATGGGTTTCAACATACTTTTGTATGTATAGTGTATGCTGTAGTACGTTAACACAATCTGCTCGTATATTTGCTCAAAGTAGAAGATCGAAATTCACATTCCCATGAAACTGATTGAGATCAAATGGTTGGCATGCAGATGCAGCTTGGGTGTTTCACTGATAAAACCAGAGGAATTATCATTCACAATTGACAGTATGTATTTGAGCCAATATGTGTTGGTATAGGCAGATGATGCATTTCTGCCTATTTTAAAATGGTATTATTCAATGGTCTACGTCCGTACAAACTTTGATTGAGAAACAGTGACGTCATACATTTATTTTGCAATGCGGCACCTAGAAAAATGTTACTACGCCACTGGTTAGGTCGCAGCATTTGTTGGGGACTGGCGTCCACCACTGTTTGTTTGTTTGTTTGTTTGTTTTATGGCTTAGCCATGGGCTCTCGCTTGCCATGTCACTTGGAAGTTTTATGATTTAATGCTTTATAAGAAGAATTAGTGCTGACCTGCCATGGTTGTGAAATTCTCTGACATGGTTGTGACATAGGTCTACTAAATTTAGTGGAAGTCCACACCCTGCAATCATTCTGAGAACCTCAACGTCTTCATAATGCCTATTTGTGCACATTTAAACCAGGGGATGTCATCATGATAAGATGAGTCTCAGTGCTTCTTATTCTTTCAACAAAGTATGTGACCCGTGGAGGGGAAATCACAACACTAGAATTTGACCTTCAGGCAAAGGTCAGCTCCCCCACACTTTTTCTCTCGCCGTCTCTCTGGTCTGTAGAAACTGCGTCCTCGGGGTCTGGAGCTGCAGCAGGGGGAGCTGGGAGATCTGGTGGAGCAGGAAATGGCTGCCACATCAGCCGCCGTGGAGTCAGCAGCCGCCAGGATAGAGGTAACCAGCTCAATTTGTGTGTGTGTGTCACCATCATCACCAAGGAGGATCCAGACAAAAACAAAAGTGTGTGTGTGTGTGTGTGTGAAAAGAACCCTCTGGTTTCATTTTACAGTAGTATCAACCAAAAGGTGTCTAATTTCCTCTATTTGTTCTATTACATTGACAGGATATGCTCAACAAGTCGCGTGCAGTCGACACAGGGGTTAAGATGGAGGTCAACGAGAGGTGAGTCTCCTGGACATGTCCAGTAAGAAAAGCATTTTTTTTTTTTGTCCCCTTTTAAAACGTTTCCATGGCGTGCCCTAATGAACACGACCCTGGCTTTGAGAATCACATAACTTTCAAATGAGTGAAACGTTTCAGATCAAGATGTGGAGCTGCCGAACGAATGTGTCCTCTATCGCCCCCCATAGGATCCTGGCCTCCTGTACAGACCTGATGCAGGCCATCAAAGAGCTCGTTCTGTCTTCCAAAGATCTGCAAAGGGACATCGTGGATAGTGGCAGGGTGAGAAACAGAAACCTATCATATGTGCATCATAATGTATAATAATATAATATACGGACGGAGTGGCTGACTTGCCGGGGCTATTGATGCAGAGATTTATGCGCATGTGCTTTATTTTTTAAATGTAGCTGGTGCCCTCTTTGCTGCCTATATAGCTTCTGCTCAGTGCGCCCACTGCTGCTTCACCCTCATTGACATGGAGGGGGAAACTTCAGTGTTCCTAATGTTTTGCGCACTCAGTGTATATTCCAATATAATATATTCGTTCCACCAGGGGGCAGCATCCATGAAGGAGTTCTATGTCAAGAACTCTCGCTGGACTGAAGGCCTGATCTCAGCCTCCAAAGCCGTGGGCTGGGGTGCCACAGTCATGGTGTAAGTAGTATCACACTTTTTCTTCTAACGTAACCTTGTATTACTGCACCGGAGCCCTGTTACAGCAGTGTTGTTACTACTCCACAACACCATGGTATTCTGGAATACACTCATTTAGGCCAGAGGTTTTCCCTGACTACATGACTCCAGCCCCTACTGTATAGCCTATAACCGTTGAAATAGTAGCATGATGTACTAGATTACCCATAATGCTCTGCGTAATGTTTCCCATAGAGATGCAGCAGACCTTGTGGTGCAGGGTAAGGGCAAGTACGAGGAGCTGATGGTGTGTTCGCATGAGATTGCAGCCAGCACTGCACAGCTGGTGGCTGCATCCAAGGTGAGACGGTACTTCTTGTGTAATGATATCAATCAATCAAATGTATTTATAAAGCCCTTTTTACATCAGCCGATATCACAAAGTGCTGTACAGAAACCCAGCCTAAAACCCCAAACAGCAAGTAATGCAGATGTTAGAAGCACAGTGGCTAGGAAAAACTCCCTAGAAAGGCCATAACCTAGGAAGAAACCTAGAGAGGAACCAGGCTCTGAGGGGTGGCCAGCCCTCTTCTGGCTGTGCCGGGTGGAGATTATAACAGAACATGGCCAAGATGTTCAAACGTTCATAGATGACCAGCAGGGTCAGATAATAATAATCACAGTGGTTGTAGAGGGTGCAACAGGACAGCACCTCAGTAGTAAATGTCAGTTGGCTTTTCATAGCCGATCATTCAGCTTTAGAGACAGCAGGTGCGGTAGAGAGAGAGTCTAAAACAGCAGGGCCGGGACAAGGTAGCACGTCCAGTGAACAGGTCAGGGTTCCATAGCCGCAGGCAGAACAGTTGAAACTGGAGCAGCAGCATGACCAGGTGGACTGGGGACAGCAAGGTGTCATCAGGCCAGGTAGTCCTGAGGCATGGTCCTAGGGCTCAGGTCCTCCGAGAAAGAGAGAGAATTAGAGGGAGCATACTTAAATTCACACAGGACACCGGATAAGACAGGAGAAATACTCCAGATATAACAGACTGACCCTAGCTCCCTGACACAAACTATTGCAGCATAAATACTGGAGGCTGAGACAGGAGGGGTCGGGAGACACTGTGGCCCTGTCCGACGATACCCCCGGACAGGGCCAAACAGGCAGGATAAAACCCCACCCACTTTACCATGTGGTAACTGAAACTGTGCATGTGTGCGTGAGACACTCACTCACAACCGGATGTACATATGCCAACCTACATCTCTCTCATCACTTGGTGTGTCAACCATATCTCTACATGTGTTTAAGACACACCCATGACCCATTCATGTTGGTAACCCAGCCACTCTCTGGTCTGTTGGGCAGGTGAAGGCAGACAAAGACAACGCCAACCTGGGCCGCCTGAAGCTGGCATCCAAAGGGGTCACACAGGCCACCGCCGGAGTTGTAGCCTCCACCAAGTCCGGGAAGTCCCAGATCGAGGAAAAAGGTGAGTGGATTAACATTAGTGTGGCCATGGATTTACAGTGAGAGATCAACATGACATGTATTGTGACTGAATGCTGAATTTCTTTCTCTCTCTCTCTCTCTCTCCCTCCTTTCCCCCCCTCTCTCTCTCCTATGACTGTGTGCTTCAGACACCATGGATTTCTCCAGTATGACCCTCACTCAGATCAAGAGGCAGGAGATGGACTCACAGGTAAGAGCAATGTGGGGTGGCTGAGTGTGTGTGTGTTACAGGTCTAAGTAAACTGTGTTTTTGTGTGTGTTGTCAGGTTTCGGTTCTAGAGCTGGAGACAAAGCTGCAAAAGGAGCGAGAGCGTCTAGGAGAGCTAAGGAAGAAGCACTACGAGCTGGCCGGGGTGGCCGAGGGCTGGGGGGAGGAGGATGAAGGTGCGTATGTGTGTCTCAACATGATTACTCAGAGGCACTATGGCAGAAATAGCGGTTGTGTGATTTATTTTTGGCCTTTTGGTTGTGTTGAAGCCCAGTCTAATATCCCTCTACTCTCCTCACAGGTACAGGTTGAGGTCTGTTCCCCACCACTCCTTCAACCACAAGACTGACTTCTCTCTCGCTCTGCCTCTTGCCCCATTTATACACTCTTCAGTCTTTCTCTTCCTATTTATTTTTTATTTTTATGAAAGCCAAATAAAAAGGTGCTTTTTTAAAAATGCTCCTCTAGCTCCCGGTGGCTTCCAATGGGACAGTGATGAGGAGGGAAAGTGACGGGGGATGGATTGACTACCTCCCTGGCCCCTCCCCCTCGACTGTTGAGGAATAGCACACCTGCTGATGGATCCTTTGTCTTCTACCAACGGTTCGTTTTGTCCCAGTGGGAGCACCACTAGTGTGTGTGTGGAGCGACCCACCACGAGCACAAGTTCTTCACAACCAGACATCCTACAATGCATTGCACAAGGGCCAATCCCTCATCAGAGGGAGACTTGACTGATTGTCAGTTAGACCCCACCCCTTGCCCACCCAATGTCTCATCAGTGCAACGAAAACAGGCGCGTGTGTTTTTCTCCCACTAAACAGTTGTTGCGTTGTTATTCTAAGTCGTAGAGTTGTTGCCCTCGCCAGTTTTCTTTTCTCCTGGGTCCTCTTTTTCCTCTCACTGTGAGCTTTTACCTCTCTAACCCAAACCCCGTCTGAGCTATACGCCCACCGAGATACAGACTTTTGCCTTTTCGCCTCCTGGTTTAAAGACCATGATGACTGTTGTTGTTATTATTATTATTAGAGTTGACTGTTTATACACCCAGCTACCCTYATGATACACTAGAAATAGATCTGGCCCTGAAGTGAGCTCTGTCTGTTGAAATGAATGGGGTTTAGGTTCTCTAAGGACACTAGTGTGGTGTGTCTGACCAGCCAGAGAGGACTGCTGCTGAAGTTGAAGTGGTGTGTGATGCTCTGGGGCTGCTTTGAACCCCTGGTTGTGTTCATTAGGCACACCACGGAAGAAAACGGAGTGAATCTAAAAGGTACTACCTGAACGTGTCCAATAAGAAACACTTTTTTGTTTTCCTTTGCAAAACTGTATCCTACGCCGTGTCCTATTGAACACGACCCTGATCATGCCGGACCGTTGATTGGCTGTGTGGCTCTGAGCTTCCTGGTCTCTGTAACGTAGCTGGAAAATGGACTTCCATAAGCTGCTGTCTGATAATTTACAATTTTTTCCCCAGGGTCTCCCCCTCATTGATTTGAAAGGAATGGACTTAAGAAAGATGGTGTAAGAAATATGGTGGAGTGAGCAAGTAATAAGCAGAAAGGCAGGGAATTGGAATGCAGCCCTACACACCCACACTGCTGGGTTCTTATCAGCTTCACCAGACGACGTAGCTGTAAAGCCTAGACAGAGAAACCGACAACTTCCGTCACCATCTGTCTACAATAGCAATAACACCTGGGCCGTGTTCATTAGGCACCAAACGGAAGAAAACTGAAACAGGGAGGGTATACCTAGACCTGTCCAATAAGTAACATTGCCACAAGAGGGCAGTGTTCCACAGCAGAGCTACTACATTACAGAGACTCGTCATGAATTCTCCTCCACCTCTCTCTTGCCAGTGGACACTAGTGCTCTTCAATCTGGCTTTATGAAAAGAAATGGGAACATCGTATGTTGTCGAGTACACAATGAGTTAGGTTAGTAGGGGGTCATCCAGTATTTGTTTTCCTTTTGAAATACTTTAGCTGCTCTTGAGCTTGCCTGGCGCAATGGAACCAATGAAATAGTCCCAAATGTGCTTCAAACACGCCCATCTGGCACTCCAGTCAGGCTCAATGAAAAGCAATGCAATTCAAAAATGTATGAATCCTATTTGGACCCAGATCTGGTTTAATCATAGCATACTTTCTCTGTGTGTGATGCTCTTTGAGTTTGTCTTCCTGTGTGTCTTAATTCCCTTTGAGTTTTTAATATTCTGCTCTGCTTTTGGCTGTTTTATATAAAAAGTTGTGACACTGGGTATTTAATGARGATTTAGCGGTGTACTTCCGTCACTACTTCCTGGTTATTAACCTCTCACCCTTTGGTTTGTGTCTGTAGTCCAACCAGCTCAGCCAGCCTTTCAAACTGCCGCTCACTGTAGTCGATGAGAAAAACAGTACTCAAAATAACATTTGAAATAATGTCTTTTTATGATATACTAAAAACTATGTATGTGGGTTTGTTTTCTTTTTTCAGTTTTTAAAATAAATATTTCAACTCATTAATATGACCAAAGCTTGTTTGTTTAGTTATTTTGCTCACTTCAATGAGGACTGGTCAAGCTGCTGCAATTTTTTCAATTCAAGCTGCTGCAAGTCCTTGAAATGTTCATGAATATTTAATTAGTTCATGTTTAATTCATGAACCCTTAAGTGATTAGGAAAATGTATCATTCAAATGATTAAGTGAGAGACTCGTAGGCTATTTCCAGATAGCGTCCTACGAGAGGAATGGGGCGGGTTATCTCATCATGTACTCTTTCTAAGGATTCTATGAGATGTAATGCGCTGGGGAAAATGGGGATAATTATTATGACCCTTTTAATCATTGTGATTGATACAGGAGCTGTAGGATGGATATCTGTCTCTGTACTGTTAGGTACTGTCTAGCGTGGATTAATGTCTAACATTTAATAGTTGTTTAAATGTAGGAAGATTACCAAAATTCCTTCTGTGTGAGTTGTACAGTAATACTGTTATATAAGTGTGATTAGTTGTGGCCGGAACATTGTGTTGTTCAATCTCAAGACAATGGGACTAAAGGTAGATGGCGCGAGAGGGGGTAGTAGTCATATTAACCCACTATTTACCAGTGTTGTGGAAAAATGTCTCCCTCTTCTCAATAATAAGGTTTCTACTATGTGAGGGAGCCCACAATACCACAAAACAATTACATTGTGTCAAACCATGTCTTTCATATCACTCAATCTATTCAGCACAGTATTGAATAGTAGTATTTACACAGTTCCATTCCTACCATTGTTACTGCTATACTGTAGTATACACAATAAGATTACGTCATGCCTGGACTGGAGAAAGAACATAACCTATTTCAATGTTCAGCTAGAGCCTTTGTGGAGAGTATTGATMTGATTTATTGCATGGAAAACAAAGTTGTGGTCCATTTAACTCTCTCCAATTGATCTGAGAGTAGACTAATGCACCAATATCCCGCTGTCTTTTCCACTCATTAAAGAAAGACCTGTTTACAAATACAGAGAGTCGTACCTGATTAAAGTCAATTCCTTGACGTCTGTATAGGACATTGCTGTCAACATCAATGCCCAAGTAAGTACACTGTTGGTTAAAGTTATGTACAGCCGTTTAGCTTTTGTCTTTTGCATTCTTTGAACACTGCTCCTTATTGTAACACAAGGCTTCTGTGGGGTTGCCTGTTATGTAGAACAGGGAATCGTGTCTGCTCTATTCATTATGTTTCTGTCTGCAACATTCTGAACGTTTCACATCATGAAATAGACCCCAGTATCCAGCGTAATGATCAGTCTATCCTAATCTGATAGCCCTTCATTATAAACTCAGCAAAAAAATAAACGTCCTCTCACTGTCAACTGCGTTTATTTTCAGCGAACTTAACATGTGTAAATATTTGTATGAACATAAGATTCAACAACTGAGACATAAACTGAACAAGTTCCACAGACATGTGACTAACATAAATGGAATCATGTTTACCTGAACAAAGGGGGGTCAAAATCAAAWGTAACAGTCAGTATCTGGTGTGGCCACCAGCTGCATTAAGTACTGCAGTGCATCTCCTCCTCATGGACTGCACAAGATTTGCCATTTCTTGCTGTGAGATGTTACCCCACTCTCCCACCAAGGCACCTGCAAGTTCCCGGACATTTCTGGAGGGAATGGCCCTAGCTCTCACCCGCCGATCCAACAGGTCCCAGATGTGCTCAAGTGGATTGAGATCCGGGCTCTTCGCTGGCCATGGCAGAACACTGACATTCCTGTCTTGCAGGAAATCACCCACAGAATGAGCACTATGGCTGGAGGCATTGTCATGCTGGAGGGTCATGTCAGGATGAGCCTGCAGGAAGGGTACCACATGAGGGAGGAGGATGTCTTCCCTGTAACGCACAGCGTTGAGATTGCCTGCAATGACAACAAGCTCAGTCCGATGATGCTGTGACACACCGCCCCAGACCATGACGGACCCTCCACCTCCAAATCGATCCCGCTCCAGAGTACAGACCTCGGTGTAATGCTCATTCCTTCGATGATAAACGCGAATCCGACCATCACCCCTGGTGAGACAAAACCGCAACTCGTCAGTGAAGAGCATTTTTTGCCAGTCCTGTCTGGTCCAGCGACGGTGGGTTTGTGCCCATAGGCGACCTTGTGCCCATAGGTTGTTGCCGGTGATGTCTGGTGAGGACGTGTCTTTCAACAGGCCTACAAGCCCTCAGTCCAGCCTCTCTCAGCCTATTGCGGACAGTCTGAGCACTGATGGAGGGATTGTGCGTTCCTGGTGTAACTCCAGCAATTGTTGTTGCCATCCTGTACCTGTCCTGCAGGTGTGATGTTCGGATGTACCGATCCTGTGCAGYTGTTGATACACGTGGTCTGCCACTGCGAGGACGATCAGCTGTCCATCCTGTCTCCCTGTAGCGCTGTCTTAGGCATCTCACAGTATGGACATTGCAATTTATTMCCCTGGCCACATCAGCAGTCCTCATGCCTCCTTGCAGCATGCCTAAGGCACATTCACGCAGATGAGCAGGGACCCTGGGCATCTTTCTTTTGGTGTTTTTTGGAGTCAGTAGAAAAGCCTCTTTAGTGTCCTAAGTTTTCATAACTGTGACCTTAATTGCCTACCGTCTGTAAGCTGTTAGTGTCTTAACGACCGTTCCACAGGTGCATGTTCATTCATTGTTTATGGTTCATTGAACAAGCATGGGAAATAGTGTTTAAACCCTTTACAATGAAGATCTGTGAAGTTATTTGGATTTTTACGAATTATCTTTGAAAGACTTGTCCTGAAAAAGGGARGTTTCTTTTTTTGCTTTGTTTATTTTCTTGGTAGACTGCATGGCAAGGAAGTCCTACAGTATCTCAATCTGGATATCACTGCAATTCCATAGAACCCTCAGCCCCCTTCAGTCCTGGAGGGAAGACCTAATTCTACATGTGTATATGAGTCCCTTTCACACGCTCGCACATACAATCTAAAAATATACATTTTCAAAGTGGAAATTGAGCGTGAATCAGTCTGTATAATCTGAGATAAATGTGGAAGTTACAGCAAACTCTAATCTAGAGGGATTAGACCCTACATTAACTCCTGGACCTGTTTTCAATCTGCCACACACACTTCTATACTGCATACACAGACAGCCGTACAGTACCAGTGAATCCCACCATTTGTTGCTAATCGAACACAACAGAGTTGTGTTCATTAGGGTACGCAACGGAAAGCATTTTTCAACAGAATGCAAAGGCAAACGTTTCTCATTTAGTCCCTCCCTGTTTCTGTCCATTTTCTCCGATTTGGTGCCAGGAGAGCATGCTGGTTTATTTATTTCAGTCTTCATTGTGAACAGGTGTCAGGCCCTACATGTTGTCCTCTCTCTGTGGGTGTTTCTGAGCAACTAGAGGTAAACATTCCTTCCCCCCTATGCTGTACTGTACTGTTGGCCTGAGCTATGGGTGATCTGTGTTGGGGTCTCTTCCTAACTGAGACCAGACCTGAGCACCCGGCGAAGACATCTGACCACACACACACACACCACAGTGTCTGTATTCCTTTTCTTTCTTTTTTTACATTAACCAGAGTTTACCCAATGTATTAATTTATTTCCAATTGTTCATTATCAATGTCCTGTACAACAATGTGGAGGATGCTGTTTGCTCGGCTGTTGTTTGGCTGATTTGTGTTGTAGGCTTTTGCCGTGTTGTGTCCTCTCTAATCCATTACAAGCAGGGAGGGGAGGAGTGATTCCATGGCTCCAAGTGAGGCTGAGCTATTTTTAGTTCCCTGCGGTTGGTTGGGAGCTGAGCAGGCACTAGGCTCCATCAGGTCCCCTGGCAGAGAGCAGCCTCTCTCTCCCTATACTCCGATGACTGAGGTTCTCGTCATGAGGCCTGGATGGACCCCACCCCCACATCCCAAACAAACACATCCATTCAGYCACACTACAGCCCCCCGGTTGCTCTCATCACAGATGTTAATCTTGACAGGGTTGTTTTTTTTATTCAGCTGAAGTAAACAAGGTCTGGGTCCTTTACATTGTCATTTTATTTATCGGATAGTGACTGTGGTTCTGATGCATAGTACTTTGGATATAGGAGGGAAAACAATATATTCCACTGAGGGAAAAATGGACAATAACAGTAGAACGATGCCCATAACAGCATGTGCAGATTCACAATATGAGATGGATTCTAACGAACCATCACATGCTAGGTCATTTATAGAATGCGTGTGATCTGTTATCAGTCGGGTAGGTTTTTTTTTTTGACCACATGACCTGACCAGGAAAAAGTCTTGGGTCTACCCAGATCACAAGACTTTAGTGTGGAGTTGACCTTTTCATCTACTTGGAGCCAGGAGGAGCTATAGTCTTTGTGTGCCTTTACAGGGTTAAAGCTCTAAAAAGGAGCCCTTATTGTTAAGGACTCTTAATGTGAAGCCAGGCCATGTGAATGTAATCACTGTTCAATGTTTGTGTGAATAAGGGTGTCAGCCATAGGAACAATAAACTATGATGAAACCCAGCCTGCCTCACTGGAGGCCTTTGCTTACATTGTTTTCGCTTGCCTTGCACGTTGAACACCAGTCATTATGCTAACACTAGTAAGCGTTAGAGGCAGTTTCGCAAGCTAACTTCCTTCATACTGGACACAGACATAGAAATGGTATTCACAAGTTCATCTGACTGGGGACGTAGATAAAGGGCATCAATGCCAAAATCCCGAAGTATCTCTTTAAGAGACTGATACAGACATGTGGTTACTGGACAATAAAATAAAGAGCTTTCTTTTTCTCGGTCTCTCCTCTAAGGGCTGTGGTTCTTGAAAGCAAACAAACAAAACGGCAAATGATACTGCTTTCTCAGGGGCGATGATGTTTCACCAACACAGACTGAGACAGAGTGCCTCCTGTTCATTGGACAGCTTTTAGAGGTTAGCCGAGTCCCCGGTGACCTTATGGTGAGACATCACACCAATATACCCTTAAACAGCTAGGAAAGCAGTGTTGCTGTTCCTTTTTATAAACTCCCAATAAAGAACATACATCTTTAAGAACAGGGGGAAAGTTCCCAGCTATAGTCACAGTTCACAGGCATAGGAGCGTTTGAGTGTTGTTTCTCAATCTGTTCACAGAAAGATGATTTGACGCTTGTGGGTTTGTCAAGAAGCCTTGTATGGCTAAAAGACACAAGCAAGMCCATGAATTAAGTAGGAGTGTAAACTGCATTCATTGTGTTCTCTTCTTTCCCTGCTATAGACAGTCTGTGTGGGTTGGTTGGTTTCTGTCCACAGGCCGGGGCAGGGAAACAGTAGGAGCAGAGAAATGTCAAGAAGTGAGTCCTAACTCGCCCTCTGGGTCGGCCGAGGTCTGTTCATTAGAAAGCTGATGGGAGGATCGGGGGAGGTGATGATCACACAATGATATGAATGAACAAGTCCAATCATTCATTCAACCTCTTTAGGTGTGTGCATCCTCTTTCTGTAATCAGGTGGTACAGTATGTGTAGTAGGCAACACAGTACCTTCACGACGGCTCTGTGAGAGACGGTATGGCTCACATACTTTCATAACAGTTTTGGGGCAATAGTTGAATGCAGCCACAGGTTAAACTGAYGCACTTGGGAGAAGCAAATGCTTTCTTTCTTACTTTATTCGTAGTACAGAGTAACTGTTTCACAACGCCATATTCATGGCCCGTTGGTCTGAGACTGGGAGTAAAGGCCAGGTCCAGACAGACAGACAGACGGTGCACGACACCAGAACCTACCAATGTGCCACAGCTCCACAAAATAGAGCATGTGCGGTTGCTAAGAGAACTGGCCAAATACACAGCAACATCTGCTGCAATGATCTAAGAGGGAGGTGGACTGTCCATGCAGCAGAGCCCCCTTTCAGCCTGGCACCAAGCATCCACTGGAAACCTCTCCACTTGGGAGAGGGGTTGAAGGGGAAGGAGAACGAGCGAATGATAGGAAAGCGAGAGAGAGGCGAGGGAGAAGATAGTGAAAGAAGAAGAGGGAGACGGGAGGGAGGAAAAGCATAGGGATAGATAAGAGAGATGCAGAAAACAGACAAATTGCAGGTGTGACATCAGCCCACACACTCTCCTGAAATCTGTTTCCCTCCCAACGAAAACAGCATGGGTTTCGAGCTAAAATAATGATCACATTTGTTTTTGATGATGCTAGAAGTGGTGATGTATAATCAGTCCTCAAGAGCTGCTATAGATAAGGTGAAGCTGCCATTTTGTTTTTCCACTATTTATATGTATGTACAGTGCTTTCGAAAATTATTCAGACCCCTTGACTTTTTCCACAGTTTGTTACAGCCATTCAAAAATGTATTAAATAAATGTTTTCCTCATCAATCTACACGCAATACCCGATAATGACAAAGCGAAAACAGGTTAGAAATTTTTGCATATGTATTACAAAAAAACAGATACCTTATTTCCATAAATATTCAGACCCTTTGGTATGAGATTCGAATTTGAGCTCAGGTGCATCCTGTTTCCATTAATCATCCTTGAGATGTTTCTACAACTTGACTGGAATCCACCTGTGGTAAATTCAATTGATTGGACATGATTTGGAAAGGCACACATCTGTCTATATAAGGTCCCACAGTTGACAGTGCATGTCAGAGCAAAAACCAAGCCCTGATGTCAAAGGAATTGTCAATAGAGCTCAGAGACAGGATTGTGTTGAGGCACAGATCTGGGGAAGGTTATCAAAACATTTCTGCAGCATTAAAGGTCCCCAAGAACAAAGTGGCCTCCATCATTCTTAAATGAAAGAAGAATGGAATCACCAAACTTAGAGCTGGCTGCCCAGCCAAACTGAGCAATCGGGGGAGAAGGGCCTTGGTCAGGGAGGTGACCAAGAACCCGATGGTCACTGACAGAGTTCCTCTGTGGAGATGGGAGAACCTTCCAGAAGGACAACCATCTCTGCAGCACTCCACCAATCAGGCTTTTATGGTAGAGTGGCCAGACGGAAGCCACTCCTCAGTAAAAGGCACAAGACAGCCGGCTTGGAGTTTGCCAAAAGGCACCTAAACGATTCTCAGACAATGAGAAACTAAATTCTCCAAGATTGAACTCTTTGGCCTGAATGCCAAGCGTCACGTCTGAAGGAAACCTGGCACCATCCCTACAGTGAAGCATGGTGGTGGCAGCATCATTCTGTTGGGATGTTTTTCAGCGGCAGGGACTGGAAGACTTGTCAAGATCGAGGGAAAGATGAACGGAGCAAAGTACAGAGAGATCCTTGATGAAAACTTGCTCCAGAGCGCTCAGGACCTCAGACTGGGGTGACAGTTCACCTTCCAACAGGACAACGACCCTAAGCACACAGCCAAGACAACGCAGGAGTGGCTTCGGGACAAGTCTCTGAATGTCCTTGAGTAGCCCAGCCAGACTTGAACCCAGTCAAACATCTCTGGAGAGACCTGAAAATAGCCGTGCAGCGACACTCCCCATCCAACCTGATAGAGGATCTGCAGAGAAGAATGGGAGAAACTCCACAAATACAGGTGTGCCAAGCTTGTAGCGTCATACCCAAGAAGACTCGATGTTGTAGTCGCTGCCAAAGGTGCTTCAACAATGTACTGAGTAAAGGGTCTGAATACTTATGTAAATGTGATATCAGTTTTATTTTTTTTATAAATTAGCAAAAATTTTAACTTTTTTTTTTGCCTTGTTATTATGGGGAATTGTGTGTAGATTGATGAGGGGGGTAAAAATAATTGTATCCATATTAGCATATGTATACAAGATGTAGGCTATTGCAAATGGCTGTATATATAGATCTCGTCTGTCTTCAGCCTACGTCACTATCATATTCCGTTCTATACAGAAGAACATTGACCCTGATAATTGATACATTATGGTGTTGTATATRCAAGACCAACATAGCACACAGAACACATCCAATACAGGTACCAAGGTGATGCTTTAATTGACCAAGTTCCAATAATATTGTCACTCCTATCTCCTCCTTTACAAAAGACACTAAAATTGAAACATTTTCAAAGAGTAAAAAAGTAGTAAATATTGTTCAACCAACGAGGGATATACCAGAGAAAGCATGGCAAGAATCCAAATCATATTCATAATCATGACGATCATATATAAGAGACATTACATATTACTATTTACATTTAGTAACACAGAGATTGACATAAATTATAATATATGTATATTTTAAGATCTGTCATTTACAAAAATCATAATGCATTATATCACAGAAAGGCTATCCATAACAATTCTCAACCCCATGTTTTGCAACACTTTGACCCAAGCAAAAAAAATGTATCTTGTGTTTGGTCAATTTATTGTAGATGGGTGTGTTCTTTGGTTGTGCTAGGGATTTCTACAGCCTCTGATTGGAATTCTGGAATGCCAGTCAGTTACCGTGGATACCAGGGAGATTAGTTTGATTAGTTGTGTTGCTTAGTTGGCTTCTGTTTAGAGAAATCCACACGTCTACTGTACAGCTTTGCTGTTCAGTGTTTTAAGTGAGGGCCAGGTAGTAAGTTAGAGTGTGTGTAACAATCTATGAACTGCTATGATCATCCCAGACTGAAAGAAAGCTTCAGAACGTCAAGCTTGCAGAACTTCATAAGAGCATCTCCTAAAGGCCTCCACATCCCAACTGCTTTCAGTTACCATACCAGGCCAAAACACTAGAACCAAATCTCCAAGCCTGTTCAAGTCAGAGTTTCAAAAGTCAAAGATGTTTAACTCTATAGTTCAAATTTAATCCAAAGTGGTGATGGTAGATGTATCTTAACTTACATCAGACACAATACATGAAGTATCCAAACATCACAAGACATGATTTCAGGCATCTACGGATGATGGAGAAAGCCAAGCACTGACTGATCAGATACTTCTCAGAGTTTAGACGTATCCTTGAATCCTTTCACACTCCCTATCATCCTGACTCTCACAACAAAAACTGCTGCCGGTAAGACCTGGAGTGGATCACACGGCTGTGCAACCAGCTGTACCTACAACCCCACAACCAGGGTGGAATAGAATCCAGAATCAGGACCTGCCCTCTCCCTGACCCGCCTCCCCTCAACCCTTCCCCCGCCCAGCCCCCACAGTCCTCAGTGCCAAACCTTAACACCAGGCCTCTTCACTGTCCCAGCTGGCACGGCCTTGGGTGGATCAGATCAGCTGGATTTGGGGATAATCATCTTAGGCCATCTCATTCACATACAGACGAGAGCTCCCATCAGCTGTTTAACCCAAGGCTACTGACCCTGCCAGGGCCTGGTCTCTCCTCACACTGCAGGTCAACCAGCCCTAACATAGATAGTAACACAACAACACTGGCCTTGGCCTGGCTCTCTATCTAAAGAGCTACCCATCAGGCTGGGATGTTGGTCTGGGACATGCATGGCTGTTTGTGTGTGTGTGGTGTGGGTGGTGTGTGTGTGTGTGTGTGTGTGTGTGTCTGTGTGTGTGTGTGTGTGTGTGTGTGTGTGTGTGTGTGTGTGTGTGGGTGGTGTGATGTGTGTGTTGTGGTGTGGTGTGTGTCTGCTTATGTGTGTATGTATGCACGTGTGTGTGTGTGTTTGCTTGCCATTGTGTTCTGGTGTGGTGTCCATTCCATCCCAATGACATCCTCTCCAGTCCAGACACACACAGAGCCCAGAGGGGTCAGCCAGAGCTGCTACTACAGCCTCACACACACACACACACTCCCTACTACTCCTACCCTGGAGGCTGCTGGTGTGTCATCAGGAGGGGAGGACAGAGGTTCCATGGTAAATCAAAGTCACACACTCACCCACAACACTCACCTCCTCCCTCCCATCCACCCCCATTCAACCCCAAACCGAGTCACGGATGACGCTTCGTCTTTCCAGGTCCGCAGCCTTGGTCCTTGATCATGTGGGCCAGCTCGATGATGAACTTCCCCTCCTTGTACTTCTGACTGCTCTCAAAGGCATGCCTCTGTAGGGGAATGTCAGGTGTTGGAAGAGACAGAGGGAAGAAAGAGGAAAGGGAGTGATAGGGGAGGGAGGAGAAGGGAAAGGGGAGAGAACGGAGGGAAAGGGAAGAGAGAAGTAGGGAAAGGAGAGGATATGAGGGAAAGGGGAGAGAGAATCAAATCAAATTTTATTGGTCACACACATGGTTAGCAGATGTTAATGCGAGTGTAGCGAAATGCTTGTGCTTCTAGTCTCCTACAGTGCAGTAATATCTAACAAGTAATCTAACAATAACCAACAACTACCTAATACACACAAAATCTAAAGGGGTGAATGAGAGAATTGTACATAAATATATGGATGATCGATGGCCGAGGCATAGCAAGTGGCAATAGATGGTATAACTGTAGAAGGAGGGAAAGAGAGGGAGAGGAGGAGAAGGGGGAGTGATAGAGGAAAGAAGATACAGAGAAAGGGGAAGGGGAGAGAGAGGGAGAGAGAAGGGGGAGTGATAGAGGGAAAGGGATACAGAAGAAGGGGAAGGGAGAGAGAGGGGAGAGAGAAGGCAGGAAGGGGAGGAGAAGAATTAGGCTTTTCCAGGATGAGAACTTCACACTCATTGCCATTTAACTCTGATTTCACCTCTAACCACTTTATTATAATGGAGCATTGCAGAAAGGCTGTAGGCTACTGCAGATTACAAATGTAGATCAAATGTGTTTTAACGTACATCTCAATATCCTTTTTAGTCTTGCCTATTCAAGCAGAGAGAGGAGCTATCAGGTTACACGGTCTGAAGTCTACTAGGTCAAGCGTACTGTGGAACTTGGACGGCGTGTAGAAACAACCGTTTCAGAGATATTATTGGCCTTGTCCCGCTATCGTTATATCGGGCAGCCCGTGTGAGGTGTGTGAGTCATAACCCCCCCCCCCCCCCACCCCCCCCTCCCCCCCCCACACACACACACACACACACACACACAACACACACACACACACACACACACACACCACACCACACACACACACACCACACACACACACACACACACACCACACACCACACACACACACACACACACACACACACACACACACACACAGGTCTGACGGGGAAATGGCAGTGACAACCTGGGCATAAAGCCATGCTGATAAACGGACAGCTGTAATGTGGAGCGCTGTGTTGTATCCACATTGACCTACGCCTAGAAATATGACCTTTACTAAGTACTGAACATGGAGGCACAATTATATTCTCAGTGTATTCACTATATCATAGATATACAGTACCAGTCAAAAGTTGAACACACCTACTCATTCAAGGTTTTTCTTTATTTTACTATTTCTACATTTGAGAATAATAGCGAAAATATCAAAACTATGAAATAACACATATGGGAATCATATAGTTACTAATAAAAAGTGTAAACAAATCAAAATATATTTTATATTTGAATCGTTCAAAGTAGCCACCCTTTGCCTTGATGACAGCTTTGCACACTCTTGGCATTCTCTCAACCAGCTTCATGAGGTAGTCACCTGGAATGCATTTCAATTAACAGTTGTGCCTTGTTAAAAGTTAATTGTGGAATTTCTTTCCTTCTTAATGCATTTGAGCCAATCAGTTGTGTTGTGACAAGGTACGGGTGGTATACAGGAGATAGCCCTATTTGGTAAAAGACCAAGTCCATATTATGGCAAGAACAACTCAAATAAGCAAAGAGAAACGACAGTCCATCATTACTTTAAGACATGAAGGTCAGTCAATCCGGAAAATTTCAAGAACTTTGAAAGTTTGAGTGCAGTTGCAAACACCATCAAGCGCTATGATGAATCTAGCTCTCATGAGACCGCCACAGGAAAGGAAGACCCAGAGTTACCTCTGCTGCAGAGGATAAGTTCATTAGAGTTAACTGCACTTCAGATTGCAGCCCAAATAAATGCTTCAGAGTTCAAGTAACAGACACATCTCAACATCAACTGTTCAGAGGATACTGCGTGAATCAGGCCTTCATGGTCTAACTGCTGCAAAGAAACCACTACTGATATATACACTACATTATATATAGGCTACATTAGATATACACTACATTATATATAGGCTACATTAGATATACACACTACATTATATATAGGCTACATTATATATACACACTACATTATATATAGGCTACATTAGATATACACACTACATTATATATAGGCTACTTATATACACACTTCATTAGATATAGGCTACATTATATATACACTACATTAGATATAGGCTACATTATACAGTATATAGGCTACATTATATATATATATATATATACACACACACATACATTGGCTACATTATATATTGGCTACATTATACAGTATATAGGCTACATTATATTTAGGCTACATTATACTGTATATAGGCTACATTATATATTGGCTACATAAACTACATTATATATTGGCTACATTATACTGTATATAAGCTACAATATATATAGGCTACATTACACTGTATATAGGCTACATTATATATTGGCTACATTATATATATGGTACATTATATTTAGGCAACATTATATATTGGCTAAAATATACAGTATATAGGCTACATTATACCGTATATAAGCTACATTATATATACAGGCTACATTATACTGTACATAGGCCACATATATACAGGCTACATTATATATAGGCTACAATATACATTATATATAGGCTACATTATATACAGGCTACACAATACCTAGGCTACATTATATATAGGCTATATTATACATGCACTAAAATAGCTCAAATTCCCACAATAAGTTGGTTGAATTTTGGCCAATTCCTCTTGACAGAGCTGGTGTAACTGAGTCAGGTTTGTAGGCCTCCTTGCTCGCACACACTTTTTCAGTTCTGCCCACACATTTTCCATGGGATTGAGGTCAGGGCTTTGTGATGTCCACGCCAATACCTTGACTGTTGTCCTTAAGCCATTTTGCCACAACTTTGGAAGTATGCTTGGGATCATTGTCCATTTGGAAGACCCATTTGCGACCAAGCTTTAACTTCCTGACTGATGTCTTGAGAATGTTTTGCTTCAATATCTCACATAATTTTCCTTCCACATGTGCATCTATTTTGTCGAAGTGCAAGCCCCTCCTGCAGGAAAGCACCCTCACAACATGATGCTGCCACCCGTGCTTCACGGTTGGGATGTTTCTTCGGCTTGCAAGCCCCCCCATTTTCCTCCAAACATAACAATGGTCATTATGGCCAAACAGTTTATTTTTTGTTTCATCAGACCAGAGGACATTTCTCCAAAAAGTACAATATTTGTCCCCATGTGCAGTTGCAAACCGTAGTCTGGCTTTTTTATGCGGTTTTGGAGCAGTGGCTTCTTCCTTGTTAAGCGCCTTACAGGTTATG
>NC_036862.1:14107672-14187940 GCF_002910315.2 Salvelinus sp. IW2-2015 | reverse complement strand
CCCATGTGCAGTTGCAAACCGTAGTCTGGCTTTTTTATTGCGGTTTTGGAGCAGTGCTTCTTCCTTGTTAAGCGGCCTTACAGGTTATGTCGATATAGGACTTGTTTTACTGTGATATAGATACTTTTGTACCTGTTCCTCCAGCATCTTCACACGGTCTTCTGCTGTGTCTGGATTGATTTGCACTTTTCGCACCAAAGTATGTTAATCTCTAGGAGACAGAACGCATCTCCTTCCTGAGCGGTATGACGGCTGCGTGGTCCAGGTGTTTATACTTGCGTTTGAACAGATGAACATGGTACCTCAGCGTTTGGAAATTCACTCAAGGATGAACCAGACTTGTGGAGGCTACAATTTTTGTTCTGAGTCTTGGCTGATTTCTTTTGATTTCCCATGATGTCAAGAAAGAGGCACTCAGTTTGAAGGTAGGCCTTGAAATACATCCACAGGTACACCTCCAATTGACTCCAATGATGTCAATAAGCTATCAGAAGCTCCTAAACCATGACATAATTTTCTGGAATTTTACAAGCTGTTTAAAGCATAGTCAACTTAATGTATGTAAACTTCTGACCCATTGGAATTGTGATACAGTGAATTATATGAAATATCTGTCTGTAAACAATTGTTGGAAAAATTACTTGTGTCATGACAAAAGTAGATGTCCTAACGACTTGCCAAAACTATAGTTTGTTAACAAGAAATGTGTGAGTGGTGAAAAACTATTTTAATGACTCCAACCTAAGTGTATGTAAACTTCTGACTTCAACTCTATATAGTACATTATACAGATATATGCTACATTATATAGGCACATATTATACAGCTTATAGCTTACATAATACATAGCTACATTATACAGTATATAGCCATGATATATTGGCACATAATATATAGGCTACATTATACAGTATATATGCTACACATATATAGGTTACATTACAGTATATAGGCTACATATACATAGGCTACATATAATTAGCTTCATAACAGTATATAGGCAGATTATATATAGCTACATTATCATATATAGCTACATTAATATACATAGGTACATATTACAGTATATAGGCTACATTATATCAGATATAGGCCAGATTATATATATAGCATACATTATACAAAATATAGGCTACATTATATATAGGCTACATTATATATGTCTACATTATATAGCTACATTCTAATAGGCTACATTATAAGTATATAGGCCAGATTTATATGGCTACATTATATATATAGGCTACATTATACAGTATAATAGGATACATTATATTATAGGCTACATTATATATAGACTACATTATACAGTACATAGGCTACAACATACAGTATATTGACCAGATGTATATATATATATGGCTACATTATATATAGGCTACATAATACAGTATATAGGCTACATTATGTATAGGCTACATTATACAGTATATAGGATACATTTTATATAGGCTAAATATATATAGGAACATAACAGCATTAATACATATATATTAGGCTACATTATATTAGTATATAGCTACATTATATAAAGGCTACACTATAGCATATATAGGCTACATTATACAGTTATAGGCTACATTATATAGGTACATTATACAGTATATAGGCTAAATTGTATATAGGTACATTATTATTAGGCTACATTATACAGTATATAGGCTTACATGATTACATAGGCTACATTATATAAAGGCTTCATTATATACAGTATATAGGCCAGATTATATATAGCTACATTATATATAGCTACATATACTTATTATAGGCTACATTATAATATAGTACATTATATATTGCTACATGTACATTATACAGTATATAGGCTACATTATATATGGGGTACATTATACAGTATATAGGCTACATTATATATTGGGTACATTATACAGTATATAGGCTACATTATATATTGGCTACATTATACTGTACATAGGCTAGTTTATACATTTGCTACATTATGTATAGGCTACATTATACTTTATATAGGCTACATTATACAGTATATACTAGGGCGGCAGGTAGCCTAGTGGTTAGAGCGTTGGACTAGTAACCGAAAGATCGAATCACCGAACAAGGCAGTTAACCCCCTGAACAAGGCAATTAACCCACTGTTCCTAGCCCGTCATTGAAAATAAGAATTTGTTTTCAACTGACTTACTTAGTTAAATAAAGGTAAAATAAAATAAATACAAATATAGGCTACATTATATATAGGCTACATTATACTGTATATTGGCTAAATTATACTGTATATAGGCTACATTATACTGTATATAGGCTACAGTATACTGTATATAGGCTACATTATATATAGGCTACATTACACAGTATATATAGGCAACATTATACAGTATATAGGCTACATTATACAGTATATATAAAGGCTACATTATATATAGGCTACATTATATATAGGCTACATTATACAGTATATAGGCTACATTATATATAGGCTACATTATACAGTATATAGGCCATTCCCCCCAGAAATGTCCAGGAACTTGCAGGTGCCTTGGTGGAAGAGTGAGGTAACATCTCACAGCAAGAACTGGCAAATCTGATGCAATCCATGAGGAGGAGATGCTCTGCAGTACTTAATGCAGCTGCTGGCCACACCAGATTCTGACTGTTACTTTTGATTTTGACCCCCCCTTTGTTCAGGGACACATTATTCAATTTCTGTTAGTCACATGTCTGTGGAACTTGTTCAGTTTATGTCTCAGTTGTTGAATCTTATGTTCATACAAATATTTGCACAAATATTTTGTTAAGTTTGCTGAAAATAAACGCAGTTGACAGTGAGAGGACGTTTCTTTTTTTGCTGAGTTTATATAGGCTACATTATACAGTATATAGGCTACATTATTTATAGGGCCTACTTATTCTGTATACATAAAAACTGATCTTTTTTTGAATGGATTCTAACCCTTTGTCTAATTTGTGATTGGATAAGCAGTTGTTCTTGTTACTGGTCAAACTGGTCTTGAATCACTACAGTTATCTCAGTGTGGACAGCCCAGCTCTGTCCCAGCTCTGTCATGAATGACCACCATCTCTGAACTAGGAGAAGGGGGTCAAGTTTGGTTGGTTGAGTACTTAGAAAATGTATAGGCCTACATCATGAGAAATATGCCCCTTAGATTAAGAATGGGACTGCAAGGAATCCCTATGAGTCAGCCTATGTACTGTAATGTTACACTGATGTTAGGAATGATGGGTCCAAAATAGTCTCATGGTCCAAAATTAAAACCAGAACTCATCCATGTCAATAAGATAACATGAAGAGTGAAGTAGGGCCTGCACACTCAATTGTTCCAAAACCTTTATTAGTTCAGTGTTTCAATCCTACAACGATCTAATAAGGTAATAAAGGTATTACTAATGAAGGTAATAATGTGCCAATGCCTATCCGCTCTAACTCTAGAAACAGTATCTGCCACTCTAGATACAGTATCTGCCATTGTTCTACACCCCCCCCCCGACATGTGCACACTCTTACACTCACATATTTCCAACCCAGAGTTGTCTTGCAGTTCTCACAGTAGATATCTGCCACAGCATGGAGCCCCGTGAGCAACACTCTCTCTTCCGCCGGCCCACACCCCACGTTCACCCTGAGAGAGAGAAAGAGAGAGAGAGAGAGAGAGAGKGAGCTCATAAGCTGTTCAATTCGTAAAGGTTGCCTGTCTATACTGAGTCATAACACGCCCACTCACACACTAGATAATATTACCCAGAATGCACTTCATACTGAGCTAGATAGGGACCATGTTCATACAGTAGGAATGAGCATCTTCATTTCATACTTATTGTGATTGTGCTCGCAGGCTAAGGACTGGATCATGGCTGTACTGTAACTACATGTAGACACAGTGATACTCACACTGAGTTGAACAGATAAGCTCTGCCTTGGCTCCCCTGGAAAGACTGCAGGAGAAGAAGATAAGTAGGTTAAAAAGGAGGAGTATCCTCAGCAGTCAGCATTAAAGCCACAACCTGGAGTTTTTGTTTCAGCTTCGCTGTCACGTTGTATAAATGATTGGAGACAGGAGCAGGAATACGTAATAGGGGGTTTTAATACTCCACGCCATGAAAAGGCACGGGGACGAAGCCCAAAACAAACACGTATACAAAAACACAGGGATGTAACCCAAACAAAAGAGCGAGGTAAAACCTCTAATACATACACGGGACAAGACCCGTAATAACAACACACGGGACCAGACCCGTAATAACGAGTACACAATACACGCAGCACGAAAGCCAAAACAACAAAACACATGTACTCACAAGACCAGTGGACATGGGAACAATAACCGATAAGACAGTGGCGAACAGAGGGCACATATACAGTTGAAGTCAGAAGTTTACATACACCTTAGCCAAATACATTTCAACTCAGTTTTTCACAATTCCTGACGTTTAATCCAAGTAAATTTCCCTGTCTTAGGTCAATTAGGATCACCACTTTATTTTACGAATGTGAAATGTCAGAATAATTGTAGAGAGAATAATTTATTTAAGCTTTTATTTCGTTCATCACATTCCCACAGGGTCAGAATGTAACGATCTTCGTCTGGAGAAAGAGAGGAGGACCAAAGCGCAGCGTGGTAAGTGTTCATGATGAAACTTTAATAGAACAAACTGAACACTGAAATACAAAACAATCAAACTTGACCTCACCTCAACGAACGAAAACCGAAAACAGTTCGTGTGGAACACAGACACGGAAGGACAAACCACCCACGAAACCCAACGCTGTAACAAAAGGACCGAACACTAAGTATGATTCGCAATAACAGAACAACTAACGACACCTGCCTCCTGATTGAAGATCACATACCAGGCAAACGAACAAAAACGCAACATAGCAAAACACACAAACAGTAGATGCACCCCACCAAACCACCGCCCTGACCTACTAAAACCAAAACAATAACACAAAATAACTAAAGTCAGAACGTGACAGTACCCCCTCCCCCAAGGTGCGGACCTCTGGCCGCAAAACCTGAACCTATAGGGAGGTTCTGGGTGGGCATCTGTCGCGCGGTGGCGGCTCTGGCGTCCTGGGACGTGGACCCACTCCAACATAGTCTTAGTCCGCTTCAGTTGTGTCTTTAGAGCGGGCGACCCTCGCCGTCGACCTAGCGACTGGCAACCCTACTTAAAGCGCCCACCTAGACTGAGGAGCGCGCTCTGGACTGAGTGGCAGCTCCGGACTGAGGGGCAGCTCCTGACTGAGGGGCAGCTCTGGACCCTGAGGGCAGCTGCCGACTGAGGGCAGCTCCGGATGAGGTGCAGCTCCGGACTGAAAGGCAGCTCCGGATTGAAGGGCGGCTCTGGACTGGCGGGCCGCTCCGGACTGGCGGCGCGCTTGGCAGCTCCTGACTGGCGGGCGGCTCTGGCGTGCTCCTGACTGTGCGGGCGGCTCTGGCAGCTCTCTGACTGCCGAAACGACAGAAAACCGGCTCTGGCGCTCCTGAACTGGCTGGCGGCTCTGGCAGGCTCCTGCCATGGCGAGCGGTCTCTGGCAGCTCCTTGACTCGGGGCACCGGCTCCCCGGACTGAGCTCCGACTGAGGCTGCAGGAGTCGACTGCGTGTGCGGCTCCGGACTGGCGGGCGGCTCGACTCGGCGGCCTGCGGGCGCCGGACAGAACGGGCGGCTCAGGCATCGGCGCCGAAGACAGACCAACGCGGCGGCTCAGGCGGCGCGCGGAACAAGGGCTCAGCGGCGCCGGACGCTGCAGGCTCGGCGGCGCCGGAACAGACACGGGCGGCTTCAGGCCGGCGCACCGGACAAGTACCGAGCGGCTCAGGCGGCCGGACACGACCTGCGCCGGCCTCAGAGCGGCGTCCAGGAAGACCGGCGAGCTGCAGGCGGCGCCTGGACCAGACGCGGCGCTCAGGCGGCGCCGGACAGACGGCGGCGACTCAGCGCAGGCGCCTGGTCAGAACGGGAGACTCATAGGTCAGTGCGACCGACAGACGGCAGAGACTCAGGCGGCGCCGGACAAGACCGGGAACGACCTCACGGCGCGCCGGACAGACGAGAGACTGCAAAGGAGGCCGCCGGACAGACGGTCGAACTCCAGGCGGCGGCCCGCGACAGAACGGAGACACCTCCTCAGGACAGGCGCGGACAGACGGAGAGCTCTCTCCGGCGGCGCCGAGCAGCACGGGACAGACTCGAGCCGCGCGAGACACCGAGAGAGACCCGGCAGCGCGGAGCCAGAACCCTCTGGCCGCGCCGCAGACGATGACCTGCGGCGCCGGACGGAGACCCTGCGATGCAGACGGAGCCGTAGAGAGCAGAGACGAGCTTGCCCGCAGAGTGCACTTGGCGGCGCCCGGACCAGACAGCAGTACGTCAGGGAGATTGCGCCGGCGACGAGGAGACGCCCTGGCGGCTCCGACAGACGGAGACCCTGTAGGCTGAGGAGCACAGAGAACAGCCTGGCCGACCGGACAGACGCGCGACTCACTGGCGGCCGGCAGCGGGGACAGGAGCCGGACGCGCGGCTCAGGCGGCGCCGGACAGACCGGCGGCTCAGGCCGGCAGCCGGCGCTCAGGCGGCGCCCTGGACAGACCGGCGGCTCAGGCGGCTGAGGGGCAGCTCCGGACTGAGCTCCGGACTGAGGGGCCAGCTCCGGACTGAGGTGCGGCTCCGGACTGGCGGGCGGCTCCGGACTGGCGGCGCGGCTCCTGACTGGCGGCGGCTCTGGCGTCTGACTGGCGGCGGCTCTGGACACAGAAGTTTACATACACTCAATTAGTATTTGGTAGCATTACCTTTAAATTGTTTAACTTGGGTCAAACGTTTCAGGTAGCCTTCCACAATAAAGTTGGGTGAATTTTGGCCCATTCCTCCTGACAGAGCTGGTGTAGTCAGGTTTGTAGGCCTCCTTGCTCACACACACTTTTTCAGTTCTGCCCACAAATGTCTATAGGATTGAGTGTCAGGGCCTTGTGATGGCCGCTCCAATACCTTGACTTTGTTGTCCTTAAGCCATTTTGCCACAACTTTGGAGTATGCTTCGGGTCATTGTCCATTTGGAAGACCCATTTGCGACCAAGCTTTAACTTCCTGACTGATGTTTTGAGATGTTGCTTCAATATATCACATAATTTTCCTTCCACATGATTGCCATCTATTTTGTGAAGTGCACCAGTCCCTCCTGCCAGCAAAGCACCCCCACAACATGATGCTGCCACCCCCGTGCTTCACGGTTGGGATGTGTGTTCTTCGGCTCTGCAAGCCTCCCCATTTTTCCTCCAAACATAACAATGGTCATTATGGCCAAACGGTTCTATTTTTGTTTCATCAGACCAGAGGACATTTCTCCACAAAAGTACAATATTTTTTCCCCATGTGCAGTTGCAAACCGTAGTCTGACTTTTTTTATGGCGGTTTTGGAGCAGTGGCTTCTTCCTTGCTGAGCGGCCTTCAGGTTATGTCATAGCAGGACTTGTTTTACTGTGGAATAGATACTTTTGTACCTGTTTCCTCCAGCATCTTCACAAGTCCTTTGCTGCTTCTTGGGATTGATTTGCACTTTTTGAACCAAAGTACGTTCATCTCTAGGAGACAGAACGCGTCTCCTTCCTGAGCGGTATGACGGCTGCGTGGTCCCATGGTGTTTATAATTGCGTACTATTGATTGTACAGATGAACGTGGTACCTTCAGGCGTTTGGAAATTGCTCCCAAGGATGAACCTAACTTGTGGAGGTCTACAATGTTTTTTCTGAGGTAAGCCCTAGAGCCTAACAGTAGCATGTTCTCTCATGCTCTCTCTTGGGAATGACTTGCATATTAGGGCAGTGTTTCCTTTACATACCGGATTCAATTTATCACCAAACCCTTGATTAGTAGATTCAGGGTCAAATTATTCGGCACAAAACAGGAGTAAACGGACTGAAATAGGGAGTGTCTACCTGGATTTGTCAAAAATACATTTTTTAAATGTTTTCCGCTGCATGCCCTAATGAACACCACCCAGTTGTGTTAGTGCTGGGCTTTAAAGAGTGACTGCCTTTATAAAGCAACGAATCCCTTTGAAAACGGATATCAGAAACAGTTATTCTAGTGTAAAAATGTACTACAAAGTGTAAATAGGATAAGTCTTGTCTAAAATTTAGTTTGGAACATTCGTGAGTCACAACGGGTAAATGACGATGTCCATTTGCCCACTAACATTGGGTGAACAGCTGCGGTGATTTCTCTCAATCCAATAGCATAGACAGTGAGGCAGACCTGCCCAGCAGATCCAACTGTTTACATAAGACAACACGTCAATCATGTTTTTACTTGAGAAATACTGCACCAAACACCTTAGTTAGATCTAAAATTGCGTGACTAAAATATCCTCGGCAAAAAATGTCAAAACGAATTACATATTTCTTGAGTTATCTTAGATTCATTCTGGGGATTTTGAGGAAAGTAAAATAGGCTGGGGACAAACATCATTAACCAAATGCGGAATCGGTCAGGAAACACACATCCAGGACTGAAATATAGTTTTTCTAATGTGCAACAGAAAAACATATGTGCCAATCGCTATGTTCAGTGGCTCTTTAAAGAAAATGTGGAATAGATCGAGGGAAACACTTTTAGAGCAAGCAGTGTCATTAGGGGATGGACGGTTGTGGTCGGTATGTTAAACAGTCAGTATTCACCTTGGAGATGAGCTCGTCGTGGTTGGCCAGGTGCGCTCTGCAGTGGATGCAGCTGTAGGTTCGGTGGCAGCTGGGCAGGTAGGCCTGGAAGGTCTTGGAGCGCGTCATCCTGACCATCGGGTGGGGCGGGGTGGGGGGGCGGTGCAGGAAAGGGCTGCCGGCCCAGCTAGGCTCGCAGGGGAAGCACCGCAATACACAGGTGAGGGCCGTGGTGGGGGGCGGGGCGGGAGGCACACACCTGGTGAAGCGGAGCACAGGAGAAACACACTCTGATGAAGGTGGTCTATAGTCGAAACCTCGTTGTTGTTTTTGACCTAATCCCTGTGTAGGTTGTTGGCAACACAGCACAAACAGATCTGGGTCCAGGATAATCCGTGTGTGGATATAAAGACATTTTAACTTGAGTGCCTTGGATTTTTTTTATATATGAGATCACACAGGGATAACTTTATATTGCTGCATAATACATATCATTGTCTGTAAAATATGAAAATCTGTTTGCCTCCATATGAAGTACAGTAGGCAAATGACTTTGCAGTGGAGCATTACATAACATGAATGTGTGTGTAGCCTATGATAGATGACAAATGTCAACAAGCATAGACGGTGATATCATGATCCTTGTATTATACTGAGAGACAGTAGCTTTAAAATTATTTCACTCTAGACTGTTAACACAAAGAGGCTTGTAGGGGAAAGGCTGTGTGCTATAAGCCTTTAAGACATGCCCTTGTTTTCTCTGTAGGCTTCTGCCTCTGAGCCAACAGTGTGGGACCAGGGCATAAAGAGACCACTCAGAGGTCTTGCGTACACACTAACAGACACACACGCACACACACATACTTTAACACCAAAGCCTTTCCTTTCTCTCTGTCATTTTAGGACAAAAATGTGAGGATAAGGCTAAAGCACAGCTTAGCACAGATCCAAGTAATCTCCACAATCTCCATAGACTCCAATTAGGAACAGGTTGTTACTCTAAACCAGGCTTGTGGTCAATTCCATTTCAATTCAGTCAATTCAGGAAGTAAACTATAAATTCCAATTCCACATTTACCTAATTGAAACGCATTAAGGAAAATTGGAATGGGAACTTCCTGAATTGACCCCAACCCTGCAGTAAACCCTGGGTGTAATGAGGTTCATCTAGTCAAACAGTCTTAGAGAGAGACATTTGTATCTGTCAACTAGCTGGTTCAAGGCCTGCCCTGACATTATCTTGAAATATGGAGCTAAATGCAGCTCCAATATATTTAGTTACAGTTTACATCAAAGCAGTGATGTACTCTATGAATCCAATATGTTCCGTGGCTAATAGATGACGAGTCAACCACACTCTGTAACGGGTCGTTTGATTATCTAGGTCTATTTCTGTCTCATGGGGATATCACTCCCGCACACACATAGAAACACACACTTACAACAGCAGTGTTGATATAGTATGTTGATATGGGGAAATAAAGTATTGTGAAAGAGAAACCTCATGTCACTGCCTTTTGACTCACTTTCCCACTTTCCATTCAAAGGATCCATTCCCAAGCTTTTCCAATGCAAGTCAGTAACTTGAGAGATTAAATGAGAGCTGAGTCTCAAAATCACATTAGCCTTCCAAATCATCTCCATTAGTAATGATTTTCTATCCTCGACTCAGATATGGAAAATGATTTGTCCAGGTCTCTCAGCTTTAAGAGATACTACATCTCCATGTAACATATGTATAGAAAGAGAGTAACAGATATAGAAATAGCAGGTGAAAACAATGCATTCGGAAATTATACAGTCCCGTTCATTTTTTCACATTTTGTTACGTTACAGCCTTATTAAATCATTTTTTCCCTCATCCATCTACACACAATACCCCATAATGACAAAGTGAAAACAGGTTTTTAGAAATGTTTGCAAATGTATTAAAAATAAAACAAGTATTCAGACCCTTTGCTATGAGACTCTCAAAATTGAGCTTAGGTGCATCCTGTCTCCATTGATCATCCTTGCGATGTTTCTACAACTTGATTGGAGTCCACCTGTGGTAAATTTATTTGATTGGACATGATTTGGAAAGGCACACAGTCTCCAGACTCCAAGGTCAAGGAGAACGTCAACGCCACAGAGAACTGCATCTCAGCCGTGGGCAAGGTCATGAGATTCAGGCCTGAGTGTGCCAACGTCAACGAGATCCTTCCCCATTGGCTCTCCTGGCTGCCACTCAACGAAGACAAGGAGGAAGCCGTGCACACCTTTGACTTCCTTTGTGACCTTATCGAAAGCAACAATCCTATTGTCCTCGGACAAGACAATGCAAATCTTCCCAAGATATTCCAGATCATTTGTCGATATAAGGTCCCACAGTTGACGTTGCATGTCAGAGCAAAAACCAAGCCATAAGGTCGAAGGAATTGTCCGTAGAGCTCCGAGACAGGATTGTGTCGAGGCACAGATCTGGGGAAGGGTACATAAAAATGTCTGCAGCATTGAAGGTCCCCAAGAACACAGTGGCCTCTATCATTCTTAAAATGGAAGAAGTTTGGAACCACCAAGACTCTTCCTAGAGCTGGTCGCCCGGCCAAACTGGGTCATCGCGGGAGAAGGGCCTTGGTCAGGGAGGTGACCAAGAACCCAATGGTCACTGACAGAGCTGCAGAGTTCCTCTGTGGAGATGGGAGAACCTTCCAGAAGGACAACCATCTCTGCAGCACTCCACCAATCAGGCCTTTATGGTAGAGTGGCCAGATGGAAGCCACTCCCCAGTAAAAGGAACATGACAGCCCACTTGGAGTTTGCCAAAAGGCACCTAAAGGACTCTCAGACCATGAGAAGCAAGATTCTCTGGTCTTGTGAAACCAAGATTGAACTCTTTGGCCTGAATGGTGGCAGTATCATTCTGTGGGCAGGGTTGGGGAGTAACGGATTACATATAATCCGTTACATGTAAGGGATAAAACATTTAAAAAATGTAATCCGTTACTTTACCAGCAAAAATATTGTAATCGGATTACAGATACTTTTGAAAAACTAGATGATGACTTCGAGGATTACTTTTAAATTCAGAAAGGATGTTTGCAACAACAACAAAAAATGGCACTTCTCTGTTTTCAAAATGACATTCAAATCAGCATTGAAAAATGTGCAAGTTTAAATTTGTTCAACATGAGCGAGTCTGACCATAAGTCAGAGACCACTATGATGACACACCAAATGTGTTTGATGGATCGTGGGAAAAGAGCAGGAATTGGCTTTTGTAGGCTACAGTCCAAGCTATGTCATCCAATGGTGCGACTGCTGTCGGCATCCAAAGATTATTCAATTTGAACGTTTGTAGTCTACGGCGATATGGATATCACTTATTATTGATATCTACATAGCGCATTGATGTGAATCACACTGCTGCTCTCTCATTTAGCTATTTGCGCCTTACAGATTATGGTTGTTGTCGATGGCTGTTCACAAATCTAAATGTGTATTTGAACCCAATAATTGTTGAATTCAAGAAGTTTAAGCTGCCTATCAATCATTGTTTTGAAACCAGTGGCCAGCCAGTGAAAAATGCGCTCTTGCAACAGCTGCATAGTGCGGATCCCAGCCTATGTAATAAAAGTGAGGCTTTTATTGCTCAATCTAATTCTTGCTGATAAAACAAATAAATCCATAGGCCTAATTGACACACTCAAACTCGCACATTTTGTGAGACGCAGAGTAGGTGATCGGATGATCTCCGAATGTGTGGTTCCCACCGTGAAGCATCGAGGAGGAGGTGTGATGGTGCTTTGCTGGTGACACTGTCATTTGTTTTTCAACAGGACAATGACCCAACACACCTCCAGGCTGTGTAAGGGCTATTTGACCAAGAAGGAGAGTGATGGTGTTGCATCAGATGACCTGGCCTCCACAATCACCTGACCTCAACCCAATTGAAATGGTTTGGGTTGAGTTGGACTACAGAGTGAAGGAAAAGCAGCCAACTAGTGCTCAGCATATGGGAACACCTTTGGGAACACCTTTAAGACTGTTGGAAAAGCATTCCAGGTGAAGCTGGTTGAGAGAATGCCAAAAGTGTGCAAAGCTGTCATAGAGGCAGAGGGTGGCTACTTTGATGAATATCAAATGTAAAATATATTTTGATTTGTTTAACCATTTTTGGTTACTACGTGATTCCATATGTTATTTCATACTTTTGATGTCTTCACTATTATTCTACAATGTGGAAAATAGTAAATAAATAAAGAAAAACTCTTGCATGAGTAGGTGTCCAAACTTTTGACTGGTACTGTATTGATTGATTGTATTGATTCTTGAAGAATATAACGTATAAATGCCTCGAGTTCAAATGTCACACTCCATGAGAACCCAAAATATAAGATTGTTTACATTTACAATGTTTACAAACATTAAAGAAACAAACACTGTATAGCCTCATAACATGGTTCAAACAATAATGTTGATACCATGGATGGTCAGTCCTGGTTACATTTCTCTAGGCCCATCCCTCAGCGTTTTACCAAAACAGAATCAGGACAGCCGTTTTGTTATTGTTTTATCTGTGGATTTGCCCTCTAAACAGCTGCATATTATCAAGATATCAAAGTGTCACCAACAAAAAGGTAAACAATAGGCCTATAGCAAATGCAGCATATGGCATTCATTTTTCACATGTAAATGGCACTTTTCAGTAGTGCTTAAAGCATGCTATTTCTTGAGCGCAGCATTTATTTTTCAACTCGAATCAATGAGCCCAATCAGTCCTCCATGACAACAAAATCATAAACAACAGAGTTGGGCTGGCTAATAATTCCTTAGTTTTGGGGTCATGCTCAGGTAAAACAATTTGCATAATCTATACTTCCATATTTCCAAGTCCTATTCTTGAAGATCAAGGGGTAAAACATTTATTGGAATGACTGGAATTCTGATAGACTTCGTTTTTTAATGTAAAGATATAATTTAAATCGTATTATTATATCTAGTAGAAAGTGATGGGTTAGAAGAAGCCTACATAATCAACCAATAAAGTAAAATGTAACATCCATATATGGCTAGCTATGTAAACTTTAACATTGATTTAACCTGCAATAGATTTAGTTCAATTGGTAACATACATTTTTGTCTTCTTCTAATGCCTCTTAAGGGGAAAGTAATTTAAAAGTAACTGAATGCAATCAGATTAAGTTACTGAGTTTGGGTAATCCAAAGGTTACGTTACAAATTACAATTTTGGACAGGTAACTAGTAACTAACGGATTACATTTAGAAAGTAACCTACCCAACCCTTGCTGTGGGGATGTTTTTCAGCAGCAGGGACTGGGAGACTAGTCAGGATCGAGGGAAAGATGAACCAAGCAAAGTACAAAGAGATCCTTGATGAAAACCGGCTCCAGAGCCCTCAGGGCTCTAAGCACACAGGCAAGACAACGCTGGAGTGGCTTCAGGACAAGTCTCAGAATGTACTTGAGTAGCCCAGCCAGAGCCCGGACTTGAACATCTCTGGAGAGACCTGAAAATAGCTACGCTCCCCATCAAACCTGACAGAGCTTGAGATGATCTGCAGAGAAGAATGGAAGAAACTCCCCAAATACAGATGTGCCAAGCTTGTAGTGTCATACCCAAGAAGACTCAAGGCTGTAATCGCTGCCAAAGGTGCTTTAGCAAAGAACTGAGTAAAGGGTAAATGTGATATTTCATTTTTTATTTTTTATAATACATTTCCAAACATTTCTAAAAACCTGTTTTTGCTTTGTCATTATGGGGTATTGTGTGTAGATTGATGAGGGGGGGAAAACGATTTCATAAATTTTAGAATAAGGCTGTAACGTAACAAAATGTGGAAAAGGTAAAGGAGTCTGAATACCTTCCGAATGCACTGTATATTCACTTGTATCTAACATTTTATTCTTCAACTCAACATGTGTTGCACCTGTTGTTTCTTAGGTGAGAGGATGACCGACACATTGAAGAATCCTTCACTAATTTTCAAACACCAGATTATCTTTTGATGCGCCCATCTAGAAAAGGATCTCTTTCAAGACCCAGCATTTGTTTGTAGACTAAATGCAGCCACTACAACAACACAGCACAATAAGTAGAGGCCTACCCTGCTTTGCACCAAAGCCTCTTTGTTTTATACCACAGAAGAAAATCTAAGACAGCTAAGAATAAGCCTAAAGACTAACCA
The DNA here is from genome assembly GCF_002910315.2 of Salvelinus sp. IW2-2015. Lineage (NCBI taxonomy): Eukaryota > Metazoa > Chordata > Actinopteri > Salmoniformes > Salmonidae > Salvelinus > Salvelinus sp. IW2-2015. Next base: position 14,173,095 of record NC_036862.1, on the reverse strand, counting down.
AGACACAAATTCTCTCCCTGTCAAATAATTCTCCAAATATAATAGGGATAGGATCCGCCAGAGCTGTCTGAGCTTGCAAAAACTGCCAGCGTGTTTTTCTGACACATCCTCATCATCATCTTTCCTGTTTCTGTCTGCCTCACTGCTTCGCCTCTGAAGGCTGATGTGCTGAGCTGACTGGTATTGGTATAGTCTGGGTGCCACACTACATGCCACATCACTTACCAGCCAAAGGTCCTCCCTGGTATCACAACAACAACCTTGCTTATGTAACCGGAGAGGAGCTGCTGCTGCGGTCGCTCGGTCGAACAGAGAGGGACGATGATAGTGATAGCAGCCAGGGGACAGAGAGAAAGAGAGCGAGACGGATGGATGGACGGACTGGGGAGCATGCGTCCTTGTGTTTGGGACTCTAGCTGTCCTTCATAGCACACAGCTCCAACAGGAGGCTTTATGTAGTTTCCTCTCTCTCTCTCATTGTGGCAACAGACAGCATAGTGATAGTGATGCGTTACATCACTGACAGCNGTGCGTCCTTGTATTTGGGGCCCTACTGTAGCTGTCCTTCAGAGCACACAGCTCCAATGGGAGGCTTTATGTAGTTTCCTCTCTCTCTCTCTTTCTCTTGTTGTTTCAGGGGCAACAGACAGCATAGTGATGTTACATCACTGACTGCAACAGACCGAATCTCAAATCCTCTTATTTGATCTTGAGGGTGGACAGTTATTGGGGTTTTCCCTTATTTGATCTGTATGAGCCTTCGAGGGGCGGACATACAGTACCAGTCAAAAGTTTGGACACACCTACTCATTCAAGGGTTTTCTTTTCTTTATTTTACTATTTTCTACAATGTAGAATAATAGTGAAGACATCAAACTATGAAATAACACATATGGAATCAGTAACCAAAAAAGTGTTAAACAAATCAAAACATATTTGAGATTTGAGATTCTTCAAAGTAGTCACCCTTTGCCTTGATGACAGCTTTGCACACTCTTGGCATTCTCTCAACCAGCTTCATGAAGAATGCTTTTCCAACAGTCTTAAAGAAGTTCCCACATATGCTGTGCACTTGTTGGCTGCTTTTCCTTCACTCTGCGGTCCAACTCATCCCAAACCATCTCAATTGGGTTGAGGTCGGGTGATTGTGGAGGCCAGGTCATCTGATGCAGCACCATCACTCTCCTTCTTAGTCTAATAGCCCTTACAGAGCCTGGAGGTGTGTTTGGGGTCATTGTCCTGTTGAAAAACAAATGATAGTCCCACTAAGCACACACCAAATGGGATGGCGTATCGCTGCAGAATGCTGTGGTAGCAATGCTGGTTAAGTGTGCCTTGAATTCTAAATAAATCAGACAGTGTCACCAGCAAAGCACCCCCACACCATCACACCTCCTCCTCTATGCTTCATGGTGGGAACCACACATGCAGAGATCATCCATTCACATACTCTGCGTATGACAAAGACATGGTGGTTGGAACCAAAAATCTCTAATTTGGACTCATCAGACCAAAGATTTCCACCGGTCTAATGTCCATCGCTCGTGTTTCTTGTCCCAAACAAATCTCTTCTTCTTATTGGTGTCCTTTAGTAGTGGTTTCTTTGCAGCAAATCGACCTTGAAGGCCTGATTCACGCAGTCTCCTCTGAACAGTTGATGTTGAGATGTGTCTGTTACTTGAACTCTGTGAAGCATTTATTTGGGCTGCAATCTGAGGTGCAGTTAACTCTAATGAACTTCCTCTGCAGCAAAGGTAACTCTGGGTCTTCCTTTCCTGTGGCAGACTTCGTGAGAGCTAATTTCATCATAGCACTTGATGGTTTTTGCGAATGCACTTGAAGAAACTTTTGAAGTTCTTGAAATTTTCCGGATTGACTGACCTTCATGTCTTAAAGTAATGACGGCCTGTCGTTTCTCTTTGCTTATTTGCAATCCAACATGGCGTAGCAGTCTTTGTCTTGTCTTGTCCCGTGTATATATCTTATTTTTTCTTCATATATATTTCGTATATATTTTTTATATTTTTAACCTCAACTTCAACATACTCTCCTGCAACCCGCCTCACCCAATGTGGTATGGATCTGCTATTTTTTATACTTTAGAATCGGAACCCCCAACAGAAGCTAGCCAGCTAACTAGCTACTAGCTAGTAGTCAGTTAGCCACTGCTAGCGGTCATCAGCTAGCCTCAGCCCGGTCAACTCCTGCCAGTCTGCACAGTGCGATTCAACCCAGAGCATATCGGACTGCTTTTTCTCTACATCTCTAGATTCCTACCGCAAACTCTGAACCTTTTCACCTGGATCATCACAGCTAGCTAGCTGCTATCCGAGTGGCTACTCCTGGCTAACGACTCTGTCCCGAAGCATGCACCAGTTAGCCTGGAGTTAGCCTCGTGCTAGGCCTATCTCCCGGCTAGCTGAAGAGGTCCATCAGCCACTTCTTGGGCTACAATACCTATTTTGTCAATTGGCCTGGACCCTTTTACTGCCGACACGGAGCCCCACCGATCCATCACGACTGGTCTACCGACGTAATCCGCCCGAGGGGGTTTCAACGGGATCCTCCGTCGCGACATCCCCTGAAGGCCCATCTGCTAGCTTGCTATCCGCTCCCCACTAGCTGTCTAGAGCATATCGGACTGCTTCTTCTCTACCACATCTCCACATCTCCGGATTCCTACCACAAGCTCTGAACCTTTACACCGGATCATCGCAGCTAGATAGCTGCTATCCGAGTGGCTACTCCTGGCTAACACCTCTGTCCCGAAGCAAGCACCAGTTAGCCTGGAGCTAGCCCCGAGCTAGGACCACCTACAGGATAGCTGAAGAGGTTCATCAGCCAATTTCTTGGGCTACAATACCTATTTTGCCAATTGGCCTGGACCCGTTTACTGCCGACATGGAGCCCCGCCGATCCATCACGACTGGTCTGCCGAAAAAAACGTCTGAGGGGGTTCCAACAGACTCTTCCGTCGCGACGTCCCCCTAAGGCCCTTCTGCTAGCCCCAGCCCGCTAGCTGTCTGAATCGCCGTGTCTCCAGCTCCCCTGGGTACTCACTGGACCCTATGATCACTCGGCTACGCACGCCTCTCCCTAATGTAAATATGCCTTGTCCATTGCTGTTTTGGTTAGTTATTATTGTCTTATTTCACTGTAGAGCCTCCAGCCCTGCTCAATATGCCTTAGCTAGCCTTTTTGTTCCACCTCCCACACATTCGGTGAGCTCACCTGGTTTAAATGGTGTCTCGAGACAAAACCTCTCTCATCGTCACTCAATGCCTAGGTTTACCTGCACTGTATTCACATCCTACCATACCCTTGTCTGTACATTAAGAGCACCTACTCTCAGCTGCCCACTGCACTGAGGCTAGGAAACATTATCACCACCGATAAATCTCCGATAATTGATCATTTCAATAAGCATTTTTCTACGGCTGGCCATACTTTCCACCTGGCTACCCCTACCCGGGCCAACATCTCAGCACCCCCTGAAGCAACTTTCCCAAGCCCCCCCCCCCCAAAATTTAATCTAGAATCGTCTTCCTATTTCGCAACAAAGCCTCCTTCACTCATGCTGCCAAACATACCCTCGTAAAACAGACTATCTTACCGATCCTTGACTTCGGCGATGTCATTTACAAAATAGCCTCCAACACTCTACTCAGCAAATTGCATGTAGTTTGTCACAGTGCCATCCGTTTTGTCACTAKWGCGACCTGTACGCTCTCGTTAGCTGGCCCTCACTACATATTCGTCGCCAAACTCACAGGCTCCAGGTCATCTATAAGTCTATGCTAGGTAATGCCCCACGTTATCTCTCCTTAGTCACCATAGCAACACCCACTCGTAGCACTCGCACCAGCAGGTATATTTCACTGGTCATCCCCAAAGCCAACACTTCCTTTGGCCACCTTTCCTTCCAGTTCTCTGCTGCCAATGACTGGAACAAATTGCAAAAATCACTGAAGCTGGAGTCTTATATCTCCCTCTCTAACTTTAAGCATCAGCTGTCAGAGCAGCTTACCGATCCTGTACCTGTACACAGACAATCTGTAAATAGCACACACCCATATTATTACTGGGGTGCAAAAGAGCAAGAGGGTAAGTATCTCTACTTGCACATCATCATCTGCACATCCATCACTCCAGTGTTAATGCTAAATTGTAAATATTTCGCCTCTATGGTCTATTTATTGCCTACCTCCCTCTTCTACATTTGCACACACTGTACATTGATTTATCTTGGCCAGGTCGCAGTTGTAAATGAGAACCTGTTTTCAACTGGCCTACCTGGATAAATAAAGCTGAAATAAAATAACATATTTGAGCTGTTCTTGCCATAATATGGACTTGGTCTTTTACCAAATAGGGCTATCTTCTGTATACCAACCCTACCTTGTCAACACACAACTGATTGGCTCAAGCACATTAAGAAGGAAAGAAATTCCACAAATTAAATTTTAACAAGGCACACCTGTTAATTGAAATGCATTCCAGGTGACTACCTCATGAAGCTAGTTGAGAGAATGCCAAGAGTGTGCAAAGCTGTCATCAAGGCAAAGGTTGGCTACTTTGAAGAACCTCAAATATAAAATATATTTTGATTTGTACAACACTTTTTTGTTTTGCTCGGAATTTGCGCTACTCCACTGTATATGATGATATTGACATTGTCAGCAGGCTGGATTATGTTAATGCGCTCGATTCTCCCATACCGTATTCCTGCCTGCGACTGCTGGTGGTGCAGTATCAGGCCACGCGTAACGTGTAATAATAATAACAACCAGCTCCACTGCAGACCTTGCCATCCCATCCATGCCCGCAACATAAACAACCAGCTTGCAACATTCTGAACCGCATTGGGCAATTCAATTATAAAAGCCTATTCAACCATAATGGTCAAACATTTCATTATGCAACTGAAATTTAATTTAAGAATTATTATGACAGCAAACGATTCCCCATTATAACACAAATGTGTGTATATAATATATATATATATATATATATATACACATATATATTATATATATATAATAACGTTATGGCAATGATTTACATAGATTTACCTTTGAATAGAAGAAAAATATATGTTGATCACTTAAAAAGTCGCACCTCCTCGTTTTTCCTCGTAGCAATGCCAAACCTAAAACCTTCTTCGCATTCCTTTCGAGGTAAATTTCCTCTCCAGCCTGGCAAGTCGTGCAGACGCAAAGCTTTCAAGCGCGCGGTGCACAGACCGAGTTTGATGTAATTGCACAGAACCACACTGTACTTCGTCTGGAGACAAATTGACAGCCGTGTCCGCCAACCAATACAGCGATAATGCATAGCAACACTGCGCTTATTGGTTATGAATAGACAGGAGCAACCAATACTCTTGTTCGTAATGTTAGGCTGGCTACCTGCAGTTCTTTTCAGTTTTAGGACAGAGACAGAGACAGACCTGTATTAATTAAAGAATTTGCTGAGGAAAGCTATATCATTCAGAAATTGTGTTGAAATTATGTAAATAGGCAGAATAGGCACAGCAATGGACTATGGACTTCAACAACTGAACTTTTGATCAAAGATTAACCCTTCATATGACTTGTTTTGACATTTGGTGGACTCTCCTTGCACCCTACTTCAGGGTTTCCCAAACTCGGTCCTGGGGTCTCCCCTGGGTGCACGTGATTTGGTTTTTGAATCAGCTGTGTTGTGCTTGGGCAAAAAACAAAACGTGCAAAACGGATAGTTAGTTTCCGATCTTAATGTAACTGATTGCTGCCTCCTAGTGGTGGTTTTAAACCACACTCAAGACAAATGAGGTGAATGTAAAGGTTGTGCGTGAAAGCAGATCAGCACCATCTGATGTTTATACTTGGTGACGTGCTGTTTGATAGAAACAATATAATTTCTTTCCAAATGGCTTCAACATCTATGAACTTGACCTGAGTTTAATGGTAATTTAGCCGCAATCCTGATAGACACGAGACATAGATGCGCTGCTTTTTCTGTTGAATATGCCTTATTGTTGTATATTTTATTCTTTAGATCCTGTTTGAAATCTTTACTGACTGATGTCTGGTGATTGTTGTAACATACCATATATTCGGATGTTAGTGGGATACAAAGCCTAGCGGTTAAGAGCGTTGGGCCAGTAACCGAAACGTTCGAATCCCCGAGCTGACTAGGTGAAAAATATGTCGATGTGCGCCTGAGCAAGGCACTTAACCCCATTTGCTCCTGTAAATCGCTCAAGAGCGTCTGCTAAATTACTAAAATGTACATTTCCAATTATCTCACTTGTTGGACTTTTATTTTGAAACTGGAAAATGGCACAAGAAGTCTATATATGACGTATTAGAGGCGTTCTAGAAGTACCAAGGCTGCCATTTTTGTCTGTTGAGACGTGCAAAGGGGCCATCAATTAACTTTTGATTCAACTAGCTATCTTACTGGAACTAAAGAAGTCGAACAAAATTGTTAATTTTAGTTTTAGATTGAGGACACAATTTCAATGGATTACGAGTCATTTCAATCACAAGCAACTTCAATTTTGGCTATTGTTGTTGAAGCGTCCGTGGCAGAAATGTGCAGAGTTGAGCATGAAGCGTCAATCATGGCATCATGTAGTGAAATAACTTGCACTGGAGATGATGGTGATCAAAATGTCAACACAGGGGTGGGTGTCTTCCTACATAGCCAGTTAACTAGTTTGGACTCCGTTTGGGACTCAGTTTGCATAACAGTACCTAATGTAGCCTATTCCAAGATAGCTAATTGTTCATTAGCCTTACATCTTAACGTTCCGATGCTCAGTTAATAAATTTCACTGGCCAAGTCCTAACTTCAGGGGTCATGAGGACTCGACACTCACTGGTATGATGGCCAACAGCCCAAACTGGTTTGGAACCACTGCTTTACTAGATGCCCCTAGTTGATGTCACCCCCCAGATAACACACTAAAGATCAAACTGTGGGTTATGGGGTGTTGTTTATTAGGATCAAACGGTTGGAGATGGGCTTTAGTTTTTTAGGATCAAACTGGGAGATCAGGTCATGATGTGGTTGTGATATTAGGTAGCCTAATATTGCTTCGCCATGATTTTCTTCCCATTTCCATCAGGCACGGCTTGTCTCCATTATGCACCTGTTGATGAAGGAAGCCATTCGAAAGTTATGTAGGTTATTCACAGAGTGTACTACAATTCTACAAAATGAAAACGAGACCCTGAAGAATAAGCTGGAATTAATGGTGACACCACTGGAAAAGGGTGAGATCTGAAAAAGAGTAATTCTGTGTTGACCAAGAGTAATCAGTTTGGTTAGTTGGGAGTGTGTCTGAAATCCACAGGAAATCTCAGATTATAAAAATCTGAAATACAACATTAAAATCTAAATAGTTAGAATACCATGCAGAGCATTAGATAAACTGTACTATGTAAACATATTAATCTGGTTTCATATGAAAGAGAAACCAGGTTGAAATAATTCCACTTATTTCCATTTCTCTTTTAGGTTATGTTGTGTCTCCTGCCAGTGCAATGAAAGATGGGGAGACCTCTGCATCATCAGAGGAAGACTGTGAGGTGGGTAGATTGTATTTCATCAAAACATGCCAAATGAGAAATCATTGTAATAGTAAGTCTGTTTTTACTGTGTGTGTATTTGTCTGTTGGCAGGAGGATGACTCAATCGACTGTTCCATCAAGGAGTGTGATATCTCAGGAATCAATGCGACATCAACCCGTGGAAAGGGTAAAACTCTTTGATTGTGTTATCTCAGTAATTCTGCTCAGTATACATTTCAACTGTATTTACATGCTTATTTTGCTATTAACCAGAGGTTTATGGGGCGTTCTTTGTGTTTGCACTCTATTTGTCCTTAGGTCCTGCAGATGTTGATAATGCACGCAGAGAGAGTTCAGGCACAGACATTGACCCCCCTGCAGGAGACCGAGAGGAAGAAAAAACAGAGCCCACATCAAGAGACCTGGAAATTGGCGTTGAACACATCCATGATGCTCTCACTGATGGCACACTGATCAAAACAGAGGGCAATGGAACAAATGAAGAAGTTTCATCTGCTGATGTAACAGAAACTACAGAGCGCAGCAGCCCCAGAACAAAGCAGATCTTTCCCAAAAGGAAGAAATCCTTTAACTGTGACCAGTGTGGGAGGCGTTTTCATCTGAGCAGCTTGCTGAAACAGCACAAGCGAGTTCACACGGGAGAGAAGCCTTTCTGTTGTGGCCAATGTGGAAAGAAGTTTATATACTTAACTTCTCTCAACAAGCATGTCTTGGGTCACTCAAAAGGGAGGACTTTTGGCTGCACCGTTTGCGGAAAGACGTTCCGTGAGGAGAGAGCACTAAAGTCCCACGAGTTTGTTCATTCAGAGGCAAAACCATTCAACTGTCTGACTTGTGGACAGGGTTTCACAACAAGAAACAGTCTTATGGTGCACCAGAGAATTCACACAGGTGAAAAACCATATAGCTGCACTATGTGTGGAAAGAGTTTTGCACAATCCAGTTATCTCACGACACATAAGAGAACACACTCCCTCGACAAGCCATTTAGATGTGCTCAGTGTCAAAAGGGTTTCATGACTGAGCGGGCATTGAAATCTCACCAGGTAGTGCACACAGGACTGAAGGCATTTAAATGTGAGATATGCGGAAGCAGTTTTGGTCACGAGGTCAACCTTAAAAGACACAGTCTGATTCACACAGGGACTAAACCGTTCAGCTGTAAGGTGTGTGGAAAGCAGTTCAACCAATCCAGCACCCTCAAAGGACATATGCAGGTACACGAAGGACTGAAGCCCTTTATGTGTGACATTTGTGGAAGAACGTTTGTATACAATTACGCTCTGAGAAACCACCAGCAGACACACATGGATGATGAAAAGAAGGACAAGCAGAGGAAACCACAAAGTTGTGAGATATGTGGGAAGTGCTACAGCTCCATTGGGACGCTTAAAATACACCAGCTGCTTCACACAGGTGAGAAGCCGTTTGTTTGCTCTACATGTGGGAAAACCTTCACCCAGCGAGCTGCTTGTGTTATACATCAGAAGGTTCACACTGGAGAGAAGTCTCACATGTGCAGCGTGTGTGGGAAGAGCTTCAGTTTGCCAAATAGTCTTCGACTACATGAACGAATTCACACTGGCGAGAAACCTTACACATGTGAAACTTGTGGGATGACCTTCCGTATCAGCGGTAACCTTAAAAGGCATATGCGTGTTCATACAGGAGAGAGGCCCTTTAGCTGTGAAGTATGTGGGAAAATGTTCAGCCAAGCTAATAATGTCAAAGCTCACATGCAGGTCCACAAAGCAGAAAAGCCATACTCATGTGACAATTGTGGAAAAAGCTTTGCCTATGTAAGAAATTTCAAGGAACACAAGTGTGTCAATAGATAACCATTTGCAGCACTGTGAGGATTGTATCACAACATTTGTAGTTTGGGGTGCCTACATGGTTGACAAGTAAGGATCAACTTTTACTAAGAGAGTGGGCATTAAAAATGAAGTCTGTTAGTTTTAGGGTTGATGATGCTGTAAACTGATATCTCGGCATTTGTTGAGCAGGAAGATGACATGGTCTCAGTATTATCATTCCAAGTTATTTATTTGTAGCAAAACTTATTTTGTACTTTTTATCAAATTGCATAAGCTTTTTCTTTAATGGGCAGATAGAAATGTACAGGGGGGAGGGGTGGTCCAAAATAAGGGAGGGTTGTCAATTTTCTTTTTTTGCTTTGGGGAGGGTTGTGTGGGGATTTTTATTGGGCAAAGGGGAGGGTAGTATGTTTTTTTTTGGGGGGGGGGGGATTCTCCCTGGTTTACATTCGCTCTTCTGCATGTATTTTCCCTATAGACAATGGCTTGTGGAAGAGCATGATATTACACTAATAAACATTTAAAATGTTTGTGAAGGTTTGGTATAATGTGGCTATAATTACGCTTTAGCTACTGCAAGCCTATGATATGAAGGCAGTGCGCCCCGGAGCTCCAACTGACTGACAGTTCAACTTGAGGTGAGGAGGTCTATTTCAGATCTACCAGAGTTACTCCTACAGTGGGGAGAACAAGTATTTGATAACCTGCAAAATCGGCAGTGTTTCCTACTTACAAAGCATGTAGAGGTCTGTAATTTTTATCATAGGTACACTTCAACTGTGAGAGACGGAATCTAAAACAAAAATCCAGAAAATCACATTGTATGATTTTTAAGTAATTAATTTGCATTTTATTGCATGACATAAGTATTTGATCACCTACCAACCAGTAAGAATTCCGGCTCTCACAGACCTGTTAGTTTTTCTTTAAGAAGCCCTCCTGTTCTCCACCCATTGCCAGTATTAACTGCACTTGTTTGAACTCGTTACCTGTATAAAAGACACCTGTCCACACACTCAATCTTGGTCAGGCAGGTGACCAAGAACCCGATGGTCACTCTGACAGATTTCCTCTCTGGAGATGGAAGAACCTTCCAGGAGGACAACCATCTCTGCAGCACTCCACCAATCAGGCTTTTATGGTAGAGTGGCCAGGCGGAAGCTGCTCCTCAGTAAAAGGCACATGAAGTTTGCCAAAAGTTTGGAGTTTGCCAAAAGGCACCTAAAGGAGTTGGACCTCTGGATTCTCTGGTCTGATGAAACCAAGATGGAACTCTTTTGCCTGAATGCCAAGCGTCACATCTGGAGGAAACCTGGCGACATCTCTACGGTGAAGCATGGTGGTGGCAGCATCATGCTGTGTGGAAGTTTTTCAGCAGCAGGGACTGGGAGACTAGTCAGGATTGAGGGAAAGATGAACCGAGCAAAGTACAGAGAGATCCTTGATGAAAACTTGCTCCAGATTGCTCAGGACCTCAGATTGGGGTGAAGGTTCACCTTCCAACAGGACAACGACCCTAAGCACACAGCCAAGACAATGCAGGAGTGGCTTCGGGACAAGTCTCTGAATGTTCATGAGTGGCCCAGCCAGAGCCCGAACTTGAACCCGATCGAAAATCTCTGGAGAGACCTGCAAATAGCTGTGCAGCGATGCTCCCCATCCAATTTGACAGAGCTTGAGAGGATCTGTAGAGAAGAATGGGAGAATCTCCTCAAATGCAGGTGTGCCAAGCTTGTAGCGTCATACCCAAGAAGACCCGAGGCTCTAATCGCTGCCAAAGGTGCTTCAACAAAGTATTGAGTAAAGGGTGTGAATACTCATGTAAATGTGATGTTTCAGTTTTTTATTTGTAATATATTAGCAAAAAAATCTAAAAACATGTATTTGCTTTGTCATTATGTGGTATTGTGTGTCGATTAATGACGGGGAAAGAAACTATTCAATCCATTTTAGAATAAGGCTGTAATGTAACAACATTTTGAAAAAGTCAAGGGGTCTGAATCCTTTCCGAATGCACTGTATGTATTATTTTAACTGACTAATAAAATGAATCAATCAATCCAAACTGTGCAGCAGCCAACTGATGAATTGAAAAGAGACATCTGTTACAAAACACCAAGTTTAAAGAAATTCGGAGATTGTCAAGCCAAGCCTTCAATACTGGGTAAGCCTACAAGGTAGGGAGGGATGTATTTTCCGTTTGTTGAGATTGACATAATCTATTTATTTTGGTGTTGAAAACGCAAACCATGATATTGAAGTGCTCTAAGTAGTCGGCGGTATACTTTGTTTATTGGTTGTGTGGTGCATTGGCACAGAAACCTGTTGGTTGGAAAATTTGTTGCATAGGTTTTATAGAATTATAAATATGGCATCAAAATGTACATCTGATTTCCCCCTTGCTGATCATTGTCTGCAGCCGGCTCTGATCGTGAAGTAATAAAACAGGCAGGGAGAGTCTCGTCTGCGGTGGTCGGCGAACCCTCAACCTTCAGGCCCCTAGCCCTGTGTGGCATTGACAGTGCCACAAAAGCATGTTATATCCACATTTATAAAGACATGGTCACTACAGTTATTGTTAATTTTGGTCGTAAACATATTATTTTGGGTTAATTCTATGAAGGGGGAGGGTTTTCCATTTATTTTACAGTACAAGGGGAGGCTCATGTGAATTTTTTTTTTTTATGTTGGGGAGGGGGGTGCATCATTTTTTTATGACATCTTGAGTTGGACCATCCCATCCCCCCCAGTAAATTTCGATGTGTCCCTAACCTACATTAACGTTCCCTACACACCTGCAAAGCAATCCCTGGATTCTTTGGATGTGCAAGTACATTTCACTTATGTCAAAATAAAAATTTCCGTTGGTGATGACTGATGACTTTTTGATGCATTTGTTTCTAATGATTTCTGCGATTTTTGTAGTGTACGAAATATTCTGTAACACAATAATCACAATCTACCAGTACATTTGCCACCAAACATAACTCTTTCCCATATAGCTAATTTATAAGTGAAATCAAAGTTACTTTTATTTTGAAAGACTAAAAACGGTTGTCACGACATACCACAGCCACAAAGTCATAAACCCCACCCATTTGTACAATTTATCTTCTTGGGTTTTTAAACTTAACCTTAACCACACTGCTAAATCAATGCCTAACCCTAACCTAAAATTAAGACCAAAAAGCAAATGTTTGTTTTAATGAATTTTTATGATAAAGCCACTCGGACTTTGTGGTTGCAGTAACTAGTAGAAACCACTAAAAACCCATGCCTCGACCCGGAAGAACATGTGACCTATGCCGGTCGAGTTGTTTTAGGTCAGTCGGACAACAACACTGCTAACAGCACTAGCGACACTTATTTTGTAGCTAACGTGACATAGCGCTAGGCCAACTTGGCCAATAGCGCGTATTTACGAAGATTTGTAAGTGCGTTGTGATTTTGACAAAAATGTCAGTTTTGCGAGAACAGATTGGCTCCATTTTGGAGATAATGGTTAGAGCGACTGTTACAGAAATTAGCAAAGTTATCGAGGGTTCTGCCTCGTCTGAAGTACCAACAACGGGAGATAACGCGAGTGAAGCCCCAAACGAACAGGTATATCTGCTGATTGTGTAAAGTAAGGCATTTTGTAAACTAGCCCGCTAGTTAATTGCACCGACGTTGCAGCCTCCACTCCACTCTGGGGCGCAATCATTACGCCGAAACCGTTTACTCCAAACGGAAAATGTATACGAGAGTTTCTATTGGACAAATTCAAGAGGAGACCTACCCATTTCGTTCAGTTTGGTTCTGCGCTATGCAGAAATCGCTCCGCCATTTCATAGTTTCTGAAATTCTGATAGTTCGCCTAGTTTTAGTTTGTGACAAAACAATTAAGTATAGACTGTACTTGCTTGTTTGTAGAGAATCATTGTACCATCTAAACCGCTGTGAAATCTCTTCCATAACCAAAAATATTGTGTTTACCAGTGGTGTAAAGTACTTAAGTAAAAATACTTTAAAGTACTACTTAAAGTACTACTTAAGTAGTTTTTTGGGGTATCTGTACTTTACAATTTATATTTTGACAACTTTTACTTCACTATATTCCTAAAGAAAATTATTTCTGAGTATTGGAGTGTGCCCCTGGCCTGGGGTGCAACTTTCACTGGGGATGGGGGGACTTGTGCATTTTGATCCCCCCCCCCACACACAGTTTTATAAGTGGAACGTGATACAAAACTAGGCAACGGTGTGCTTTAGGACCATGCGGTCGGGTAGGCTGTTTGGAGTGTTTTATCTGACTGGATTTAGGGATCGGCGTTCATTAACGGGACAGTTGTAAATCATGCAGCGCCTTGTGTGACGATCACAGATTTTAGAGAAACAACAAATGTCGGTACATATGAGTGTCTTATATTGGCTGAAAGCTTGAAATTCGTTAATATAACTGCACTGTCCAATTTACAGTAGCTATTACTGCTAACAAATGCCAAGCTATTGTTTGAGGAGAGCTCCTAACAACAAAACCATTTTTTTTCACAGCGATAGGTTTGATAAATTCACCTCTGAAGGTGAAATGTGTACTTACATTCTGAAATCTTGCTCTGATTTATCATCCAAAGGGTCCCAGAGATAACATTAAGTGTCGTTTTGTTAGATAAAATCCTTTTTCATATCCTAAAAAGGTCCATGTAGCATGCACGATCGAGTTTGTATTTCCACTCGTTCAATTTGCAAAGAAAGGAATCTGTGAAAATCTAACCCTAAACGCTGTTTCAACCAGTCAAATCACGTTCATATGTATTCCTCAGAGATCCTAGAGTGTAACCAGAATTCACTATATCATTAAGGGTGTAGTATATCCTATAGGACACCAAATTTGGTCAGAGAGCGACGCCTTCATGGCACGCCGATGACGCGGCCGGTCTTTATTTGATCTACAGTATCTTTGTCAAATAAGCACCAATCGGGGTCAAACAAAGCTAGCTAGATAGCCTATGAGGTGGGCTTTACAGTAGTATCCGTAAACGCTGTATCTGTCGCAAAATGTAGATGCTATCCTTTTGCGCCAGCATGCCTTTTCCTTTTGGACAAAAATTATACAGTTAGGCATCCTGCGTGGCGCAGTGGTCTAAGGCACTGCATCGCAGTGCTAGCTGTGCCACCAGAGACTCTGGGTTTGAGCCCAGGCTCTGTCGCAGCTGCCCGCGACCGGGAGGCCCATAGGGCGGCGCACAATTGGCCTATCGTCGTCCGGGTAAGGGAGGGTTTGGCCGGCAGGGATATCCTTGTCTCATCGGGTACTAGTGACTCCTGTGGCGGCCGGGCGCAGTGCACGCTGACAAGGTCGCTAGGTGTACGATGTTTCCTCCGACACTTTGGTGCGGCTGGCTTCCGGGTTGGATGTGCGCTGTGTTAAGAAGCAGTGCGGCTTGGTTGGGTTGTGTTTCGGAGGGCTCTCGACCTTCGCCTCTCTCGAGTCCGTACGGGAGTTGCAGCGATGAGACAAGACAGTAACTAATAATAATTTTATGCCACGAAAAAGGGGGTAAAAATTTAAACAAATTATACAGTTAAAGTCAGAAGTTTACATACACCTTAGCCAAATACATTTAAACTCAGTTTTTCACAATTCCTGACATTTAATCCTAGTAAAAATTAATTGTCTTAGGTCAGTTAGGATCACCACTTTATTTTAAGATTGTGACATTTCAGAATGATAGTAGAGTGATCTATTTCAGCTTTTATTTCTTTCATCACATTCCCACTGGGTCAGAAATGTACATACACTCAATTAGTATTTGGTAGCATTGCCTTTAAATTGTTGGGTCAAACGCTTCAGGGAGCCTTCCACAAGCTTCCCACAATAAGTTGGGTGAATTTTGGCCCATTCCTCCTGACAGAGCTGGTGTAACTGAGTCAGGTTCGTAGGCCTCCTTGCTCGCACACGCCTTTTCAGTTCTGCCCACAAATTTTCTATGGGATTGAGGTCATGGCTTTGTGATGGCCAATCCAATACCTTGACTTTGTCGTCCTTAAAAAATAATATTTTGCACCCCCACTATACAAATCTTCTAAATCTTCTATACAAATCTTTTATTGAGAGTATTTTAACTTTTTGTATTGTTTGCTGGTTTGGCAAGGCCACTGTCAGCCAGAGAAATATGCTGAGAAGGATTATTACCACAGCAAGCAAGGTACTTGGAGTCAAACAGACAGGCCTGGATGAGATCTTTAAGGTCAGGGCCCTCCGTAAGGCTCACAAAATCATTTTAGACCCAAGCCACCCTCTGTACCTGGACTTTGAACTACTCCCCTCTGGGCGCAGGTATAGGGCACCCCTCAGCAGGAAAAATAGAACGAGACAATCATTTGTGCCAGTTGTGATATCCCTCCTAAATAGCTCGGGCGAATGTTCCCATTGACTCCGTAAGGCCAGCAGGCTAGTCTTTTCTTTTTAAGAATGTTATATTATTATTTTTATTGGTACGTAACTGTTATGAAAGTTGTATTGTCAATTTTGTTTTGTATTTAAACGCCACTTTAAATGTGTACATGACACTGCAACAAAATTTCCCCATGGGGACAATAAAGTAAGTAAGTAAGTATAATCAAAGTTGCGCCCCTACCCCTGACTATCACTAAACAATTTGCAACAAAAACATTGTGTAGTCTGGTTTGCTTAATATAAGCAGTTTGAAATGACTTTTACCTTTTGATAGTTAAGTATATTTAAAACCAAATGGTTTTAGAGTTTTACTCAAGTAGTATTTTACTGTGTGACTTTTACGTGAGTAATTTTCTATTAAAAGGATCTGCCCCATTTTTCAATTTTCGCCTAAAATGAGATGCCCAAATCTAACTGCCTGTAGCTCAGGACCTGAAGCAAGGATATGCATATTCTTGATACCATTTGAAAGTAAACATTTAGAAGTTTGTGAAAATAGTTTAGGAGAATATAACAGATTAGATCTGGTCAAAGATGATACAAAGAAAAAAAACATGTTTTTTGTACAATGTTTGAAATGCAAGAGAAAGGCCATAATGTATTATTCCAGCCCAGATGCAATTTAGGTTTTGGCCACTAGATGGCAGTAGTGTATGTGCAACATTTTAGACTGATCCAATGAACCATTTCATATCTGTTCAAAATGTTGTAACAAGACTGCCCAAATGTGCCTAATTTGGTTTATTAATACATTTTCAAGTTCATAATTGTTCACTCTCCTCAAACAATAACATGGTATTATTTAACTGTAATAGCTACTGTAAATTGGACCGTGCAGTTAGAGTAACAAGAATTTAAGCTTTCTGCCAATATCAGATATGTCTATGTTCTGGGAAATGTTCTTGTTACTTACAACCTCATGCTAATCGCATTAGCCTACGTTAGCTCAACTGTCGTACTGGAGGGGAACCGATCCCGTAGAGGTTCATCTTTACTTTTACTCAAGGATGACAATTGGGTACTTTTTCCACCACTGGTATTTACAGCTGTTTGTAGCTGGTTTACAAGACGCAAAAACGAAACTAAAGCACGGGGAACATAGAAATAGCTCACATAGAACAGATCTACCGCTTCTTATGCTTTCTTTCAATGAGAATGATAGATCTAGAACTCATGCCTTTGCAGATTAATTAAGACTGTTTTAGGGGTGAACCGGTCCACGGGGATACAAGTGTATTGCGGCTGAATACAATGCGTTTTGGATGGTAAGATGAAACCATCAGTATCGCCATCTGACAGCCTTTGGGCTACATTCTAAACTGAAGACCATGATTAGTTGATTATTGGAGTCGGGTGTGTTAGTAGGGGCTGGGGCAAAAGTGTCACCAAACAGGCCCAGAGGACTGGAGTTGTCCGTCCCCAAAGAGGAAGAGGCGAAGCGAGATTGATATTTGGGATCAAGTTTCGTAATGATTAGGTTGACATAAGTAGGACACGTGACATCCCGGCAACATTGAGCTGTGCCTGGTCGTCACTAGTTACCACAGCCACAAAGTCATAATCCCTGCCTGGTTCTACAATTTCTCTTCTTAAAATGTGATTTTAAAGTCTAGCCCTTACCATAGCCATGCTGCTAAACTAAAATGTTTTTCATGCATTTTGATGATATAGCCAATTTTGACTTTGTGGCTGGTGTAACTAGTGGAAACCGTTGTGCCTCTTATTCACACGCATATCTGCCCTTTCATTGGCTAGAATGGTCCCACCTGATCTTGGTTCGTCCTGATCTTACCGCCTCCTGACTGCTGTTCCATTTTTGAGGATATTTGTTTTTATTGTTACAGTGGCCGCAAGAGTATCTGGTCAATATAATAGATAGTCTGTGCCATCCCTTAGCCCGCCCTACCATACCTCCTCTGTCTCCGTATGTATGTTTAGCCCAAAAATAGTATGGCATGTCATACTCTTTTTGGCTAGATAGCATCCGATACCTGGGCTACATATAGTAAGACGGTTGTGCTTTTTCAGTTGCTCGGATGCTTTCTTGGGTGAAATGGTAGTTTCAGACACTTGCAAATTTAAGGGTAGTTGGCGGGTACACTGTTCGGATGCTGGAATTATTTTTGGACAAACGTGCGAAGATATTGTTTGACAATCAGATGAAAGCAAGACTGGTTGTGTTCATGCCACATTGAAAGGTAATACATTTTTACAGTTTAAATTATGTCTTTACTATAAACCCACACTAGAAGTGCCTGCATCCGTAATGGGTCGGAGGTCAAACGACCTCCACTCATCACTGTCAAATGCTCCCTGAAACACTTCAGTGAGCAGGCCTTTCTAATCGACCTGGCCCTGGTATCCTGGAAGGATATTGACCTCATCCCGTCAGTAGAGGATGCCTGGTTATTTTTTTTAAATGCCTTCCTCACCATCTTAAATAAGCATGCCCCGTTCAAGAAATTTAGAACCAGGAACAGATATAGCCCTTGGTTCTCTCCAGATCTGACTGCCCTTAACCAACACAAAAACATCCTGTGGCGTTCTGCATTAGCATCGAACAGCCGTGATATGCAACTTTTGAGGGAAGTTAGAAACCAATATACACAGGCAGTTAGAAAAGCCAAGGCTAGCTTTTTTAAGCAGAAATTTGCTTCCTCCAACACAAACTCAAAAAAGTTCTGGGACACTGTAAAGTCCATGGAGAATAAGAGCACCTCCTCCCAGCTGCCCACTGCACTGAGGATAGGAAACTCTGTCACCACTGATAAATCCACTATAATTGAGAATTTCAATAAGCATTTTTCTATGGCTGGCCATGCTTTCCACCTAGTTACCCCTACCCCGCGCAACAGCACTGCACCCCCCACAGCAACTTGCCCAAGCCTTCCCCATTTCTCCTTCTCCCAAATCCAGTCAGCTGATGTTCTGAAAGAGCTGCAAAATCTGGACTCCTACAAATCAGCCGGGCTAGACAATCTGGACCCTTTCTAAAATTATCTGCCGAAATTGTTGCAACCCCTATTACTAGCCTGTTCAACCTCTCGTGTCGTCTGAGATTCCCAAAGATTGGAAAGCAGCTGCGGTCATCCCTCCCTTCAAAGGGAGGGACACTCTTGACCCAAACTGCTACAGACCTATATCTATCCTACCCTGCCTTTCTAAGGTCTTCGAAAGCCAAGTCAACAAACAGATTACCGACCATTTCGAATCCCACCACACCTTCTCCGCTATGCAATCTGGTTTCAGAGCTGGTCATGGGTACACCTCAGCCACGCTCAAGGTCCTAAACGATATCTTAACCGCCATCGATAAGAAACAATACTGTGCATCCGTATTCATTGACCTGGCCAAGGCTTTCGACTCTGTCAATCACCACATCCTCATCGGCAGACTCAATAGCCTTGGTTTCTCAAATGACTGCCTCGCCTGGTTCACCAACTACTTCTCTGATAGAGTTCAGTGTGTCAAATCGGAGGGCCTGTTGTCCGGGCCTCTGGCAGTCTCTATGGGGGTGCCACAGGGTTCAATTCTTGGGCCGACTCTCTTCTCTGTACACATCAATGATGTCGCTCTTGCTGCTGGTGAGTCTCTGATCCACCTCTACGCAGACAAAACCATTCTATATACTTCTGACCCTTCTTTGGACACTGTGTTAACAACCCGCCAGACGAGCTTCAATGCCATACAACTCTCCTTCCGTGGCCTCCAACTGCTCTTAAATACAAGTAAAACTAAATGCATGCTCTTCAACCGATTGCTGCCTGCACCTGACCGCCCGTCCAGCATCACTACTCTGGACGGTTCTGACTTAGAATATGTGGACAACTACAAATACCTAGGTGTCTGGTTAGACTGTAAACTCTCCTAACAGACTCACATCAAACATCTCCAATCCAAAGTTAAATCTAGAATTGGCTTCCTATTTCACAACAAAGCATCCTTCACTCATGCTGCCAAACATCGTACAACTCGTACAACTGACCAACCCTCGTACAACTGACCATCCTACCGATCCTCGACTTTGGCGATGTCATTTACAAAATAGCCTCCAATACCCTACTCAATAAATTGGATGCAGTCTGTCACAGTGCCATCTGTTTTGTCACCAAAGCCACATATACTACCCACCACTGCGCCCTGTACGCTCTCGTTGGCTGGCCCTCGCTTCATACTCGTCGCCAAACCCACTGGCTCCAGGTCATCTACAAGACCCTGCTAGGTAAAGTCCCTCCTTATCTCAGCGCTCTGGTCACCATAGCAGCACCCACCTGTAGCGCTCCAGCAGGTATATCTCTCTGGTCACCCCCTAAGCCAATTCCCCCTTTGGCCGCCTCTCCTTCCAGTTCTCTGRTGCCAATGACTGGAACGAACTACAAAAATCTCTGAAACTGGAAACTCGTATCTCCCTCACTAGCTTTAAGCACCAGCTGTCAGAGCAGCTCACAGATTACTGCACCTGTATATAGCCCATCTATAATTTACCCCAAACAACTACCTCTTCCCCTACTGTATTTATTTATTTTGCTCCTTTGCACCCCATTATTTCTACTTTGCACGTTCTTCCACTGCAAATCTACCATTCCAGTGTTTTACTTGCTATATTGTATTTACCTCGCCACCATGGCCTTTTTTTGCCTTTACCTCCCTTATCTCACCTCATTTGCTCACATTGTATATAGATTTATTTTTCTACTGTATTATTGACTGTATGTTTGTTTTACTCCATGTGTAACTCTGTTGTTGAATGTGTGAAACTGCTTTGCTTTATCTTGGCCAGGTCGCAATTGTAAATGAGAACTTGTTCTCAACTTGCCTACCTGGTTAAATAAAGGTTAAATAAAATAAAAAATAAAGTCATTTGGACTGCTTGTGAATTTAAAAAATGTTTTATTACTCTGTCATTTTTAAAGTCATGCCCCTCTCCATCCTTGACTATTCCTTAAGTCTATAAAACACACTGTCGTTGTTAGAATCATATCACAAACAGAACTGGTATTATAAACAGTTTTAGGTGGACATGTCTTTTTAAGTGGTTTTCCACTGTTGCCTCTCCTCCCGACGGTAGGGCCTGAGCCCCTCCCAATAGTTGAAGGTGCTTTGTCCAGTTGATAATCACCCTGATGATTGCCTCAACTGAACCTAAACTATACCACAACTAATTTCACACTTATCACAACAGATCAAATAAATGAAGTAAAGTATGATGGGGAGAATCGGGTGAGTGAGGGGACACGGACGATGCATAATTATGTAATCACCAATTGTGAATGAAGATCAGGGCGGGCCATTGTATTGATCTATCCTAATTATAATCGGTCCAGCGAATCCAAGCGGTCCTATCAGTCTACTCTAGCCTACTTGGAGTAAACAGTCAGTGAGGGCGTGCATCATATACAATGGCAAGAAGACCAAGACAAATGGATGGACATGCTGTGTTAGCGTTGCTACCAAATTTGAATGAAAATGACTGATGGTGGGGTAGAAATTCATCTTGATGACATTTACATTTACATTTAAGTCATTTAGCAGATGCTCTTATCCAGAGCGACTTACAAATTGGTGCATTCACCTTATGATATCCAGTGGAACAACCACTTTACAATAGTGCATCTAACTCTTTTTAAGGGGGGGGGGGGTTAGAAGGATTACTTTATCCTATCCTAGGTATTCCTTAAAGAGGTGGGGTTTCAGGTGTCTCCGGAAGGTGGTGATTGACTCCGCTGACCTGGCGTCGTGAGGGAGTTTGTTCCACCATTGGGGTGCCAGAGCAGCGAACAGTTTTGACTGGGCTGAGCGGGAACTGTACTTCCTCAGAGGTAGGGAGGCGAGCAGGCCAGAGGTGGATGAAGGCAGTGCCCTTGTTTGGGTGTAGGGCCTGATCAGAGCCTGAAGGTACGGAGGTGCCGTTCCCCTCACAGCTCCGTAGGCAAGCACCATGGTCTTGTAGCGGATGCGAGCTTCAACTGGAAGCCAGTGGAGAGAGCGGAGGAGCGGGGTGACGTGAGAGAACTTGGGAAGGTTGAACACCAGACGGGCTGCGGCGGTCTGGATGAGTTGTAGGGGTTTAATGGCACAGGCAGGGAGCCCAGCCAACAGCGAGTTGCAGTAATCCAGACGGGAGATGACAAGTGCCTGGATTAGGACCTGCGCCGCTTCCTGTGTGAGGCAGGGTCGTACTCTGCGAATGTTGTAGAGCATGAACCTACAGGAACGGGTCACCGCCTTGATGTTAGTTGAGAACGACAGGGTGTTGTCCAGGATCACGCCAAGGTTCTTAGCACTCTGGGAGGAGGACACAATGGAGTTGTCAACCGTGATGGCGAGATCATGGAACGGGCAGTCCTTCCCCGGGAGGAAGAGCAGCTCCGTCTTGCCGAGGTTCAGCTTGAGGTGGTGATCCGTCATCCACACTGATATGTCTGCCAGACATGCAGAGATGCGATTCGCCACCTGGTTATCAGAAGGGGGAAAGGTGAAGATTAATTGTGTGTCGTCTGCATAGCAATGATAGGAGAGACCATGTGAGGATATGACAGAGCCAAGTGACTTGGTGTATAGCGAGAATAGGAGAGGGCCTAGAACAGAGCCCTGGGGGACACCAGTGGTGAGAGCACGTGGTGCGGAGACAGATTCTCGCCACGCCACCTGGTAGGAGCGACCTGTCAGGTAGGACGCAATCCAAGCGTGGGCCGCGCCGGAGATGCCCAACTCGGAGAGGGTGGAGAGGAGGATCTGATGGTTCACAGTATCAAAGGCAGCCGATAGGTCTAGGAGGATGAGAGCAGAGGAGAGAGAGTTAGCTTTAGCAGTGCGGAGCGCCTCCGTGACACAGAGAAGAGCAGTCTCAGTTGAATGACTAGTCTTGAAACCTGACTGATTTGGATCAAGAAGGTCATTCTGAGAGAGATAGCAGGAGAGCTGGCCAAGGACGGCACGTTCGAGAGTTTTGGAGAGAAAAGAAAGAAGGGATACTGGTCTGTAGTTGTTGACATRGGAGGGATCGAGTGTAGGTTTTTTCACATCTGATATCAGCACAAAACGTTGTAACAGAGAGCAGTCCCTAAAAAACATTTGCAACAAACTCATCAGCTTTCGTTGTTTATGTGCATGCTTTAACTGATGCCATTGTGTGAAGATGCACACCATGTAAGCACGAGCTGACAATAATTGACTTTTTGACTGCTGTCATATCAACACTTATATTAATTAAAAAGCCATTATTGCTTTTGTGCAGATGTTCACTATTTATCAAGCACACCTGACGCTTATAATGATGTTTAGGCTACTGATGTTTTCATCATTCCACCGCATATGTTGCTGGCAGTGCGTCTCGGTGGTTGGGGTATTTTTATTTGGTTATAAAAAATTATCTGTTACTTTCGTTCCAACACATGCTTTCTTTTTCATAGTTATAACAAAGGCACTCCATGTACAATTGACTGAAACCTTGTGCGTTTTTTAAATTATTTAATTTTGTGTTGAAATGTATCCTACAGTAACAAACTGTACTTTTGTGTTATTTGAAAACAAAATGTGTTCATTCTGTTACCTAAGACTTTCATGGACACAACCAAATGATTATTTTTGCGATAGTGTATATGAAATGTATTAATTACATTGCTAGAATGTTGCAGTCAGAATGACTGCTCATTAGCTTGAAGGGGGGATCCCTCAAGGCCCAGCGGTTCTAGGAGGTCCCATGAAAAAACAACATGCCCCCTATGGAAATCGAATGCCCGCCAACTGATTCGTTCTGGTGCCGGCCCAGCCTTAGCCTGGAGACCTGACATTTGATTTTCATTCAATTCAGCATCGGGCGTAAATGAGTGTTTGGATCAGTAAAGTTTCCTCTCATAACCTCTACAAACCGGAATGTGAAATAAAATTACATTTTAACTTACTTTACCGGTTGTCTGTGTGGTTGGTCCTTTTGCAGGTAGGAATGTGAGACAATATATCCACAGGAAAGTATAATTAAATCAACTTTTCAAAGCTTTGGTAGTGCGTTCGGATTTCTATCACCTGATGTATGAGCACTAGATGATAATGCATACTTGCCAAGCTGATGAATGTGTTTACATGGTTCTGCGCATGCTTCATGTGATAGAAATCTGAACACACTACCAGCGCTTTGAAAAGTTGATTTAATTATACTTTCCTGTGGATATATTATCTCACATTCCTACCTGCAAAAGGACCAACCGCACAGACAACCGGTAACGTTAAAATATCATTTCAACTTTCTGGCTTGTAGAGTTCTTGAGAGGAAACTTTCCAGATCCAAACGCTCAATTAAATGAAATTCAGCTTTGGGGTTTTAGGCTACCCATCCCTGACCTAGGGTATGTGTTCTACGTCTGGTTAATTGAGCTAATCCATTATGCTAGTACTTGCCACAGGGTTGGCTCAACTGGAAACATGTTTGTATATTTGAGATCTGCAAGCATTTATCATAATTGCCAGAAATACTTGTCAGAGACGTTTATAATGGTAGCTAGCTAGTTAAGTAAACTGAAGTTTGTTCTGTATGCCCTAAACTTGCTTTTGCTCTTTTTACTCAGTTGACCCAGTTGACCTCATTCATGGAGATACTGGCAAAGGAGGCTGTGGACCAAATCTGCAAGCTATTCAACGAGTGCTCCTCCGTTCTGCATCTGGAAGTGTCTCGGAGTCAAACTGAGAATGAGGACTTGAAGAAGAGGCTAGATGCGGTTGAGACCAAACTGAGGACTGTCTTAGAAGGGAGTGGAGGACAAGAGAACACATCAGCCAATGGCTGCTGCAGTGAAGTCAAGATCATCCACCAGTTAAAAGGCACACAACCAGGTGAGAGTTGGCATTATTTCAGATAAGCCATCAATCTGGTTTTAGAGTGCTTTGGTACACTGTTACTAAAACCAGTGCTTTTGAATTCAATATAAACCTTTTTGATTTTGACTGCAATATTTTTCAGGCGTATGCGCTGGTGATGCAGAAGTGAAACGATCCCCCATCCTCCACCTGTGGAAAGGGAGACTTCCCTCAACTGTAAACGAGGTAGGCTTATTTGCCTAACTGACAATATTCTGTGGGAAGTTTAGATCTTGGAAAGCTGTCTGGAATTACTAGGGGGTACAGAAAGTAATAACCTATTGACTTGTCTGTATCATTATACACCATTTGGTACCAGGTAGTTACCAATTGTATTTAATTATTGGAAGTGAGTACAAGAAGAAGCATTTTATCCCTTTGTGAAGAGTTCTGTTGTTTTATAATATTATATGGATATAGAGATATATAGGTATAGATATGCAGTACCAGTGAAACGTTTTGACACACAGGTTTTTCTTTATTTTACTATTTTCTACATTGTAGAATAATAGTGAAGACATCAAAACTATGAAATAATACCTATGGAATCATGTAGTAACCAAAAAAGTGTAAAACAAATAAAAATATATTTGAGATTCTTCAAATTAGTCACTCTTTGCCTTGATAACAGCTTTGCACACTCTTGGCATTCTCTCAACCAGCTTCACCTGTAATGCTTTTCAAAGAGTCTTGAAGGAGTTCCCACATGCTGAGCACTTGTTGGCTGCTTTTCCTTCACTCTGCGGTCCAACTCATCCCAAACCATCTCAATTGGGTTGAGATCGGGTGATTGTGGAGGCCAGGTCATCTGATGCAGCTCTCCAGCGGTCCTCAAGAGAGTCAGTTTCATCATAGCGCTTGATGTTTTTTGCGACTGCACTTGAAGAGACTTTCAAAGTTCTTGAAATTTTCCGCATTGACTGACCTTCAAATCTTAAAGTAATGTTGGACTGTCGTTTCTCTTTGCTTATTTGAGCTGTTCTTGCCATAATATGGACTTGGTCTTTTACCAAATAGGGCCATCTTATGTATATCCCCCCTACCTTGTCACAACACAACTTATTGGCTCAAACACATTAAGAAGGAAAGAAATTCCACAATTAACTTTTAACAAGGCACAACTGTTAATTGAAATGCATTCCAGGGTCCTCATGAAGCTGGTTGAGAGAATGCCAAGAGTGTACAAAGCTGTCATCAAGGCAAAGGGTGGCTACTTTGAAGAATCTCAAATATAAAGTATATTTGGGTTTGTTTAACACTTATTTTGGTTACTACATAATTCCATATGTGTTAGTTCATAGCTTGTAGAATAATAGTGAAGACATCCAATGTAGAAAATAGTAAAAATAAAGAAAAGCCCTTGAATGAGTAGGTGTGTCCAAACTTTTGACTGGTACTGTAGATAGATATAGATGGGACTCTAAACCTGCGTTCCATTAAATCACTTTCCCTCTCATCTCAGCACTCCAACATGGAGCACACGATCGAGTCAGTTATTATCAAAGAAGAAGGCTTAGAAGATTACCTGTACAGCAGCACCTCAGACCCAAGTTCTTTTTTAGAGAGCCAAGCCCAGGAGTTGAGTGACCCAGAGAACCCCTCAGAGGACCCAAAGGACAGAGGCGGCGCCGCAGGGCCAAAGCATTTGAGAAAGCCAAAGATCACTGGGGCTCGTCGGGCAAGGCCCAAAAAGGAGAACCACCTTAGCTGCAAGCACTGCAGGAAGACATTCAGCAAACTGATCCAGCTGAAAGCTCACCAGGCGATCCATGCAGCAGCGGAGAAACCTTTTAACTGCAAACAGTGCGGTAGAGGTTTTTCCTTTAAACGCAGTTTGGATGCACACCAGCTGCTTCACACAGGAGAGKGACCYCACACCTGTGGCGAMTGTGGTAAAGCTTTCACCCTAAAGCAGCTGCTCAAGAATCACCAGAGACTCCATGCAGGGTTGAGACCGTTCCGCTGCGACGAATGTGGCAAGAGCTTTAACCGGGCCCACGGTCTCAAGATGCACCAGATCGTCCACACGGGAGAGAGGAAATACAGCTGTGAGATCTGCAAGAAGAGTTTCAGCATACCAGGAAATCTCCACAGGCACAAGCGTATACACACTGGCGAGAAACCGTTCCGTTGCGATACGTGCGGGAAAAGCTTCAACCAGGCAGACACTCTGAAAGGACACCAGCGGATCCACACAGGAGAGAGGCCATTTACCTGTGAGACGTGRGGGAAYTGTTTCATTCAAAGAAGTGCWCTGAAAATGCACCAAAGAACCCATGCAGGAGAGAACGCCTTCCTCTGTGTGGTGTGRGGGACAGTKCTGGCTTGCGTCAACTCTRTCAAYACACACCTTCAGYCTCACACAGCAGAGKTGCCTTGTAMMTGCTCAGTGTGCGGTAGTAGTCTCAGTTCACTCACTCACCTCAAATCGCACCAGCAACTCCACACTATGGAGAAGCCGCACAGCTGTGGCCTATGCAACAAGAGCTTCAAGTCGGTCAGCTACTTGAACATACACATGAAAACTCACACTGGGGAGAGACCGTTCACCTGTGACGTGTGTGGAAGGATGTTCACTCAACACAGCAGCCTGAAAACCCACCAGGCAGTCCATACTGGGGAGAAGCCTTTCAGCTGTGGAACGTGTGGGAAATGTTTCAGCAACACTGGGAACCTCAACAGGCACCAGCGGATACATACAGGAGAGAAGCCTTTTAGCTGTGACCTCTGTGGGAGGAGCTTCAACCAGGGCAACAGCCTCAAAGCACACAAACAAATCCACACAGGAGAGAAACTATTCATGTGCGACAAATGCGGGAAGAGTTTTTCCTACCTGAGGAATCTGAAAGATCACAAGTGTTACTATATCTAAAACCAATAGGCATAGCCTCGTATTGCGATGGACCACACTTGGTTTGAACAATTGTCTCGGCATTAAAAATGCATTTATAGGTCTACTAACATATGAAGTGTACTGATTAGATTGGTTGCCAAAAAAGCCTTTTTTTCAAAGTTTTTAAATTTGTATAACCAGTTGCCTTTCTGGGGTAGACATACTTTGAGTGGATTGGCTGGTGGTCCAGTAACTGTTCAATGAAGCAGAGCCTAATTTATTTGAGAAGGATGTACATCTGTAACCTTTCTTGTCTTGTACCTTTTATTACTGTTGTTATCTCGTAATTTGTGTGCCAATGGTAAATAAAACTCCTGAAATGAGTCCTTTGTGGGTGTGTGTGTTTGTTGTTGCTATCCGTGCATATAGTTCCTCTAACAGCTGCAACATAACATTAATGCAAATTATCGGGTGCCTATAGGTTGGTGTCCCTCTATGGCGCCTTGTATGAAGTGCCTCAGATGAGACTGATAACAGACTCGTATGGATATTACGTAACAAGGAGAAACAACAGGAAAATAAACCTGTATTTCAGTCCATTTTTGGCACCGATATAGCAGATCATCCATTTCACATGAAATTAATTCGAATTGTGTCGATGCATGAATTCCTCCGTGAACAAATTCTTGACTGTGGACTTGTGGTGTGCCGCCCATCTACATGTCTGCATTACCAGCAACTGTGTTCCCAAGCCATACCTCAGCCAGTGTCACTATGATAGAACTGTGCAACGCTCTCTTCCCTTCCAAGAGAAAAGTAGATGTGAGCCAGTGTCCTGAATGGAGCCAAACAAGTTTAAAAAATCTATGAATAAGCCAAGGCAACACTGTGGGTGATGTCAAAGGAAGTGTACATGTGACCAGAAGATGATTATCTTCAGCACTAATAGAAGTTCATGTGCTGTGGTAGAATGAAATGGTTCTGTATTATGCCTGCATATTCATAATTCATGTTAGGTTACCTTGGGCACTTCAAATATGCAAATCCTCATAGGGTAATCAATGAAAGATGTTCCTAATATTGTTGCACACTTCACATTGATTAATTCATTTAATATGTGGTTATGGTGGTCTGCCTCGCACCCATCTATGGTCATCCTTCCCTCCAATCCTCATTCCTGAAAATCACAAGTCTACATATGTTGCCTGTCAGTCACATTGATGGGTATGGCATAATGTCTATGTTTAGACCAAACTCACCAAGACTGAAGATCTTTAATTATTTTCCCCAACGTTCTCTGATGTACTCCATGCACATAATAGCATAGAACTTGTCACATATATATTAAGGGGCACTTCCTTGCCACCCAACCACTCTTCAGCAGCACCCCACCTAGAATGCAGTGCAGGAGGTGGGGGACCAAACCTTGTGTTCCGCTGTCAGGAGCCTGACCTGACCCTGTGTTCCACAGTTTCCTAAATTTCTTTCCATTTAGGGTTAATCACATTCAACCTCAAAAGGTTGACTCAAGGCTCCCTCATGAATGCTCAGCAGTAATGCCCCTCAGCACTTGTAGGTTAATGTATCTTTGAATCTGCACAGTGGGTACGCAGTGATGTCTAGTGGCATTTAGAAGAACAAGCAGTTGTATCTCTGAGTGTGCGACTGCATGTCTTGAGTTGGAAAGAGTATGTTTTGTATCCATGGATGGGCGTTTAGTCATAAATTATAGAATAAATGCCTCAAGTTGATTAATTCTGAACAACACTCCTAGTCTAATTCACATCAAGATCACACATGGCAGATATTGTAAATTATCAAGAAATTAAATGAAATTATTTGTTTTACTTCAAAGAAAAGCATGAATTTTCAATAAAATATTTAACACCATTCCATGGTATTTTAATCTTTACACTATATCACTTACTCTTTACAATGCATGTGCAATAGACAGTTGCATGAAAGCATAACCATCTGAAAACAAGAAAGAAAACCAAAATGCTGAAACTGCAAAAGTATGTCAAAGAAAACCGCTAGCTAGAACCCAAGCTGTAAGCACTGTCAGCATCTCTAGGGGAAGTTGGTGTCTGGGGAAGCATGCAAAGCTCACACAGGGCTTTAAAACGTGTGCAGGCTGTGAAATGGGTCGGTTGAGTGTGGAACACATGGGTTCGTCCTGTAACGTCTGGGTGTTGTTGATGATCCAGTTACTGATGTACAGGATGGGTGATCTGCAAGAGCAGTCCCAGGGGTTCCCCTCCAGGTGGAGGACCTTCAGGCTCTCCAAAGGCTCCAGTGTCCCATTCAAAAGAGTACTGAGGCGGTTTGATTTCAGGTGAAGTTTCTGAAGACGGTGAGGGCCTTGAAACATGTCAGGGTGTAGCTGTTCTATCTGGTTGTTGTCTAAGTCAAGCTCCTGTAAGTCGGTCAGGGGTGCGAAGACTTGAGGGTGCAAGGCCACCAAGCGGTTGTTCTGGAGATGGAGTCTACGTAGGTCATTCAGGGAGTAGAAGGTTGCATATGGGAGATCACGGAGCTGATTGAAGCTGAGATGAAGCTCCTTTAGTGTACCTAACCCATCAAAGCCTGCAGGAGTCAGTGCTGAGAGGCGGTTGTTATCCAAATCCAGCATCTTGAGGCTGCGAAGTTGAGAAAATACGCCTGTGGGAAGATCTTCGATCAGGTTTTCATTCAGCAGGAGCTCTCTCAGGTTTCCAAGGGTAGAAAACAGCTCAGGTTTGAGAGCTGTGAGACGGTTATTGAAAAGCTTCAGGGAGTGGAGTTTAGGCAGACCATGGAAGATGGACTTAGGGAGAGACCTGAGGTGGTTATTGTTCAACTGTAGCTCCCTGAGGCTCTTGGTCTTGTGGAATAGCCCTCTGGGAATCTTGCTTATTGCATTGTTGTCCAGGTAGAGTGTCCGTAGCCTGCTCAGTCTGGAGAACAAGGCATTGTGGAGGTCAGCTATCTGATTGTTGTCCAGCTGGAGTTCCCTTAGCTTAGACACCATGTGAAAGAGCCCTGGTGGTATGTATGAGATCTTGTTGCTGTCAAGTTGCAGCTCTCTCAGCAGAGTTAGGTTGTGAAACAGGTTCTCTGGAAGGTATGTAAGCCTGTTGTGGTAGAGATCCAGAAGCTCCAGTCTGCCTAGATATTGAAACACTTCAGAAGGGAGGGATTGGAGGTTATTGTAGCTCAGATCCAATTGACCGAGATGGGCTAGACCGCTCAATGAGTCCTTAGCCATTATGCTCAGGTGGTTATTATTCAAAACCAAAATCCTTAGATGGCTGAGCTCAGAGAAAGCATCTTCTGGTAAAAAGGTGATGCTGTTCTTCTGGAGGTACAAGCTGTGCAGCTGTGACACATCCTTCAGGGCAGCAACGGGCACAGAATCTAACCTGTTTCCACTGAGGTCCAGATGACTCAGGTTAACTGCTCCACTGAATGTGCCATTCCCAATGCTAACCAAGTTGTTCTTAGACAAAATCAGCTTTACCAATTTGGATGAGTTCTCAAACACCCCTTCCTCGAACTCCACAATACTGTTGCTGCTCAGGTGAAGGTCAGTGAGTGCCGGGGCTCCACCCAGTGCCCCGTACTGCAGGCTGTTGATCTGGTTCAGTGTTAGAATGAGCGTCTTTAATTGACCAAGGCCTTGTAGGGATCCTGGTTGCAGGGCCTCCATGTTGTTCTCACTGAGGTCCAGGAAGGTGAGTGCTGAGAGGCCTTGGAGCTGCCCAGGGCCCAATGAACCCAGGTAATTACCCCTGAGAAACAGCTTGACCAGGCTGCTCATGTTGGGCCAGATGAAGTTGGAAGTCAAGGAGACATTGAGACAGTTCTTGGTGAGATCCAGGAACTGCAGCTGCTCCAGTCCACTGGTGGGGAATGCCTGGATCAGGTTGTGGGCCATATAAAGCTCCTCAGTACCATCTGGGAGGTTAGGGAACTTCTTCAGCCTCTTGTCCGGGCAGCTGACTGTGATGTTGTCCAGACATTCACATGGTGAGGCAGGACAGGTAGCAGCTACTGAGATGAGGGCCATGATGACCGTGCTCAAACTCACCAACATTGCGAGGAACTAATGTTGATATGACAGGAAAAGAAATTGGGTCAATGTGAGATCTGAAACAAATATATGAAACTTCTGTTGTGACATAATTCCTGTTTACCAGTACGCATCCTGCTCAACCGTGTCAATGTAATCTATGTGATTTAATTGTTCCTTTCTTTGGATATTCAGCACACTGTCTTGTTAATTATGTGAAAATCTTGCGACACTACAAACTTGTTGGACGCATTTGCAGTTTGTTTTGGTTGTGTTTCAGATTATGTTGTGCCCAATAGAAATTAATGGTAAATAATGTATTGTGTCATTTCGGAATCACTTTTATTGTAAATGAGAATATAATCTGTTTCAGAACACTTCTACATTCTTGTGGATGTTACCGTGATTATGAATGAATAATGATGAATGAAAAAGTTACAGGTGCAAAAAGATCATGCCCTCAAAACATGCTAACCTTTTTGGAGGGGGGGTATGATATTTATGGTAGCATCTACATTTACAATAAAAGTGAGTCCAAGATACATAAAGTGCTTTCATTTCTAAACGATAAAACAGATGAAAATACGCTCAAATGAAATGTGACATTCTGTACTGTACATAAATACTGTACTGAATGAAAACATTTGATCACAAATCCAAAATGGCGGAGTATAGAGCCAAATTAAAGGTTTGTCTATAAACATATCAGTACTGTATAGCAATGAGTACAATATAATTACACTGCTTTCCAACTTATTCCAACTTAACAAATATATAGTTTCCCTGTCACTTATTATAAAATGGGACCCAACGGATTGCTTGGGAGTGACACAATCTGTCTTTACAGTAGATTCCCGTATGTAAAATTCCATGATTAAAACTTTTGAGATTTAAGGGTCAACCTGCAGTTCAAACAATAACAAGCGACACCCCGCCACTCTTTTGGTTAAAAGCTGAGGGATGGGGCTGCAGAAATGTAACACTCAAATTCATGGACATAGCTATGGATACAAGGAAAAGTATAGTTTAAACCATGTTTTGAGGCTTTACATTGTTAGTTTACAAGTACAATGTTTACTAACAAAGGAGTAAAACAAGCTTATATTTTTGGTCCTGATGGGGTACGACAGTTGAACTAAGCTAATGAGGCATCCATAAGTTATATTCTTCAAGAATCAATGGGTATAATATCATTAATTTTAAAGTCTAAAAATGGATGTAGCAAGGCCAATTGCCCCTTTAAGGACTTGCATGTTTATCATATTTTAGTAATGACAAGAGTGTAAAATATGTGCATGCATTTCATTCTCACTTTGAAAGTAAGAGTAAATGCACAGTTGCATATAAATATTTAACCAAAAATGATATTCACTAATCATAAGTCATCTTACCTTTGAGGAGGAGAGATTTGTGCTGCATGTGATTGTAGTGAAGTCATAAATTGTGAAAGGCACTTGCTTTTATGGGTGAGGGTTTTAGGTGTCGGAAACTTTTTTTCAGAATATTATAATTTGTCAGCACAAATGTTGTGGTTTTAGAGCCTCTATCTGTGACATCAGATCAGTCTCATATTTGATTACCACAGAAAGCTAAGCAGGTGTCTAGAGGTGAGAGATGCATGTCAGTACCAAGAAAATGAAATAAACCACTTCAAAGCTTCGTCTGTGACTGCACTGCAATCAGTCTAGTCTGTGTCTATGGTAAAGTATTCTGATAATATCTTGCTGTGTTTGATAATGTAGAACAGGTATTCCCAAACTGGGGTACGCGCAATGCCGTCAGGGTACGCCAAGTAAAAATGTGATTCACAAGTTCATTTAAAAAAATTWAAAAAATCATATTTTCCAACGGGGCTATACATCTGGGTGAGGTTTTTTTCTCACCTGAGTAGCCTCGTTTCACTGCCAAAAATTAAATTAAACTATCTAGTGTTCAGCGAAATAACAACACAATGTCAAATACAGGTAACCTAGTCAAATAATTAACATCCAATCACATTAATCGTTACTCTCTCGCGGGAATTTATGTAGCCAAACGTAGCTGCTGCTCATTCCGTTTGCTCGAAAAGGAATAAATGGTTAAAAAAAGTAAGGCATCCATAGAGACACATACCAGCTCTACTGGTAGTACTGCTACTACCATCAGTACTACACCTGCACCTGTCGACGACACAAGTTGTTCTGCTTCCATGAGCACATCCAATGCTAGCATCAGTAATTCTACATTAGTTGTTAGCCCAGCTAGCATTGACACTGACAGTTGTGAATCTGATGCAGCCGGAGAGCTACTGTTCCCTTACCCAGGAAAGCACTGAACAACAGACAGGGACGTTGGACCATCGAAAAGGCGCAAATATGATGAGAACTACATTGATTTGGGATTCACTTATATTGGGAGTAGTGCCTTTCCTCAGCCACAGTGTGTTATATGTGCAAAAGTACTATCTCACAACTTAATAAAACCTTCACTCTTGCGCAGACATTTAGAAACAAAACATGCCAATTTGAAAAATACGCCATGGGAGTTTTTGAGCGAGAATTAAGGTGACTTTCGAGTAGTAAGATATGCATAAAAGTAACAGATACCATTAATAAGAAGGGGCTAGAAGCGTCTTATAAGCTACCGAGTGGCTAGGACAGGCAAGCCCCATACTATTGTGGAGGACTAATTCTTCCTGCTGCTGCGGATATGGCTGGGACAATGCTGGAGGAAAGGCCAAAAAAAACTATACAGACAATGCCTTCATCAAACAACACTGTTTCACGACGCATCAGTGACATGGCAGGAGATGTTCAGAAACAATTACTTTGCATACAAGCCAGTGAATTCTATGCATTACAGCTGGATGAGTCAACAGACGTGGCGGGCCTGGCACAGCTCCTGGTATATGTCCGTTACGTTTATGGGGGGTCAATTAAGGAAGACATCCTCTTCTGCAAATCACTGGAAACCAGCACAACAGGAGAGGATATTTTTAAAGTACTGGACAGCTTTGTGACATAAAATGGACTTTGGTGGTCAAGATGTGTTGGTATCTGTACTGATGGCGCAAAAGCCATGACAGGGAGACATAGTGGAGTGGTAATGCACGTGCAAGCAGTTGCTCCCGACGCTACTTGGGTACACTGCAGCATCCACCGAGAGGCTCTTGCTGCCAAGGGAATGCCTGACAGCTTGAAAGACTTTTTGGAAACTACAGTGAAAATGGTTTGTTAAAGCAGGGCCCTTGAACTCTAGTATATTTTCTGCACTATGCAATGATATGGGCAGCGACCATGTAATGATTTTACAACATACAGAAGTGCTGTCTGCAACTATATTCAATGTGCGGGACAAAATTGAGGCTATGATTAAGAAGTTGGAGCTCTTCTCTGTCTGCATTATCAAGGACAACACACAGGTCTTTCCATCATTGTATGATTTTTTGTGTGCAAATGACTCATGCTTAAGCTTCGCTATGTCAAATGTGACATAGCGAAGCACCTGAGTGATTTGGGTGTGCAATTACGCAGGTACTTTCCCGAAACGGATGACACAAACAACTGGATTCATTATCCCTTTCATGCCCTGCCTCCAGTCCACTTACTGATATCTGAACAAGAGAGCTTCATTGAAATTGCAACAAGTGGTTCTGTGAAAATGTAATTTAATCAGAAGCCACTGCCAGATTTCTGGATTGGACTGCTCTCAAATCAAATCAAATTGTATTAGTCACATGCGCCAAATACAACAGGTATCTTACTGCCTTGGCAAATTGCGCTGTTATGACACTGATGCCCTTTGCAACCACGTACCTATATGAGAGTGGATTCTTGGCCCTCACTAGCATGAAAACTAAATACAGGCACAGACTGTGTGTGGAAAAAGACTGAAACTCTCTCCAATACAACCCAACATTGTAGAGTTATGTGCATCCTTTCAAGCACACCCTTCTCATTAACCTGTGGTGATTTATTCACAATTTTTGATGAAAAAATAAGGTTTTATATATAAGATGGCTAAGTAAAGAGCAAAATTATTGATTATTATTATATTATTATTTGTGCCCTGGTCCTATAAGAGCTCTTTGTCACTTCCCACGAGCCGGGTTGTGACAAACTCACACTCATTCTTATGTTTAATGAATGTATCCTATAGTGTGTGTGTGTGGCAGGCTTACAATGATGGCAAAAAATAACATTTGAGAGTGCGCTGACACTGTATGCAGCTGGAGGTTGAATGTTTGAAGGGGTACGGGACTTTAAAAAGTTTGGGAACCACTGATGTAGAAAATGCAAAAGGCACACACATTTTGATGGAAAATATACTATTTGTAAACAATTATCTGATACTTTATTATAACATAGTAATGTAGTGTGCAGAGAGAGCGAGAGGAAGAGAGAAAGGAAGAAAAAATAACATTTGAGAGTGCGCTGACACTGTATGCAGCTGGAGGTTGAATGTTTGAAGGGGTACGGGACTTTAAAAAGTTTGGGAACCACTGATGTAGAAAATGCAAAAGGCACACACATTTTGATGGAAAATATACTATTTGTAAACAATTATCTGATACTTTATTATAACATAGTAATGTAGTGTGCAGAGAGAGCGAGAGGAAGAGAGAAAGGAAGAGAGAAAGGAAGAGAGAGAGAGAGTAAGACAGAGAGAGAGTGAGAGAGAGAGAGTAAGAGAGAGGGAAGCCTGCCACACACACACTATAGGATACATTCATTAAACATAAGAATGAGTGTGAGTTTGTCACAACCCGGCTCGTGGGAAGTGTAAGTAAGAGAGAGAGAGAGTAAGTGAGAAAGAGAGATAGAGTAAGAGAGAACGATAGAGAGAGAATGCAGCAATGGTCTGTTTAGCTGGTTCACTTCCTATTTATTTTTTCCTTCTATAATGTATCAGTTTCAATCACCAAGCGTATATCTGAGAGCCTTGAAGCATGGCAAGTAAGGTTATGCAAGATGAAAGTGAGACCTTTTTGTAAGATGTCTTTCCAGGCTCTTTTTCGAGTGGCTCTTGTCTTTTTCACCCTTTTAAGCATTTTGTGATCAAGTTGATCTCATAATAGATGCAGACATAAAGGTTAATGGTAGAGAGTGGGACTATTCAATTTGTGACCCAAAATGTGGCAAGAGGTCTAATCTAAATGCTGAAACTTGAAACAAGGATGAAAGATTAAAGTACTGTAGGCCAATGTGCTTCCCCGGCTGTTTTGAATAGGCCTCCCTGTGGTTCCAGTTCAAACTCACACCAGTTCGGAGACTGGAAGTATTTTGACTACCTGATGCTGCACTCTACCCTCTCTCTTATATAGACTACACAAATGGAAGAGGGTTTTCGGGCTCAAAGCAGCAGGCGATCACCATGTCACAATTATAATGTTAAAAAGGGGGTTTGCTGACGATGCAACAGAACACTGCCACCACATAACAAGTAAAAGAAAACAGAATCATTGACAACCACAAGATGACGCCATCACAACAGTTATAAGGATGCCTCTGGCCATGATGAGGCTACTACTCCACTAGGTGGCCCTCTATAACGTAACACAATGTGCAACACAGCACAGAGAGCAAACAGGATGACATTGCAACTTCTCACTAACAAGATGTTATTTAAAAATGTCAATCAACAAACAAGGTAAACATAACAAGCAAAACTATGATAACTATACATGAGATATTAGAAAAATAATTTCAAAAAATGCCAATCTTGCCTATTTCAATGTTAACCTAACCAATGCATTATTCTGTTGCCCATATACTCTTGAAAACCCTAATGTATACAATCAATGGTCTTTATTTGTATCCATTTGATTCCTTTAACAATTTGCATTCAAATTAACAGTTGGACAACATCTTCAAGCATATTTGAATTACAGCCAAGTCTCATCAAATATAATGATTCTATTGCCTGATTTTGTTCACAAAAAAGGTATTTGTAAACTTTGAACAACAACATCCTGGGCTTCAGGGACAGTCAGGATTGGACAGACACTTGATCAAGGGCAGAGCATAGCCTCCAATGTGCCTCCAGACCTCATAATCTCTGCCAGATTAGAGATTAATGCAGTGGGAGGCATGGGGGGTTGGCCGTGGTACTGCCTACCAACAGCTGTAATTAGAGCATTGAGATGACTAGGTCTGAAATACAGTAGGTCAACTGGAATAGAGAGAAGTTGCAGTAGTTTGTAACTCTCCTCCATTTGTGTCAGCACAGAAACAACCAGCCTCTGAGGATATGTAAAGCATTTTGGATAACAGCTGATACTGTTCATGTTGCCATGTGATATATAGGTCTACACTGAGTATGCATGTTTTTTAATAATAATGTAGAAGCCAAATAGTTCACATGGTTCAATACTCTCTCAGCTGAAGTTGTAAGGTAACATGTTTGGAATGAATGGGCTACTAATGGGTTATTAATACAGTACTAATACTATTAATTTATGAAGCTATATCAAATCAGATCTGCCAAGAGTCTTGAGTCAGACAGTGGAGGCTCTGTTGTACAGCGGACCTGACTGGAGGTGGTTTGTGTTCCGTTCCTCAGGGTCAACCAGGGTTGCAGTGGTGGGGCTGGGCCCTGGTCGATCACCCTGACCCGCTCCGTGTGCACACATCACTTACAATCATGTCTAGGCTCTCTCCATGGTACATGGAAAGAGCAGCACCATCTGACGCCCACACTTTACCTGCCTTCGCACATACTCCATTAGGAGTATTGAAAATTCCACATAAAGTGGTTCCCAAATGATTTGGTCCCAAATGACTGCCTAATGATGCTGAGGGACTAGATGCTGATTAGAGAGAGTTTGACGTGTGGAACTTGTCAGGTTCACACTGTTTCTCAATAGTGACTCACTTTCACACACTGCTCTTCTGTGCTCTCATACTGCTCTATCACCCATGCGAAACCAAGAAAAGCGCTAAAACAACATTCACTATATGCCTATCTCAATAACAAAATACCAAGTGCCCGGGGACCACAGCAGAATGAGGTGTTCATGGGCCCGACCCTCTCGTGTCCGATTTGTACAGGTGAGACTATAGTCTTTGGTGATGTGCTTCTGCTGTCATCACCCACTTGGTATAATCAATAAATAGACATGAATAATATAGATAGATTAAAACATATACATTATATACACCAGAGAACAGATGGTTTGTACTCACAACAATATAAATTACAAGTGGAGAGAAAATTACATAAAAGTGCAGTAGTTTGTTGCTTTGTTAAAGTGTGTCTTCTACAGACAGGGCCCTGTCTCCCCTGTTGTCAAATGCCCAAGAGATGCTGTCTGCAGCGTCAAGTGATGACATTACTGTACAGAATATTGCTTGCCACCGTGGTTGACGTGTGGCTGGTGCTGGTAACTGTTGTTCTACATATGAATGAATGGGGGGATTGTCTCTTTAAGAATATGGGGGAAGGGTGTGTTACTGAGCCTCCGACGCAGCCCTGCCTATTATTTCTCTTGACGTTCTTCCCTTTTGCTCTTGTCATACAGTTTGGTGATGCCGTTTTCTGTAGGCAAATGTTTCAACTGATAGTTATGTAGGATATCTGCGAGAGTCAAAGTTAAATCATTTTTCGAACGTTGAGTGTTATTCGACGGCTACTTTTTCAGGAAGTGGTCCATCACGTGCAGAAAGAGAAAGGGGGTAACGGTACATTCGCCGATGCTCTATCCGCAATTGTCATGTCGTATTGTTTCTTTTGACGGTTAATTCTTTATTAATCAACTATGAAATGTGGGCTGACAATTAGGCTTAAGTCGTTCAGTGTTTTGCCTTGGGAGTGGTTGGTTTTGCGAGCATCATTTGGCACCCCCCCCAAAAATACATATTTTTTAACGACAGACATCCACCCATGGTCGTGGTACGCGCAGACTACCTGACCAA
Organism: Salvelinus sp. IW2-2015; assembly: GCF_002910315.2. Classification (NCBI taxonomy): domain Eukaryota; kingdom Metazoa; phylum Chordata; class Actinopteri; order Salmoniformes; family Salmonidae; genus Salvelinus; species Salvelinus sp. IW2-2015. The sequence goes on along the minus strand of NC_036862.1, from coordinate 14,133,630 downwards.
TGTTTTTTGTTTTTTCAATTGTTTTTTTAATCGGATCTAACAAACTGCTCTGTTCCTGACATACACCCACATTCATCACTGGAAACAGAATTGCTTTCAAAAAAATGTTTTAATGGTGCGATAGTGACAAGAAACATATTTTGGGTTCATTTTATTTCCAGAATGAGGTATATCATTGATGCCTTTCTTCACATGATTCAACCAAACATGAAGTGGATAGCCTAGAAGGCTATTCAGACCGTTTTCTAGACAATTGTCTGTATATTGTCGTGTTCGGTGTTGCCTTTTTACAATGAAAATGAGTATTTGAGGATACAATTCTGTCTCACTGCTCTCGAACCTGGGGTTGCCGGTAGGAAAGGCGTCTATTGCCTTGGAACACTGGCTAGGCGGTGGAGCGGCCAATGTCGACTGTTATCTTCGGTAGAATATAATCCTGTATATAACTGTTACCTACATAAAAACCAAGTAGCCTAATAGAAAGGATACCTCAGGGACAATGTCTTCTCGTGCAGCACTACCTGGGAACGAGCGGAAATCGGACCTCGTAAGTATTTAATACATTTTAATGTCTTATATAATCTTTTGTAGAGGTCTGACTGTCATGTGCATTACACCCTTTAAATGAACGGAACAGTGGCATGGAATCAAGCTAGGTGACATATCAACGTACTAAAAAATGACAGGAGGATGCATAAAGCAGATACAATCATTGATTGCTGGCTGGCTGTAGCCTATTTGCACTGCTGTTAAAACCATCGTTCATTCACTCTGTACATGTTGTTCAAGTGAACAGAATAACCCATAATACATCATTTTGAGAGAGCACATGCTGTGCCTAGAAAATCTGGAAATCAATAATGATACATCTATAACACTGTCATATCATTATGTAATAATATGTCAATTCAATGTGACACACATGTGGCCTTGCTAATGCAGTGGCAGGTTTGTATACAGTCTCCCAGGCACAGATATGTCACTTTGGTTTCATTGTTTGCTTCACACACTTTTTTTTAGGAATGGTGAAAAGAGAACATTCCGTTAATCATCATCGAAAAACTCTATACCTCTTCTAATTCCAGTCAATCATGAAGGGGATGTTTGGCTTGAGTCTCGTCTGCTCAGTACGGTATGGTGTAGAATAACAGAGCTTAAAGGACAAGTAGCTCACCAGTTTTGCACAGACCTTCTTGACGGATGACTGGCATTTAAAGACGTGGATGTTGATTAAGACAGCCCCCCGCACCTCTCTGATTCAGAGGGGTTGGGTTAAATGCGCAAGACCCATTTCAGTTGAAGGCATTCAGTCGTACATCTGACTAGGTATCCCCCTTTCCTTTAAAGCTAGACAGTTTTATATGTTTATTGACAGTGATCCTCGGCCAGACACTTTTAGAAGTGTGAAAATCCACCCTGTATTTTGATCACAACATTGGACAGGCCCCAGTTTATTTCTTTATTTACATAGACGAACATTAGATAGATAGACAATTATATTAGGCCATGCCCACATAGCATATTACAGTCTGCTGATTGTTGTTGCTTTTATTTGTTGATCATCCTCTGCTATAATAAATATCCATTAAAATCCTATATCTAAGCAGGTCTCACATTATCATGCCACTGACTTGGTCCTTCCAGGAAGGAATGGCATGCAAGAGTGACACCCTCAAAGGCAGATATATTCACTACAAAAGCATTTGGGTTGAATTGACAAAGCATTTTTGACAGGTGGATATATCGGAGAGGTGTAGGGTCTGTCTAACCCTGCTGTGCCCACCCTCATCCATAATATTAGGGCATGTCAGGATGTTGGTTGATTGGTGTGGGTGCAGGGCTAAATTAGGATAATATTACGCTACATGGCGTGAGCTTACATTGTTTTTCAAAAATATTTATTAAAAGAAAGGGCATAGAAATCTTTGAGACATTCTTGTTGTCCTTTTCAGAAACTTCCAGAAGGACTTCCATTGTTTGTTTACATCACATCAAGTGACTAGACGAGAGTACATTTTTGATAACATGATTCTCTTAATTACAACCTCTATGCTCGCTTCGAGGAATACAACACAGAGTCTTGTGTGAAAGCCCCTGTTGTTCCAAATGACTGTGTGATCTCGCTCTCCGTGGCTGAAGTGAGTAAAACTTTTAAACAGGTTAACACTCGCAAGGCTGCCAGGCCAGACGGAATGTCAGGGCATATTCTCAAAGCATGCGCAGACCAGTTGGCAAGTGTGACATTTTCAATCTGTCCTTGCTTGTCCTAGTCTGTAATCCCAAAGACAGTTTTAAAGAAGCATGATATGAAGAAAATGTAGTCAAACAAAATCAAATGCTATTTGTCACATGCGCCGAATACAATACACCTGTATTCGGCGCATGTGACAAATAGCATTTGATTTTGTTTTGACTACATTTTCTTCATATCATGCTTCTTTAAACTGTCTTTGGGATTACAGTGAAATGCTTACTTACAGGCAGTCCCTTAACCAACAATGCAGTTTAAAGAAAACTATGAAAAGTCTATTTCAGAAAAAAGAATAGCATACTTGTCCTTATGTGGCTATGCCAAATGGTTGTGGGCTACACTAGTTCATTTAGCAGACAACATTTGCTTATAATTCCATGGCATTATTCTTTATTATTTATAGTATGAAGAATACAAAGCTGAATAAAATAGAAACATTTTCTCAAAACGATTTGAGGGAGTGCGCACATGCGGCTATTCTGTGTTGAGTGGTTAACAAAGAAATAGGTACTCCTATATGCTTCATTTAGAGTTATTAATGTAACTTTAGTTGTTCTACAAACGTTGGGCTATATGTTTTGATTTTTAATACATTGTGAGGCTGCATGATGAGACGAATGATTTGAAAGAAGTTGCTTGAAAGCAACTTCTTTTTGCGCATGCTGTACACACTCCAATAGTCTCATTCGCAATTTGACAAGGACTTCATAATGCCTTGAATTTCACGGTGGCATTCCCCTTGATGGCCGTAATGCACCCTAAAAAATCCATGCCTTTTGCACCCCGGAGTGTTGCGTTTTGCCCTTCTCCCTGAGTGTGCTGCGCAATCCGAAGTGTCTATCACTCACACGGCTTTCCGTCATGTGATCGGGTCTTTCTCACAGGCTACAAGTTAAGACAGACACATCGGGGATACAACTGCACGTGTACTTATACAATCCCGAGGTGCATATTGAAGATATTTGAAGAACTGTCCACATTTACTTTTCGTCAGCCAAGAAGATGAGTAGGCCTAACGAACAGCAAAAGCACTAGTCAATCTACTATCCCCCATAGTACAGAAGTCGACCTATTCTATTCTGTGCGAGAATTTTTTTCTCTCCAAACATAGCCTGGTACGGTTGTGGGATGCGATAGATCCCAAATTATTACAACCACTAGCATCAAAAAAACTTGCGCACATGGTAGTAGTCCGTAGGCATGAATGTTCCATTAGCGGAAAACACCATTATCAAAAGTGACCACAAATGCAATTATGCATGTACAGTTGAAGTCGGAAGTTTACAAACACTTAGGTTGGAGTCATTAAAACTAGTTTTCTACAAATTTCTACAAATTTCTTGTGAACAAACTATAGTTTTGGCAAGTCGTTTAGGACATCTACTTTGTGCATGACACAAGTAATTTTTCCAGCAATTGTTTACAGACAGATTATTTCACTTATAATTCACTGTATCACAATTCCAGTGGGTCAGAAGTTTACATACACTAAGTTGACTGTGCCTTTAACCAGTTTGGAAAATTCCAGAAAATTATGTCATGGCTTTAGAAGCTTCTGATGGGCTAATTGACATCATTTGAGGCAATTGGAGGTGTACCTGTGGATGTATTTCAAGGCCTGCCTTCAAACTCAGTGCCTCTTTGCTTGACATCATGGGAAAATCAAAAGAAATCAGCAAAGACCTCAGAACAAAAATGTGTAGACCTCCACAAGCCTAATTCATCCTTGGGAGCAATTTCCAAACGCCTGAAGGTACCACGTTCATCTGTACAAACAATGGTACGCAAGTATAAACACCATGGGACCACGCAGCCGTCATACTGCTCAGGAAGGAGATGCGTTCTGTTTCCTAGAGATGAACGTACTTTGGTGCAAAAAGTGCAAATCAATCCCAGAACAACAGCAAAGGACCTTGTGAAGATGCTGGATGAAACAGGTACAAAAGTATCTATATCCACAGTAAAACAAGTCCTATATCGACATAACCTGAAAAGCAGCTGAGCAAGGAAGAAGCCACTGCTCCAAAAGCGGCATAAAAAAGCCAGACTACGGTTTGCAACTGCACATGGGGACAAAGATCATACTTTTTGGAGGAATGTTTGGAGGAATAAGGGGGAGGCTTGCAAGCCGAAGAACACCATCCCAACCGTGAAGCACTGGGGTGGCAGCATCATGTTGTGGGGGTGCTTTGCTGCAGGAGGGACTGGTGCACTTCACAAAATAAATAGCATCATGAGGAGGAAAAATTATGTGGATACATTAAAGCAACATTTACGTCATTTAGCAGACGCTCTTATCCAGAGCGACTTACAAATTGGAAAGTTCATACATATTCATCCTGGTCCCCCCGTGGGAATTAAACCCACAACCCTGGCGTTGCAAGCGCCATGCTCTACCAACTGAGCCACACGGGACCTACATCCCAACATCTCAAGACATCAGTCAGGAAGTTAAAGCTTGGTCGCAAATGGGTCTTCCAAGTGGACAATGACACCAAGCATACTTCCAAAGTTGTGGAAAATGGCTTAAGGACATCAAAGTCAAGGTATTTGAGTGGCCATCACAAAGCCCTGACCTCATCCAATAGAACATTTGTGGGCAGAACTGAAAAAGCGTGTGCGAGCATGGAGGCCTACAAACCTGACTCAGTTACACCAGCTCTGTCAAGAGGAATGGGCCAAAATTCACCCAACTTATTGTGGGAAGCTTGTGTAAGGCTACCTGAACCGTTTGACCCAAGTTCAACAATTTAAAGGCAATGCTACCAAATACTAATTGAGTGTATGTAAACTTCTGACCCACTGGGAATATGTTGAAAGAAATAATAGCTGAAGTAAATAATTCTCTCTACTATTATTATGACATTTCACATTCTTAAAATAAAGTGGTGATCCTAACTGACCTAAAACAGGGAATTTTTACTAGGATTAAATGTCAGGGATTGTGAAAAAACTGAGTTTAAATGTATTTGGCTAAGGTGTATGTAAACTTCCGACTTCAACTGTAAGTATTCAGACCCTTTGCTATGAGACTCGAAATTGAGCTCAAGTGCATCCTGTTCCCATTGATCATCCTTGAGATGTTTCTACAACTTGATTGGAGTACACCTGTGATAAATTCAATTGATTGGACATGATTTGGAAAGGCACACATCTGTCTATATAAGGTCCCACAGTTGACAGTGTGTGTCAGAGCAAAAACCAAGCCATCAGGTCAAAGGGAATTGTCTGTAGAGCTCCGAGACAGGATTGTGTTGAGGCAGGGTCCCCCAAGGGTCCCCCAAAAAATCTGTGTCATTGACGGTCCCCAAGGACTCAGAAGCCTCCATCATTCTTAAATGGAAGAAGTTTGGACCACTAAGTCTCTTACTTGAGCCAGTCACCTGGCCAAACTGAGCAATCAGGGGAGAAGAGCCTTGGTCAGGGAGGTGACCAAGGACCTGATGGTCACTCCGAGAGAGCTCCAGAGTTCCTCTGTGGAGATGGGAGAACCTTCCAGAAGGACAACCATCTCTGCAGCACTCCACCAATCAGGCCTGTATGGTAGAGTGGCCAGACAGAAGCCACTCCTCAGTAAAAGGCACATGACAGCCCACTTGGAGTTTTCCAAAAGGCACATAAAGACTCTCAGACCATGAGAAACAAGCTTGAACTCTTTGGCCCCATCCCTACTGTGAAGCAAGGTGGTGGCAGCATCATGCTGTGGGGATGTTTTTCAGCGGCAGGGACTGGGAGACTAGTCAGGATCGAGGGAAAAACAAATAGAGCAAAGTACAGAGAGATCCTTGAGTGGCCCAGCCAGAGCCTGGAATTGAACCCGATCGACCTGAAAATACGAGCAATGGACATTAGACTGGTGGAAATCTGTCATTTGGTCTGATGGATCCAAATTTGAGATTTGTGGTTCCAACCGTCGTGTCTTTGTGAGACGCAAAGTAGGTGAACGGATGATCTCCGCATGTGTGGTTCCCATCGTGAAGCATGGAGGAGGAGGTGTGATGGTGCTTTGGGGTCACTGAGAAATGTCCTTGTTTTTGAAAGAAAAGCAATTTTTTTGTCCATTATAATAACATAAAATTGATCAGAAATACAGTGTAGACATTGTTAATGTTGTAAATGACTATTGGAGCTGGAAATGGCAATTTTTTAATGGATTATCTACATTGGCGTATAGATGCCCATTATCAGCAACCATCACTCCTGTGTTCCAATGGCACGTTGTGTTAGCTAATCCAAGTTTATCATTTTTAAAGGCTAATTGATCATTAGAAAACCCTTTTTCAATTATGTTTGCACAGCTGAAAACTGTTGTTCTGATTAAAGAAGCAATAAAACTGGCCTTCTTTAGACTAGTTGTGTATCTGGTACATCGGCATTTGTGGGTTCGATTACAGGCTCAAAATGGCTAGAAACAAGACCTTTCTTCTGAAACTCGTCAATCTATTCTTGTTCTGAGAAATGAAGGCTATTCCATGCGAGAAATTGCCAAGAAATTGAAGATCTTGTACAGCGCTGTGTACTACTTTCACAACCAGAATAGAACGAGGAGTGGGAGGCCCCGGTGCATAACTGAGCAAGAGAAGTACATTAGAGTGTCTAGTTTGAGAAACAGACACCTGTTTGTGTTATGCACGAAGTAGATGTCCTAACTGACTTGCCAAAACTATAGTTTGTTAACAGGAAATTTGTGGAGTGGTTGAAAAATGAGTTTTAATGACTCCAACCTAAGTGTATGTACACTTTCGACTTCAACTGTATGTAAAACACAGGGAAATCCAATTCTCTTCTGCACTGGCCCTTTAACTTCTCTAGGATATGTGGGACGCTACCGTCCCACTTGGCCAAAAGCCAGTAAAAATGCAGAGCGCCAAATTCAAATATATTACTATAAAAATCAAACTTTCATGAAATCACACATGAAAGACACCAAATTAAAGCTACACTTGTTGTGAATCCAGCCAACATGTCTGATTTCAAAAAGGAAAGGATTTACGGCGAAAGCACACCAAACGATTATGTTAGGTCAGTAGATAGCCACAGAAAACACAGCCATTTTTCCAGCCAACGAGAGGAGTAACAAAAAGCAGAAATAGAGATAAAATTAATCACTAACCTTTGATGATCTTCATCAGATGACACTCATAGGACTTCATGTTACACAATACATGTATGTTTTGTTCGGTAAAGTTCATATTTATATCCAAAAATCTGAGTTTAGGCGGGACGCTACTGTCTCACTTGGCAAAAAGCCAGAGAAAATGCAGAGCGCCAAATTCAAATTAATTACTATGAAAATTACTATAAAAATCTAACTTTCATTAAATCACACATGAAAGTTACCAAATTAAAGCTACACTGGTTATGAATCCAGCCAACATGTCAAAATTCAAATAGGCTTTTCGGCGAAAGCAAACAATGCTATTATCTGAGGATAGCACAATAGTAAACAAAGAGAGAAAAGCATATTTCAACCCTGCAGGTGCGACACAAAACGCAGAAATAAAAAATATAATTCATGCCTTACCTTTGACGAGTTTCTGTTGTTGGCACTCTAATATGTCCCATAAACATCACAAATGGTCCTTTTGTTCGATTAATTCCATCAATATATATCCAAAATGTCCATTTATTTGGCGCGTTTGATCCAGAAAAACACTGCTTCCAAATTGCTCAAACATCTCAAAGGTTACCTGTAAACTTTGCCCAAAAAATTCAAACTACTTTTGTAATACTACTCTAGGTATTTTTTAACGTTAATAATCGATAAAATTGAAGACGGGATGATCTGTGTTCAATACAGGATTAAAACCAACTATAGCCAGCGTTCTGCTCACGCGCTTCTATCTAACAGGACACTTAATGTGACTCTCATTCAAGATGGCCGTACTTCTTCATTACACAAAGGAATAACCTCAACCAATTTCTTAAGACTGTTGYCATCCAGTGGAAGCGGTAGGAACTGCAAGCAGGTCGATTAGAAATCTGGTTTCCCAATGAAAACTCATTGAAAAGAGAGTGACCTCAAAAAAAAATCTGAATGGTTTGTTCTCGGGGTTTCGCCTGCTAAATAAGTTCTGTTATACTCACAGACATGATTCAAACTGTTTTAGAAACTTCAGAGTGTTTTCCATCCAAATGTACTAACAATATGCATATCTTATCCTCTGGGGATGAGTAGCTAGCATTTGAATTTGGGTATGCTTTTCATCCAAACGTGAAAATGCTGCCCCCTATCCTAGAGAAGTTAACAAAAACCACATGTTGGTTGTCCTTTATGTGACAGAAATGTTGCATGCCAGGGATCAAAATGATTGACCTGCTCTTGGAGTCAACTGGGTCACACACTCCTCTTGTTTGAAATCTCTCCATGGAAACCCAGGAGTGTTTTGCTTCCCAGTCCACTTTCCTCCCAGTTCGACATCTATGCTGAGTGAAAGGTGGTGGCATAAAATGAGAAAGCCCACACCGGTCTCCTCCTAACATGTTGCTCGCTCCGTACCTCCCAGAAAGCCCCATCTGTAATTTAAATGATTTTAGATTGTATCGTCTTCCTCGGTCTCGTTCCCTGGGACAGCCTGGGGGTGTGTGGGAGAGTGAAAATGTGTTGCATGGAGGTTGACGTAGTGTATCAGGATATGTGCACAGTAGGGTGGGACGGGGCTTCGATATACTTAAGATTTTGGTAAATCATTGGTAACAACAAACCAGACCTGTGAGGCTGTTGGCCTAAAATGAAGAATTTCTTGAGGGTAGCATATTTGGCTCAGTAAACAGTTGATACAACCACCATTTTCAATATTCACATGAGTTTTTCTGCTAGAATAGATAATAGGCCTACACATTGAAGTAGACTACTAACCAGAAGGTGACATGATGTTCAAACTCCAAGTGGGGTTTCACTTGTGTTGTGCCCTTGTGTAAGACGTCTTCCTATATCCTTGTACATCAATCTGTGTAAGCCTAATCATTGTAATTCCATGTCTGTAAAGCAAAGGAATTTGTTATGTAGGTCAGGCTAATGATGCTTATTCAATGGAATATTATCTCCCTATCATCATAACTTGAAAAATAAACCTAACAACACACATGGTGGCACACATTAGTCATCCAGATTTGAGATTTGCATAATCGCACTTGCTTCGCACCTCCCGCTCCAGCATGTCCCAGGGATCCAAGTCGTTATGAGTCAGGCCACTAATGCTGTCTTTGCGCTGATACAGATTCGCACCCCTCTGCATTGTGACATCCTCTGTATGCCCCTCATTCTCTCGCTTCTATCAGCACTATCTGGTAGAGGGACCTTTACTCTCACTCTCCAGTTGCCCAGCCAGTCCCATGAATGGAGCCCATGTAGGCCTCGTTTCTGTTGTTTTGATCAGTACCTTTACTTACCTCTATACATTTCTTATCCAGCTCAGCTTGCAAATTCGGCCGATATACAAATAACCCTCCATATTGTGAACAAACTCTTAGTCATACATTTTGCATATAAACTTTTTGTTGTATTTACCTGTCAATAGTTTATGGCCCCTTTGCAAATAATTCACATTCCTGTATAATGCAACCAGATGCAGGTCTGAATGAATGAACAGGTTTTTCCTGGTGGCACAGAACAGAGCCATTGTGTGGCCTTGCGTTGATGGATTCATGATTTGGCTGTCTCTAAATGGAAAGGACTCCTCAAATCCCATTGGAGCCATGCAGGTCACGTAGGAATGTTCACAGTCTGTTGAATTGCATTGAACAGAACCTCGTATCAATGGTGGGCTATACATGACCTGCTCATCTTGGTAAAGATGACTATCTTCTAGTAGAAATGAACTTGATTTACTCCCATTTATATGACCAAGTAAGCCTAAGTATCAGGCCAGTTTTTGGTTGTGTTGAACTGGTTTATTTGGAAAGCTGTCAGGACAGGAGTCTATTTGAATTGCTTCAAGAACATTAGCACACAGCTCCCTGCACTGTTACGTAACCGCTGCGCTCTGGTGTCACTTTACCTGTGTGTCTATAGGGCTGAGTAAAGGGCTGGGCGATACTGTATATCGTGGAGACTAGTATACCGGTATGGATTTTTACAATACCGTCTATAAAGGTATTTTGAAACAATGCTAAATAAATGCAAAGTTCTACAAATTTGACTATTTCACCGTCAATGTTGTCCTAGTTTGGTTGAGTATAAAACCAAGAAAGACCAATAAAAGAACCAAGAAACCAAGAAAAGAACCAGAACCAAGAAAGACCAATAAAATCACTTCGAAACAATGTGTGGCCTTTCTAGAGTCATTCACTACTTAGAGAACTTATTAAGATCTTGTAATATTCAGAAACTTAAGATACCGCCATACCGTGAAACATATTGTGATGTGATATTTTGTCCATATTGCCCAGCCCTAGCTGAGTGGGTTACATAGCGATGCATAAGACATCTGTTTCACCTGGGCCTACTGTCACTTTCCAGAGCGACTAGGCTGCGCTAGAGCATTCCACTCCTGTGTTCGACCGCTACTCGTTATTTGTTTCACATTTTCATTGTTGGATATAACAGACTGTAAAACACCAGGAAATCAGCTCCCAAGTGATTTTAATTTTGGAAATCTTTTCCCAAGTATTCCCATGCATAATAGAGACATATTTGATCGTATACCAATAATAATAATTGATTGGATTTATATAGCACTTTTCTACCAACTGAGGGGGGAAATGTGTAGCACCCACCTCAGTGATGAACGCCGACCATTTTTGTGACAGAACGCTCACCACACATCAGCTATCAGGTGGAGAGGTGAGGAGTGATATATATACCTATTAGGAATGAGGGGGGTGAGTAGGTGGCCATGAACACTGGGGTGAAAACCCCTACTCTTACAGTAAGAGCCATATTTAATGACCATAGAATCAGGACACCTGTTTTAACGTCCCATCCGAAAGACGGCACCCTACGTCGGACAATGTTCCCAAATGTAATCCAGGTTTGAAATTATTATGTTTTAATCAAATATTATATCTGTTGAGGCTTCTTGTGGTCAATTTGCAGTCAAAAAATATTTATTTTATTATGTTCCGGCCCCCTGACCATCCGCTCAAGCAAAAATTGGCCCGCGGCTGAATCTAGTTGATGATCCCTGCAGTAGATGGTAGAGTCATGAGTCCTAGTTTCATTTCATGCCTAGTTTCATACAACAAATTATAGTGGACTCATAGAATGTGGTAGGATCTATCCTGTTTATATAAGCCTAGCTAGTTTCACTAGCTAGGCTCGTCCTCCCCTGGCCTCGGCGTGGAGCGTCTGTTGATGTTGGAAACGTTGCATGACACGTCGCATGACTGCTCGTCCTCCCCTGGCCTCGGCGTGGAGCGTCTGTTGATGTTGGAAACGTCGCATGACATGTCACAGCACTGCACAGAGATTCTGCAAAAGTGAAGTGGAGGGGCCTCCCGAGTGGTGCAGCGGTCTAAGGCACTGCATCGCACTGCTAGAGGCATCACTACAGACCTGCATTCGATCTCAGGCTGTGTCTCAGACGGCCGCGACCGGGAGACCCATGAGGCGGCGTACTATTGTCCCAGTTTCGTCCCGGTTAGGGGATGGTTTGACCGGCCGGGATGTCCTTGTCCCATCGCGCCCGGGCGCATGCACGCTGATTTCGGTCTCCAGTTGTATGGTGTTTCCTCCGACGCATTGGTGCGGCTGGCTTCCGGGTTAAGTGAGCAGTGTGTCAAGAAGCAGTGCGGCTTGGCAGGGCCGTGTTTTTTGGTGGACGCATGGCTCTCGACCTTCGCCTCTCCCAAGTCCGTACGGGAGTTTCAGCGATGGGACAACACTGTAACTACCAATTGGATTTCACGAAATTGGGGAGAAAAAGGGGTAATAAGTACAACAACAAAAAAATGATGAAGTGGAGAGGGAAATGGAAGCAGAAGTGTCAATTGCGAAAAAATGATCTAGCAGATTATGCAAACCTCTTCTGTCTAGCCACTGTGAGAGTGTATGTAAACAGAGGGAGACTGAGACAGTGAATCTGCTCTACAGGCTAATCTAGGGCAGTTAATGACGCTATATCTCCGCTGTATCTCTTAGTCCTGCTACTTAGCCCCAGCAGACCCTATGGAACCATTCATTACTTTTTAATCTGTGCTTGAGTTGCCCATGGGCCATCTGCCTTGTTCATGTATGAAACTAAGCGAGGTCCTGTACACAATCAAGAATGTTTGGGTCTTCAGCAGAAAGTCAGATAGGTATGTGCCTCCTGTGTGGGGTTATGACCAGAGCACAATTGCAAAAGCTAAGCGATATGGTAGGCTTACAGTGTTAGGCCAGTCTAGTGAAAGCAGTTTGTAATGTTCTGGTTTCACACGTTGCACACTGTAGTAAAATTAACTTTCCTATTGAAGACTAATGGTCCTGTTTCTCTGAGCCAGTGCTCCTGTGTTCTTGCTGGTGTTTAGGCTGTTTAAATGGCAGTGCCGTATAGATGAACTGTATAGGCTGTGCAGTAAGTGACTTTGGATAAGAGCATCAGTTAAATTCATTTCAGGCTTCTAAGATACATCGATTAGAGAACCTGACTGAGAACTCGTGTGTGTTTGGTTTGTGTGTCGTATGTGTGTGAAACCAGAGAGCCATGGCGCCCTGTTTCTGTGTCCACTAGAGGATGAGAGAAAGAGAGAGGGATATCCGACACAGGAATAAATAAAGCAACATAAATAAGCAGTAGTGCTTGCTGGTAGAGTTCAGTTCCCTCCTTTCATCTGCATTTGGTGATGTGTGTTTGTGTGCACTAGCACATGCCTATGAGTGTGGGGGATTATTAGATGTGTTGCAATGATACAAATTAACTTCAAAGGAAGGAGGGAGTCTGTCCTGTCACTCTTAATTAATGGGTTAAATGACAGTGAGTGCAACTCCCCAAACCTGTTACTAATACAACATGACCAGATTTGTATCTGTTATTCGCTTAGTTTGTATAGAGGCTTATCCTATGAGAGATGGAACATTTCCTGCTTTGAAAGCGAGATACACTCTCTCTGTCTGTCTGTCTGTCTGTGTAAGGCCATTTTGTTCTAGAACATATTTGTTGAAGAAGTACTGAACGAGAAAGCTTCAGGCACTCTTAGAGGCAGATTGTTAAGTTACTCAAGTTTGACCCGCATTCTCTTCTGCTCATACAAATACCTTTAGGAAAGACTTCTCACCTCTTCGTTTGCTGAGATATACTTAGGATTGAATGATCCTGACGATAGCTTTAGGGAAAGGAAAGGGGGATACCTAGTCAGTTGTACGACTGAATGCCTTCAACTGAAATTTGTCTTCCGCATTTAACCCAACCCCTCTGAATCAGAGAGGTGTGGGGGGCTGCCTTAATCGACATCCACGTCTTCGGTTCTTCTTCTAACATTGTATTGGTTAGGTTCCAAGCCCTGAGGGGATGGACCTTTCCTCCTGTATTGTTCTTTGCCATAAGCATATGGTCTTTACATTTCAAGGTTTTGTTTGACGCCAAGGTGAGACTTGTGCTGTGAACCACACCGGCTGCAGTGGCTGTGTCTCTAGTGTTCTGAAGCCATTATCCCCAGTGGCTTCTCAGCTGTGTTGCTCATGGTTTTGGTAAAAACCCCAGTGGTAGTTTACCGACTGGACTGACTGAGGAGAGTTCATTCAGTCATGAGTCATGCTGTAGAATTCACAGGCAGGCAGCTGAGCAGACTGTCTGGGACTCCCAAAGAATAGAGCATGTTAGGTCATTGCTGCAAACTAATCTGCCCTCAACCAACACAACAGGATTTACCAAAAGTTCAGTAAACGCTCTGGATTAACAGCAAAGCAAGTTTTATTTGAAAATGTACTGAAATGTAACTGCTGTAGAGCTAAAAGTGATTGAAGAGGATTGATACTGGCAGAAGAAACTACAGTTTACCAGCTCAGAGTCTGACCTCTGCACGACATAGCAAAAGATCTGTCCGAATGTAGCTAGTAGCTTGGTGCAAATGAATAAAGTAGCCTAATGTTGGTTCTATTGGGATAATATGTTTTGGACGCTGTCTTATTCACACTCTGTTTTTTAACCAAGCTGGATTTCCTTGTCAACCAGTCTAGGAAACACTGCACAGTTGTATGACATGTGACAGTGTGGCATGTCATGTGCTCTTCAGGACAGTAAGTGACGCTGGCTACGGTCACAACTTCCTGTTAGATGGGTGCTAGCTAGGCTATGTATCAGACATTTATGAACAGAGACATTCCAACTATCCACATTTGTACAAGGGACATAGATTTTGTCATTGGTAACACTTCCTATACCATCATATTTTTATTGAGGCTACAGTGAGATTCTACTCTATGGACATATCCAGCCTGAAAAACTGTCATCACAGGCAGAGAGAGGAAGTCATGGGGGGGAGGCCATTGTGTAAGGACAGGATGTTGTAACCTTGACCCATCCTCAACCCTCCTATTGTTTTGCCGCACACCAGTCATGTGATCCAATGCAAAGATAGACACAAACCAGCCTTACTCAGACGGAAGTGGTTCACATTTGACTACAGTGGTAGAGATTGCCATGTAGTCTATTAGAATGACTTATATAGGTTAGCAATCATGCTAACCTATGCTACAGGCTTTTGTACATAACTTGTAGGTTGCCATACAGACCTAGTATTTCAGGGATGGCCTCACCCAGTGATGCACAGGAAACTGAGTGTGCCTCCAGGCTGCCATTACATGACTGGGTCATGACAACTTTCCTCTTTAGGAGGTGTAGCCTTGACCCTGAAATTCTTTCTCTGTTTACCAGCTCTGTACTTCCTTTCATTTATTTATTTAACCTTTATTTAACTATGCAAGTCAGTTAAGAACAAATTCTTATTTACAATGATGGCCTAGGAACAGTGGGTTGTCAGCTCGGGGATTCGATCTAGCAACCTTTCAGTTACTGGCCCAATGCTCTAACCACTAGGTTACCTGCCACCCCTTTACAAGAAGATGGTGGAGAGAGAGTGAGAGAATGGCATACTTGTTGGGTGTACTTGTGTTATCATATCACACCTCCTGTTGTTGTAGTTATAGTTGTGTGCTATGACATAACCTGTATCTCTTTCTCTATAGTTGACTATGACTAATTATGGTTTGACCCAGCAGGACCTTCCATTTATTTCAGCTGCTTGAATGTTATTTTGTGGAACATTTGCGATTCTATGCATTCCCTATTGTTTACACTCAAACGGATCCAATCTCTCACACTTGATTATTCTGGCTTTCGCCCTCCAGGGTTCTCATGGCCCACACAGAACATTGTTGTTGCAACAAACAAGTAAAAATCACATGCATAGAGTCACTTGTTTTTTTCTTGTTCACGTTTTTATTGTTGTGGTGTTCAGTTTCACCTCCAAGACCTGTCTGTGACCCTGCTCTGTTGAACTGCTACAACACACATTCATGTCTCTCTAGTCTTGCCCCCCAGTCTGTCTATGTATGTATCAGCGACTCCATCTCGTACTCAGCCCTCTGCCCTCAGACTTCATCCCACTATCTGAATACATTGACGTGGCAATTGGACGGAGAGAGTGAGAATCGATGGGCTCTCCTTGAAAGGGTCAAATGGAAAGGGGTGAGAAGAGAAGAGAACCCAGATTGTGAGGTTGGCTGAAAATGAGAGAAGTAAGCAACACTAGACACAAGGGGATCGGGGTCGGGTGTGGAGAGGAAAGGGAGACTAATTGATTTGTTTTGGGGGAGGGGAGGGGGAGATGAAGGAGTGGGGGCTAACTGAGGGCTTGTCACACCCAGTGAGATGGGGATGCAGGCGGGACATAGGGGCTCGGTCGGAGGCGATGCCCAATAGGAGCTCTCCTCTTTCCTGTGGGAGCGAACGAGCGAGGGACACGACATGGGAACAGGTGGATGAGAGGAGTGATAAACCTGACTGCGGCAGGGTGGGAGAGAGAGAGGGATGGGGAGGGGATGAAAGGGCTCTGCCAAGAGTAGTCTGATGCAGCACCAAATGCTCTGTTTCACCTGATGTGCTGATCTGGGGTTAAGGCTTATGCACTTGCGTGTGCATTGCACATTTATGATAGTATTCTGTGTGTACGTGTGTGTGTTGTGCGCGTGTGTGTTGGTGTCTCTGCGCGTGTATTTTAAAGAAAGAATGTCTCAGTCAGGCAGCGGGATCTTTCCTGGGAGTTAGGGTGCACTATTCTGTCTGAAGGTTATACAGTATGCTTTATTATACACTATGCCTTCCCTGTGCTAGCCTACCACATGGCTGTGGTGTGAAGCTGGGAACTAGTTGTGCTTAGGGCTACTGATGAGATCGTGGGCCTCACCCCACCTGCATCTCTTTTCAATCTCACCGTCTTATCTCTCTGGGTGCATTCGAATAGTCATTTGAGGCTGGAAGTTTTTGACAGGTAGCAAGGAAAACCGCTTTCAAATGTATTGAACAAGGGAAGGACGCTCTATCAGTCCTTACCTACCTTCTTTAGCCAAGCATGTAGAGGCAGCGTTGTTGATTAATGTCGTCATAACTCCGCCTAAATATAATGACGTGGTTTGACAGTTTAAACTAATTTCGGGACGTTCTCTGAAGCGTTGGCTTAACACGATTTAAATACCACAAAATCATCATTATCTTCATTGTAGTGAGTTCCTCAATAAATATGGATAAATAAATCCTTAAAATGTTACTTCATTCATGCTTTATATTTCATTCAAACGCAATCCTCTTTCCTCAGCGACTTTTCCTCCCCTCTTTACCTTGAACACTGTGATCTTTTCAAATAAGGTCACGGTAAAGTCACTAGGAAAGGGAAAAGGCCATATCTTAGAAACCACCATCTCTCCTGCCCTATTCCATAAGGGGCCCCACATTTCCCTTCCCTCACCACACCTCGCCTAAATTATTCAGTTGATTAAAAATAGTTTTACCTCGTCCCTCCACTTCTCCCTTCTCTCCTCCCTCTCTTTTTTCTTAATGCTCCTGCATTGGCACTGTATCATAAGGTCATTATTGATACTACGTTGGGAAGTGTAATTTCTCTGAAATGACACTGTTGCTTCAGGAACACCATGCTGTGACTATTCCAAACTATTCTCTAAACGTCGTTAGGGATTTGAAATGATTCAACCAAATGCTGTCATAGATTGTGTTATCCAAACTCTCCGTTTATGCTTTGTTGACTTGGAACATGCTGCGATGGGTAATCCATCGAGCCAGGGCACCGTGTAGGAGGAATGTTGAGCCGCCATGTCGCGTTGGCGTGCGAACGCAGCTCGCCGTACGCTACAGTGTGGTGTCGGGCATTCCAGAGCAGATCGATTAGGAGATGCTGAGGTGCACCATGCCACCCGTCTCTATTTTATGACCTCAGAGGAGCATGCATGTGAAGAATGCCAGCAATGTGGGGTGGAATGAGATTAGCTGCCTTCCTTGGCTTCCATAGGCCTCATGAGCCACTGCTAACCCATACGTGTTAATGTGTTAGCCTGTTAGCTAGCTTGGCACTGCTCAGTATTTACTGTCAGCCCAATAGCTTTCTCTAATAGCATTAACAGGTTTTTCACAACAGACCTTGATGAATTACTCATGGCCACTCAACACTCGACATTAACAATTCCATTCCACTAAGCCCTCTATAAATGTTGGCTTTGGTAGTTTCAGACGTGTAGACATTTGGGGGTTCTAGTTCACCAGAATATCTTAGCTGATGTCTGCTTAAATCACTTGTATGTGTTCTAGAATCATCTATTGGCAGAGAATGTGATTTTACACCATTGATGTCAAGATGCGATGCAGCTAGATGATTTTGCATTTTGTTTATGACCCCTTTCTCTTTTCCCAGCATACCTCTCTCTCGACGAGTCGCTCGGAGAAGAGCACTGGTTGGTCGAGCAGATCACTCGGAGCACGATGCCGGAACTCTATCGCCTCGTGTTCGGACGAGCAGCCGCACATCGGCAACTACCGTCTGCTCAAGACCATCGGCAAGGGCAACTTCGCCAAGGTCAAGCTGGCCAGGCACATCTTGACGGGCAAAGAGGTGAGACTGGACTGGGCTGATGGTGTGGATGGGCTAGACTGAGGGGTGAGGCTGGGGTAGAGAAGTGGGTACTTGACTGAAGAATGGGGTTAGGCTGGTAGGAATAGTGCACACGGCCAATGAGGTTTGTAATAGGCCATTTGACAGGTTGGTTGTGGTGAGAGCATGGAACATGTGGGAGGGATGGATGGTAGTTGTAGTTTTAGAGAATCTTTTGGAAAGAACAAGACTGGGTTTGTTCTTCTAGTCTGTCATGACTTTTAAGGCCTGTGTAGTTGTAAACATAATGTAGCGTTAGCCCATAAAGCCCACATTTTTAGGTGTATAATTCCACAGGGTTGTTAAAAGTTCAACCTAATGACATGGAATGTGATCATGTGGAGAGCAGTGTGTAGTGAACCATATACATTTACAGTCTTAGTCTCACTCACACTTTGACCGAGACAAACCACGCTGTTAAGCCACTTATGGGGAATTATAGCTTGTTGGTTTGTTTTAGAGTTTGAGCTTTGGGATCTATTAAAATGCCCTTTCATATATCACTGTTTTGATATCACTGATCGTAATGATTTGTCTCTCGACGTTTCAGGTTGCAATAAAGATCATTGACAAAAATCAACTCAACCCGACCAGCCTACAGAAGGTGAGTGCTGTTGTGTGCATGTCATGAGAAACGGTTTGGAGAATAAAAGTCTTGTCTGGCAACGAGGCCGAAAAAGAATGCGACGTCACACAGTTTTACAAGACACAAACAGCATCAAGAGGCATCAAGAGAACCATAATCTTCATGTCATTTGAGACAGTGATGGTTAGGAGCAGAATTTATCAGCTTGAATGCAACCTTCCTAACGTCATGGTTTTTGTTTCAATATTAACTATATTATGCTGACCTGCACTCTGTCTGCGCTCTCTCCCTACACAGCTGATAACTTGCTCAACACCTAGGCTAGTATCTAGGCTAAACAACTAGGTTAAAATCAATATACTGTGACAGGAAGTGGACTCCTGTGTACTTGTTTTGGTGGACATTTGGCCAGTGAGATGGTGTGAGGATTCAATGGCCTAACCTTTGACCTCGTTCTGAGTTCTACTGGTCTAGGAGGCGTATAGTGTCTGGGATGTTATGATGGTTTTGCTGCTGAGGTCCAGATTCCTGGGGGGGTCCCTACCCCACCTGAAGTTGAAATTTTAGAATGGTTAAGGTTATGGTTAGGGTAAGACAGGGTTTCCCAAACTCAGTCCTCTGGACCTCAAGGGGTGCACATTTTGGTTTTTGACCTCGCACTATACAGCTGATTAAAATAATCAACTAATCATCAAGCTTTGATCATTTGAATCAGCTGTGTAGTGTTAGGGCAAAAACTAAAACGTGCACCCCATGGGGACCCAAGGACCGAGTTTGGGAAACACTGGGGTAGGGGTCAGGGTTAGGGTCATGGTTTAGGGTCCCGAATAACCCAAGGATCCCGAATAACATTAACAATTTTGCTGCAAACATACCAGTGATTTCAAGGCCATTTAAAGGGGAAATTGTTGAGTTTCTCCCATTCTTCTCTGTAGATTCTCTCAAGCTCAGTAAAGTTGCATGGGGAGCGTCGCTGCACAGCAATTTTCAGGTCTCTCCAGAGATGTTCAATCATGTTCAAGTCTGGGCTCTGGTGGGGCCATTCAGAGACTTGTCCCAAAGCCACACCTCTATTGTCTTGGCTGTGTGCTTAGGGTCGTTGTCCTGTTGGAAGGTGAACCTTCGCCCCAGTCTGAGGTCCTGAGCATTGGAGCAGATTTTCATCAAGGATCTCTCTGTACTTTGCTCCATTCATCTTTCCCTCGATCCTGACTAGTCTCCCAGTCCCTGCAGCTGAAAACCATCCCCACAGTATGATGCTGCCACCACCATGCTTCACTGTAGGGATGGTGCCAGGTTTCCTCCAGACGTGACGATTGGCATTCAGGCCAAAGAGTTCAATCTTGGTTTCATCAGACCAGATAATCTTGTTTCTCATGGTCTGAGAGTTCTTTAGGTGTCTTTTGGCAAACTCCAAGTGGGCTGTCATGTCACTTTTACTGAGAAGTGGCTTCTGTCTGACCACTCTACCATAAAGGCCTGACTGGTGGAGTGCTGTAGAGATGGTTGTCCTTCTGGAGGGTTCTCCCATCTCCACAGAGGAACTCTGGAGCTCTGTCAGAGTGACCATCAGGTTGTTGGTCACCTTCCTGTCCAAGGCCCTTCTCCCCCGATTGCTCAGTTTGGCCGAACGTCCACCTCTAGGAAGAGTCTTGGTGGTTCCAAACTTCTTCCATTTAACGATTTAAGAATGATGGAGGCTTCTGTGTTCTTGGGGACCTTTAATGCTGCAGAAATATTTTGGTACCCTTCCCCAGATCTGTGCCCGACTCAATCCTGTCTTGGAGCTCTATGGACAATTCCTTCGACATCATGGCTTGGTTTTTGCTCTGACATGCACTGTCAACTGTGGAACCTTATATAGACAGGTGTGTGCCTTTCCAAATCATGTCCAGTCAATTGAATTTACCACAGGTGGACTTCAATCAAGTTGTAGAAACATCTAAAGGATTATTAATGGAAACAGAATTCACCTGAGCTCAATTTTGAGCCTCATAGCAAAGTGTCTGAATACTTATGTAAATAAGAAGTTTTATTTTTAATACATTTGCAAACATTTAAAAAAAAAAAACTGTTTTCACTTTGTCATTATGGGGTATTGTGTATATATTAATTAGGGGGGGAAATTATTAAATCAATTTCCAGATAAGGCTGTAACGTAACAAACTGTGGAAAAAGTCAAGGGGTCTGAATACTTTCTGAATGCATTGTATATGGTAACTTTCTTAGATATACAGGATAAAGTTGATCATTTCATAAAGACGACAGCAATAACATGTGCGAGGCGCACTGCATGGCCGAAGAGGAGAAGAGAAGATCACTCCATAAAAACTTCCAAAAGGTCAAAACTATTTGATTTTGAATTGTGGGTGAAATCCAAAGGTGTGCTATATTTTCATTGGCTATGTCATAGCTAATTTAGAAACAAGAAATATTGATACATTACTAGCTCAAACACTTAATCTGCAAAAATGACAAATTCATTAGTGGGGGATGGTGATTTCAGAACCAAAGTAGGGGGACAAAAAACTGTCTACATTGCCCCCCATAATCTGGTTGTGGGGTGGTAGAATCCTGGTCTCCTTTATGGCTCTGCTCAGGTGCTTACATAGTACATACACCATAGACATCCATCATTTACACACCACACACAAACGTTCTCTCATCACACTGAATCGTTTCAAACTAAAACATGTCGTTCCAGTATCATATCGGAGTCCATCTAGATACGTATCGAATCGTCTTGAATGGGAAATATGCACATCCATATAATCCATAGTTCTGTTTTCTCTAAACAGCCATTACAAACTTCAGCTAACTTCAGCCACCACTAGCTACAAATCAATGGGAGTGATGGGGGCAATGATTTTGGAACATTGACAACTACACAATGATAATGTTGCTGTCCAAATGATAGAGAACTGTAGGACTGTGCTGCTGTATCATGTGTTGCCCCTCAGTGGAACTAAGTGGATTTCTATTTAAGCATGGCGCGATGCACATAACTGTCCAGTGTGGTCAGAGTTCATGGGCAGACAGAGCCTATGTATAGATACATTGCATAGCATAGCTGTATTAAAGTTAGTATGTTGGCCTGACTTCATATGACTGTAGTAGGCTTTCTTCAGACAAAACCAATGGAGGACAGAGACATGTATTGAATTGTGTATGAGTGTCCCTCATCATTTTGAGGCAGGCTTGAGCTTGGTTTGACCACACATACACAGGCTCATTCCCATTGTGCGTCTGTCACGCCCTGACCGTAGAGAGCCTTTTTATGTCTCTATTTGGTTTGGTCAGGGTGTGATTTGGGTGAGCATTCTATGTTCTTTATTTCTATGATTTGTGTTTCTATGTTTTGGCCAGGTATGGTTCTCAATCAGGGACAGCTGTCTATCGTTGTCTCTGATTGGGAATCATACTTAGGCAGCATGTTTTGCCACCTTAGGTTGTTGCATGTTGTTTTTGTTAGCTCTGTGTAGCCTTCAAGACGTGACGGTCGTTGTTCTTTCGTTGTTTTGTTTGGTGTTCGGTTTTAATAAAGAAGCATGATCACGTACCACGCTGCACCTTGGTCTCATCCTTCCGACGGGCGTTACAGTGTCCCTTTACACTATATAGGGAATAGGGTACCATTTGAGACGCAACCCCAGTCACCCATTATAATCAACCCCAGTCACCCATCATAATCAACCCCAGTCACCCGTCATAATCAACCCCAGTCACCCGTCATAATCAACCCCAGTCACCCGTCATAATCAACCCCAGTCACCCTTCATAATCAACCCCAGTCACCCGTCATAATCAACCCCAGTCACCCGTCATAATCAACCCCAGTCACCCGTCATAATCAACCCCAGTCACCCGTCATAATCAGTCCACTTGCTACTGAGAGGGTCCATACATGCTGATGATGGCTCCTCTAGAGACCGCTGTAGGCTTTGTATGAGCATGGCAACGCATTCATGCCTCCAATGTGAGAATTGATGCAGATGACATCACACTCATGCTTCCCTGTTGCTAGGCGAACATGTTTTGATCAACCATCTTGTCACAGGCATCTGACGAGGTGATCTGTGTCTGGTGCACATATTTGTATCAAAGCGTCATCTGCTGACCAAACTTTAGCCTCGTTGTCAGCACAACAGGAGCAGGCTCTTACTTAGGACAATTAAATCAATATAAAACACGCTGCTATCGATTGTGGCTCTGTTTAAGGTATTATTTGCCTCCCGCGGATAAAGATATGGCTGGCACCAGCCACAGCAAATTATACTGTTCACAATTAGTTAGCTACTATTGCTTTGCAGACATCCTGTAAAGTAAACATATTCGTAGACCTTTTGTTATTGCTTGCAAGAAACTCCCATCGTAAGTTTTCAGTGATGAAGTGGCCACCATAGAGTTAAAGGGGCAATCTCGATTGGTACATCCATTTTGGACTTTGAAAGTAATGATATAGCCATTGATTCTTGGAGAATATGACTTATAAATGCCCGCTGTTCCAGTCTGCATCCCAAATGGCATCCTATTCCCTATATAGTGCACAACTTTTGTCCAGAGCCCTATGAGCCTACATCGAGAGTAGAGTGCCATTAACGATGCACCCCTAGTGTTGAGTGGTTTCCTAGTGGGGACTGGGGATGGATGCCGGGAGGGATGGGAACGGGGGTGGTTTGTGATCTCTGCATGCAGAGGTGCACTGGTGGATGGATACTGCTGCAGTAGCGCAACGGGCAGACGGTTGTCCTGTCAGCACTATTCTCCTCCCATTCAGGACACACTAGACCAGAGCACCAGGTGACTCTCTCTCTCTCTCTCTCTCTCTCTCTCTCTTTCTCTCTCTCTCTCGCTCTCCACACTGTGTCCCTCCCCTCCCTATCCTGCTCTCTTTTGTATTGCAACACTCCCCTCTCCCACCCTGTCTTTTTCTCGCCCTCCTTCTCTCACCCCACTCTCTGACCTCCTCTCCCTCTCTATATGTCACCTAACCCACTTTATTTCCAGTTTCTGTCTATCTTTCCCTCCCTCCCTTCTCTCATCACCTCTCTTCAGGCACTGCAGAGTAACCACAGATGTACTCTCTGGTGTTTTTCTGGAGGCTGGGCCCCTCACAGTAGCTAGCGTCCCACGCCCAAGCGGTGGCAGGTGATTTAAGGGCCCAGGCTCCGCCCCCCACCAGTCAGCTGCACTGCTGCAGAACACTTGGGGTAATCTGGCTGCAGTCTGCAGGCTTTAATCTGACAGTGACAGCAGGGCWGCAGCAGCAATGCTCCATGTTGGCCCACCGCCCCCCCAAAGTCACTCAGTCTCCCTCTAATCCCATTAGGGGCTGCATGGGGGATCCCCAGCAGCTGATACACACTGAGCAGGACAGACACTTGCACCCATCCTAAAACAACTGCCTGATGTATCTGAAACACCCCCAACCACTAACTAACCCCATGCATATCTATCTCATACCCCTAAATACTACCTCCCACCACCTATGTTTGTCTCCTTCCTACCCCACCCCTCACTCTACCTCCCACTCATTCCCAGTCCCAACCTCCGATGTATTCCACACTAGGCCCTTTAACTTTAAACCCCGTCTCTGTCATCCTTCACGTCACTTCTGTCCCTCACACCTCACCCACCCTACAGCTTCTCTGTACCTGTCACGTTCCTGACCTGTTTTCTGTTCGTTTTTGAATGTGTTAGTTGGTCAGGACGTGAGTTTGGGTGGGCAGTCTATGTTTTCTGTTTCTATGTTGGTTAATGGGTACCTAATATAGTTCTCAATTAGAGGCAGGTGGTTTTCATCTCCTCTGATTGAGAATCATATTAAGGTAGGTGTTGTCACATTGTTTGTCGTGGGTGGTTGTCTCCTGTGTCTGTGTTGTTTGCACCATACGGGACTGTTTCGTTCGTTCGTCATTTTGTGTAGTCATTTTCCTGTTCGTGAGTTCTTCGTGTTTCATGTAAGTTCGTCGTCCAGGTCTGTCTACTCCGTTTGTTGTTTTGTTAGTTTCAAGTGAAGTTCGTGTTTTCGTGTTTTCTTTAATAAATCATGTCATATCAAGACGCTGCATTTTGGTTCAATCCCTGCTCCTCCTCTTCGGATGAAGAGGAGGAGGAACGCCGTTACAGTACCCCCTATTCCCCTCATCTTCCACCTCTCTCTCTGGTCTGGATGTTGTCACGATTTTCTCAAGCTTCGTCACTGTCAAGAGTGTGCATAAGTCTGTCTGTGAGAGCCTGTGTGAGAGTCTGTGTGGGGGGTAATCCTTCACCATGTAGTGCCCCTTCAAAAGAGTCTGATGCTATATTGAGGGGGGGGTTATCCCTCTATCAGGCCCCTTCAGCCAGGAGCAGCATTCCAGACAGACAAACAATGGGGACAGCCGAACCCAGAGGAGGTGGGGTCCTCCAGGGGGCCAGGGCACTGGAGCTGGGATCCTGAGAAAGCAAGCGACCATGAGATGAGGCAGAACCAAAGAGCACAGACCGTGTGTGTGTGTGCGTGCACACGTTGGTGTGTGTGTGTGTGTTCTAGAGAAAGGCATAAGGACGCTGCCTGACAGTATGTTTGTTTATCAGTGGGTAGTGTGTATCATTAAGATATTAAAGGAATTAATACAGAGGGAGCAGGATATTTTCCCACACTGTTGAAGGATGATGGGAAGAGTGGTTTTCATTCTGTTCATGCAGGGGTCAGAATATGTGCAGTAATCCAGTTTCTGAGTTGCTGCCTAAGTGTGCGTTCCAAATGGCACCCTATTCCCTATATAAACTCAGCAAAAAAAGAAACGTCCTCTCACTGTCAACTGCGTTTATTTTCAGCAAACTTAGTAACGTGCAAATATTTGTATGAATATAACAAGATTCAACAACTGAGACATAAACTGAACAAGTTCCACAGACATGTGACTAACAGAAATGGAATAATGTGTCCCTGAACAAAGGGGGGGGTCAAAATCAAAAGTAACAGTCAGTATCTGGTGTGGCCACCAGCTGCATTAAGTACTGCAGTGTATCTCCTCCTCATGGACTGCACCAGATTTG
>NC_036862.1:14093797-14107647 GCF_002910315.2 Salvelinus sp. IW2-2015 | reverse complement strand
TGCTCCAGCTCAATACAGCAGAGCCAGTGAGTGGCAGGACGGACCATTACCAGTGAGCGAAGCGCGCCAGAGGCTCTACATTCCTATTCAATACACATTCTTCAATGGTTATTTGATTCATCTGCGATTTACATTGAGCAATGTGTTCTGTGATTATCTTTGAGTGATGATTATGGTTTTTAACAGGTTGAGTTATTTCATCAATGATCATGGTGTTATATTCATTCAGTGCTGCGCGACAGAACAATTAGCAAACTGTCAGGTCTTGGATCATATTCGTTGCCTTTTCTTGGACGTCTCTGAGGTTGTGAAGTTTTTATTCATGTTGTTTTTGCTTAATGTGGGGTTCTAGTTGCCTCTAAATCAGCCCTTGTCACAACGAGAGGAGATAACCCTCCTAAACTCAATCTCGAAAGAGAAAGTAGAATATATTCTGTCTTTTTAGGAACCTTATAACTCGTGTCCATTGTTTTCATACTGTTATTCTTTAGACTGGATATAATATTTCCTAAAAACATTCAAAAGTTTAAAAACTGTAACTTTCCAGAGAAAAAAAAAAATACAAACTTTCCATCTTGTTAAAGGGTTAAACTACTGTTCTGTTCCTCATTTTTGTACATTCAGAATCGCTGTATTAGTATTGGAATAATACTTGTTGGAATAGAACCAAGTTAGGCTGATGATGAACATGCAGGCATTGCAAGGAGGACCATCTGGTAAAAGTGATTGTCTGCAGATGGCAACTCCGGTCTCGTTTCAGCCGCAGAGAAGAGTTTCTTATTCTTCTATAATGTTGTCACAGTGTTTTGACTGATGAAATTGCATACGTCCAAACAGAATGAGTAAAGGACCATAAATGAAATGATGCCCCTTTGTTCATCTAGAGAGGAACTTGCTTGACACTTGATAATCACTAAAACCACACCTTTGAATTTAATTTCCGACATAACAATCCTACCTCATGAAGGAACAGAGACTGAATGCGGGGAGAGGGGAAAGGCTTACTCCAGGTCAGGAATGGTTCCTTCAACCGTGTCCTCATACGCTTGTTATTGTTTTGCAAGACTTGTTGTCAATTTAATTTAACAGAGATTTGTGTATGGTATGATCGTTACTAAAATACGCCTTAGGCCCATGGCCATAGAAAAACTGACTCTTCTCCGTGCAGTAAAATGCAGGCGCACCTAATAGGAACAGAACGGAGCAGGCAAGCTGCAGTACCGGTTATCCGTGTGTCCCTCTCTGAAGGGCTGACTCCCCGTAGGCTTAAGCAGGATATAACTAATGTTGCTATGCCGTGTATCCTCGGAATGATGGGTACCATCCCTTGTGTCCTTAAGCCCTTGTAGCGCGTGTGGATTTAGTGGGAAGGGGGGCGTGCGGTTGACAGGGGATGAGGGCAGGGGAGGAGGCTGTGTAAATCCTTGTGTGATCTGTGTTGGGTGGTCGGACGGTAGGGAAGAGGAAATCTAAGCCCACTCTGCTGGTGCTAGTTCTAGATAAACTTGCCCAGGGCGAGGAGAAGAGGAGCCTGTAGCCAAATTTAGTGGACCCCCGTGCATCCGATAGAAGCTGCGAACGAAGTGTTCGGCCTGGGAGATTCACTTTCAAAGCAGGGGCAGTTAGGGGATGGCAGGGAAATTCCAAACCGATCACATGGAGAGACCAAAGTCTAACTAGTCCTCCTTATTACCCGTTTCACACATGCGTGCACTCGAATACAAAAGGTGGTACAGGATTTTGGCCATTTTATTGCTTACCCCATCCGTTTAAACAATGGCCCCCAGCACACCAAAACATCTCGACTTGGGTTAGCCGGTCAACGTGGTTCTCCACTATGTGCAGGATTTAACAGATTAAAGCACCCAACGAAGTATTACACCAGAAGATGCAACGACAAAAAAACAATCCCCTTAGCGCGATTTCCAGTGAGCTCCCAGAACCTGTACGCAATGTTAATGGCAGGAGAGACCGTAAAGGCTGGAAGTTAGCCAGTTTGAAGGATATTGCTGGTGGCGTCAGATGTCGGAGAGGTCTCCCTGTTGATTAAAGGAGGAAGGTCCCCTAAAGACATCACGTGGGAAGCAAGCGGTCACTGTTAATAGTGTTCAGGATGCATTTACAGTTCCAGGAACTTGTCGCTCCAGGTACCACTTCTGTAGCGGCCACCGCCACCCCGTCCGCTAACTATGCTCCCAAGCAGCCAAGGGGACTGGCCAGAATGATTGAGACAGATCTTATGGGCTGGTATCGTCGTGGCTGGACCTGTGAGGGTCTTTAACAACGTTTTAGTCCGCCGGGGTTTGATGGGCCTTCTAAGCTCTCTAGGAC
Organism: Salvelinus sp. IW2-2015; assembly: GCF_002910315.2. Lineage (NCBI taxonomy): Eukaryota > Metazoa > Chordata > Actinopteri > Salmoniformes > Salmonidae > Salvelinus > Salvelinus sp. IW2-2015. The sequence goes on along the minus strand of NC_036862.1, from coordinate 14,105,316 downwards.
GATCCGGCTCGAGAGTGAAGTCGCGGTTGTGATCTGGCATCGGATAAATCGTCCGAGGAGCTCAGCCCAAGTGAGTGATTGTATCTGGGTAATCCGCCTACCATCCTCTGTTAGCGCCTTGCGACCACCGTCGCTGTTGGGTCAAACAAACTTGGAGATGTGATGGGGAGTGTGCGTGCCCCACAGTCGTGGGTGAACAGGATAGTTACAGATAAGGGGACTATAGTCACGAGAAATATGTCCAGATAGGTACAGTAAGTGAAGAAGTATGGTGAATGGGGATGTAGAATTATTGCTTGGTACATCTGAGGTGAACAAATTAGGCCCTCTACATACAAAACCACCAAAGTGAATTGTAGTCTTTATCGTCCATCTATTGTATTTCTCTTCAATCACTTGTTAACTCCTGAGGGGAAGTTTTAGATATAGAAGTTTGCTGTTCTCGAATGCTCTGCCCGGAGAGGGCGGTGTAAGGGGTCCTCAATGTTGTTCGGAGAGTGAAGGTACTTGAGAAGTTGCTGTGAAATTGGAGTTGTTCCTTCCTGCCTCTGATTGCAATTTAACTGTAAATGGCGCATTACTTGGAGGAATTTGGATGACTGAGATCAGCGGAGGACCTGCAAAAGGGGCTTCAAGGAAAAGGAAAGTTTATTGTTATTATGAAATTCGACGTGTTGACTCTAAATCAACTCGAAGAAACTGCGAGCGGATGTAAATATTTTGATCAATCTGAAGCTCAACACCTATGGAGCCAATAATTTTGCACTATAGCCTTTACCAACAATAATTCATCTCTCGTTACACCGTAACGTTTTTCAGTGGGTGCATTTTCTTGTTGTGGTAGAGAATTGTCCGGAGTGATTCAGTCTTTTATGCAAATAATATAGTCCTGAATCTCCTAGTCTTTGTGCATTGTCTAAGAAGCAATACTCCTGTTCCTGGCGTTGCCCCTAATGTGGTAACCCCTGTCCCCTGTGGCAATGGCTCAATCCTGAATGGAACCCCTGCCAAGTCATGACAGGATGATGGCGCGTTCTTCTCCGTGCCAGTAGGGGCATTGTATCCTTTTATCCTTCCCCAATTCACTCATCTTCAAGCCGTTATGTCCCCAGAGGTGAGAGCTCTCTATTGTCAGTAATATTCCATTTCACCCCACATCTTGCCCCCTCACTGAAGAACATAGGTTGAAGCTGTCTAGAACTTACTAGGTCCGACCCTTCTTTCCTTTCGGTCTCCATTTTGCTGACAAATTGTAATAAGCTTTACGAGATGTGGCAAAATGGTATGCTGAGATGCCGCCTGAAACACATTCTGGGCTTCAGGCCAAGTCTAAGTGCATGGAGGTGGCGAACTGTCCCGATGCCGAGAATATCGTCGTTGGTTTATAAGGTAAGTATCACTCTCAACCGCTTATGAAGGATGGACCATCATCTGACAAAATGGCAAAGGAAACCCAGAGTGTTGACCGAATGTGTCTTCACATTTAGGGGAATTCAATACCGTTGTATCGGGGGAACATTTCAGCGTTTATCTGAAATTTAATAAATAGGCAATTTGTTCTGCGGCGCTGTCTAGGCTGGATTCCTGACAGCGTTTCCGGGGAAACGCTGCCCACATGGTACGGCTCAAATATTGAAATGACCTTTACATTTCTACCGATTATCTTATCTGGTAGACGCATATCAACGATTCAGAGGTTGAATAGGTGAGCCCACTAGTCATGTTGGAACACATTAATCGGAATATCAGGAATCTTTGTAGTGGTGGATTAAGAGTGTGTATATCAATTTGTTACATCCTAATAAATGAGGAGGTGTAAATATGAACAGCATGTTTGGGTTTTTTATTATGCTAACAAGCATTTTTACCCAGGTGTAGTTGGCCAGAATTTTTGGGTGGGTCCATATAGTTCTTCTTCTCAATTAATTTCTGCTAATTCGCATGGGTAGAATAGAAATATCCGCTTGCTAAGCTGGGCCTTTAGGCTTCAGAAACGGATTTAAAAATAATGGTTTGTGATGTGCCGAACCAAAAACCTCTGGATGGCAATTGTCCCAGTTCCTCTCAGTCACTGTCATTCAACTTAATCAGAAGTAGGTTCCTACCATGTTTATGAATAACATTAAAAATGATGCATAGCTGATTAATGAGAGGACTAATATGAAGTTGAACCTTGCTGTTTAACAGCTATTGGTTATAGTGGTTTTGTAGTATTCTCTCCCACTGGCTGGAGGAGGAGAAACTACACTGAACAGATACTATAGCCTATTAGACACCATGTGAAGCAACCAGAGGTATTTCTTCGGTTTTACCTGATGACACAAGTTAAATAAGAGTTGGAATCTGAATCAACCAATCAAGTGAACTAATTTGGATAAGCTTGGTGTAAAAGGAGTAGGCTATTTCACAACTATTACTACAAAAGTATCACACTGGCAGTAGAGGGAAAACCGGTGGGAGGTTGGTGGAAATATAAGCTTGTGCCAATCTAGGACAATCTCTTATCTATTACCCTGAATTAACCACAATTGTAATACCAAAAGCGTATAACGTGGGTAAATGTTGTTATTCCTGTTATCACATGAATCTCCATAGCATGTGTAGCTGCTCAACGGCATGGCAGTTGTATGCTTCACAAAAGCAAATGGTCCTTTGTATTCAATGAAGCAGAATCTAGCTTTATGCCATTAGGTTTGCGTGTAGCAAAAAATAGCCATCGTCTTCCATATGTAGTGCCAGCTACAGATTTGCCCTAAAGTCCACCTTTACATATCACAACTTGAATGGGGCACTGTTAGGGATTGTGATTAAAGATCAGCACCCCACAAAACACCAGAACAATCCCTGATGAATAAATATTCTGCGTTGGATGCGATTCAAGGGGGTGGGTTGATGGAGCCTACATGATGCCTCTACTGTTACACACTGAGAGCAACTAACATATAAGAATACCCAATGTACATAGTTCAAATGACAATTGACACAAGACACTGGAATGTTCCCCATTCTATATTGGTTACTTGGTGGTCTCTGGTGTTATGTAAACAATGGCTCGTTTTCCGTCCCTACAAACAAACAGCTGAAAATATATATTTTGTGTTGCAAAAATAGGCAACAGCTTTAAGGATGATACCCCGCATCGAAACGGAATTCTTCTTAAACATGTACAGTCAAACTGTAGTTACCTTGATCACTTGGTCAGATACTTAAGCAAGGTGGCGCACCAGCAGAAAATGTTTCAGTAATATCCTACTTGTGAATCCAATTATGAGTTACTTTTGAAATTGTGTGGAGGCATCTATCATCGTAATGGCCTTGGACAGGAAATCTGGCCCTCCGTCTCCTCTTGAGCTTGAGTAATATTTTCTCCAGTAGGGCAATACAGCAATAATGACTTCTGCATACTTTTTGCCACCATCTCTCTCTGTTTTGCCTCCCTCCCATCCCTGGTATCCTAAGTGTGGGCTTAGTTAGAGGTGAGATCGATTTGCTAGAGGATATTTGCCTGTGAATGGTTCCCTGATGTTAATCTCACAAAGCTGGGAGGGTTCCACAACTACATTCAAAGTAGAAGAATAGATAAATACCTCGGAGCTTGTGGCCAAAACTCAAGCTGGCTAAATGTAAATTGGGTCTAACTATGCCCAAAAGTACGTACTAATCCTCCCTACCAATCCAATACAGTTCCCCAATCCAACAAATACTGACCATGTCGAACCTCACTTTTGGTCCCCAGTTTCTTGTCCTTAAGGCGGTGAGATAGAAATACCCCGCACTCTGATGTGGTTTCTTCGCACAGTGCTCAAACCAGGCGACCTGCCAGTTCCTAGCCCGAGAACTTAAAACGTTTAAGATTCCACACAAACACTGGCCGCAGGGGATGGCCCAAAGTGCGGCTCTCAAACCACCCAGGTAACCGAAGGAATCCCGAACGTACTTAGGTCCCCAGAACGAACTTGTCCTCAATAACCAGAAAATGATTCAGGCGTTGAAATTAGGGGATGTCGCGAAGCTCCCTTCGGGCTGCGGTGCCATGAGGTAGGAAGACAGAGCACAGCAGGACCCACAGCCTTGGGAGCAGTCCCTGTCCTGCAAAGGAATCCGACTCCCCGGCACACCAGAATGAGCCAGGGGATTCCTAGTAATTGGAACTTGGAGTGCTAATTGTTCCCATGCTAGTGCCCAAGTGTGGTAATGCTTAAAGCAATTGAAGGGTCCCATGTCTATGCCTTGACCGAGGAACTAAACGCGAACTGGATCAGCGTGCCCAACAGAGGAGAGGCGGTAGAGACCACCAGTGAATAAGGGACGAATTCAGCAAAGTCACAGCTCTCCGATAACAGGGCTGCGTGACAGGGCAGACCAAGAAGCAGGAGAAAGGATGTCACTCGCAGCATGTGTCCTTTCCAGTGTTGAAATTAAGTCTCCCTCAAATTCCCAGCCCCACGTTAGTACTCTAGAAAAGGAAGCCAAGTGCTTTTTTGACGTCTACCCATGTCATGTAGATTCCAACTAAACTAATTATCAGCTTCCCACACCCCGGAAATACCCCACCAATCCAGAGAATGCTTCAACTTGAGGACCTAAAACTAAAAGCGCGCCGCTCAGTACCCCAATGACAGGACCCCTCTCATTATTTCCGAACCTCTCCCAGTACCAAATCGACTTCTTTGACTCGCAGGATAGTAAGCGAAGAGCCAATCGGTGTCTAAACGGGCCTAATCAAAGTTGCTCTCCTCGCCGAATAAAAAAAATGGCGCGAAACTCCCGGATCATCCATACCCCTGAAGGTTTAGAAGAAAGCAAGAACAGCGCGAAGACTACATGCTCAGTGAGAGCACTATTTGCCAGTCCTGTCTGGTCCAGCGACGGGTGGGTTTGTGCCCACAGGTGACGTTGTTGCCGGTGATGTCTGGTGAGACCTGCCTTTCAACAGGCCTACAAGCCCTCAGTCCAGCCTCTCTCAGCCTATTGCGGACAGTCTGAGCACTGATGGAGGGATTGTGCGTTCTTAGTGTAACCTTTTGTGTAACTATTCCGCAGGTGTGTGATGTTTGATGTACCGACCCTGTGCAGGGGTTGTGTGTCTGCCATGTTGGCTGCCACTGCGAGTACGATCAGCTGTCCGTCCTGTCTCCCTGTAGCGCTGTCTTAGGCGTCTCACAGTACGGGCATTGCAATTTATTGCCCTGGCCACATCTGCAGTCCTCATGCCTCCTTGCAGCATGCCTAAGGCTTGTTTCACGCAGATGAGCAGGGACCCTGGGCATCTTTCTTTTGGTGTTTTCAGAGTCAGTAGAAAGGCCTCTTTAGTGTCCTACGTTTCATAACTGTGACCTTAACGTCGTCTTAACGACCGTTCCACAGCTGTCGTTCATTAATTGTGTTATGCCATTGAACAAGCCTGGGAAACAGTGTTTTTAACCCTTTACAATGAAGATCTGTGAAGTTATTTGGATTTATGAAATATCTTTGAAAGACAGGGTCTGAAAAAGGGACGTTTCTTTTTTTGCTGAGTTTAGTACACTACTTTAGACTAGAGCCCTATTCTTCCTATATAGATACACTACTTAGACCAGAGCTCTATTCCCTATATGTACACTACTTTAGACCAGAGCTCTATTCCCTATATAGTACACTACTTTAGACCAGAGCTCTATTCCCTATATAGTACACTACTTTAGACCAGAGCTCTATTCCCTATATAGTACACTACTTTAGACAGAGCTCTATTCCCTATATAGTACACTACTTTAGACCAGAGCTCCATTCCGTATAAAGTACACTACTTTAGACCAGAGCCTTATGGGAATAGGGTGCCATTTTGGGAGGCAGACATGGACTGTTTTGTCTTCTCTCTTTGGGATCTAATGACTGTTGTTGCTACCCTTTACAGGAAACAATTTAAGCCAGTTGCTGTAGTTCTGGATAGGCATGTGACTTGGATGTGCTTTATTGCTTCTTGCCAAACAGTAAAGGTTGTACTACCTCATGCTCTGTGTGGATTTGACTCTGTCAGCTTCTCAGTGTTAACAGTTACATGATAGGACATTCAATCCTAAACTATGGTCAAACAAACATGAGGTGAATTCCTGAAATAAACTATTGTTTATTATTACTGTCCATGAATCATTCAAACACTTGAAGGTATATTGTAGCTGAGGCTGGAATTATGCTATACCAATTTGGCCACAAACAGTCACCAGTGTGTGTTTGAACTTTGAACCCAATCTACCCTCATGCATTTGGGTGCTACACAGGGCAAACTCAATCCGGGTGGAAGCACCTGTAGTCCTGGCCCCTGGGGACGCCTCACCTGAGCCCTGGCCCCTGAGGCTGCCCATGCTGGGGCCATCTGTCTGCCCCCCGTGGTAGAACTCAGCACTAGTTTTAGATCGGCTTGTAACGAGGAAGCTCCGGATCTGCTCCTCATCACCATGGTTTCTGTTGAGGGGCCATGTTGAGAACAGCCGGTGCCTTGAAACGCCATGATCCACCATGTCCAACATGAAAGGGCTCCTTTCTGCATAATCACACCCCCTTTCCCAGAGGAGCAACCTGGGTCCCACAGGGACCTGAACGGGGGATGGGGTTGGGGTGTATGGGGAGAGAGGGTTAGGGCAGGGAGGGAGGGTTATTCTGTTGGTTAGGTTGGGGGGTGGGGGGATTAGGGGCAGTGTAGGCGGTGGCACTTGCATCAGATGTTATCGTTATGCAGGGAGGGAGGGAGCAGTCATTCATGGGCGATGGCTTGCTTGGCCCTTGGCGTGGATAGACGTCTCTTTCAGAGACAGAGCAGGTTATTCAGTGGCTCTGCTGAGTCGTTTGAGAGGGGAGCCTGTGTGTTCCGTTTACCTCTATCGCTCTCTCTCTCTCTCGTTGTCTCTCTCTCTGGTCACGTGACAGTGTGGTCAGGGGGATGAGGGGTGTGTGACTGTGCGTGCGTAATGTGGTTGTGTAAAATGTCTGTGTGTGGGTAAAGCGAGTGTATATGTGTGTGTCCTATGCAGGCATATTTTTCCCGTGTGTGAGTGCAACTATGCGTGGGATTGTTCAGGCCAGAGCTCAGACACAAGGCCTGGATTAACTGGTCAGAGTGAGGCACGCAGACAAAAACACTGCCTTGTGTTCAACAACCGCCTGTGTCCACCGCTGACTGACCCAACGGTAACCTCGACTCACAATGACACACAGAGAGTACGAGAGAGAGAGGCAACTTAGTAAGCTGCTTTGTGCAAATCCCCATGCAAAACAGAGGAGAAAAACCAGAGGGAGCTCAGAGGTTGATTAATTCTGCCCTTTTGTGCTCTCTCTGTGCTTTCTGCTTCAGAGCGAGATTGGCTTCCGGTGTGATGTACAGGGTGAGAGGGATGAGACGGGGGGAGAGGGTGGAGGAGGGAGGGAGGACTGCATTAGACAGATGCACACTGTGGATGGGCTGTCCGTTCAGTCATGTGCTGAGGGTGGCAGGCAATACAGGGCATGGTTGGGCAGGGGTGGGGCGGAGAAGCTCCCCTGGGAAGACACTTGCCTGGGGATGAGACTAGGACTATAGAGTCTGACATGGGTTGGCATGGCAACAGTGACGTTGGGCCATTGCCAAGGGAATGGACCAGGAAGTCATTTATGGGCGTGTGAGAGAGGGAGAAAGTGGTAGATAGAAGGGAGGGGGATATGACGGAAGAGAAAAAGATTAAGGGGGTGGCGGGAGAGGAGAGGAGAGACGGGCTTATCTGATTATTTTTCTTTAGAGCTCAGGTGAACAGCTGATGCGCTCTGCTCTCCTCAATTCAATTACAGACAGTCTCAAGGGATGTGTGTTTGATTTGGATTGTATGTTCACGCATGGAGCTGCATCATGTCACTGATGTGTGTTTGTGGARACTGAATGTATACTTGTGTACTCTATGTGGCACTCACAGTAGCCCTGGTCCACATTAGCCGCATTACTATGTAACATGTCTGCTTCACACAGGCTGATTCTCTCGGTGTGTCTGTACAGGACGGGACACATGTACACCATCAGATTTATGGTTGCGTCCAGCTGCCCTGTACTTTGGCATTGGAAAAATGTATAACAAGGGAAACAGTGAGTCCGATTTTCTGCCTTTAAATAGTTTTTCAAGAACTAGTTTTCTCTGTACAGTGTTTAATCTCACTAGCCTATATCCGACAGTCATGTATCACTAGCCTATATCCTACAGTCATGTACAGTCACTGTATCACTAGCCTATACTACGACAGTCATGTATCACTACGCCTATATCATTACAGTCATGTATCACTAGCCTATATCCTACAGTCATGTACCACTAGCCCTATATCTACAGTCATGTATCACTAGCCTATATCCTACAGTCATGTACCACTAGCCTATATCCTACAGTCATGTATCCACTAGCCTATATCCTACAGTCATGTATCACTAGCCTATATCCTACAGTCATGTATACACTAGCCTATATCCTACAGTCAGTTACCACTAGCCTATATCCTACAGTCATTATCACTAGCCTATTCCTACAGTCATGTACCACTAGCCTTATCTTACAGTCATGTATCACTAGCCTATATCCTACAGTCATGTATCACTAGCCTATATCTACAGTCATGTATCACTACCTATATCCTACAGTCATGTACCACTAGCCTATATCTTACAGTCATGTATCACTAGCCTATATCCTACAGTCATGTACCACTAGCCTATATCTTACAGTCTGTATTACCACTAGCCTATATCCTACAGTCATGTACCACTAGCCTATACTACACTTATGTATCACTAGCCATAGTCCATAGTATATTTGTTGGGTCTTGATAAATATTTGCATTCAGTGCAGGTGTGTATGATACAAATGCACAAGACATTACAACAACACATAAACTAGCCCTCTTCTTGAAGTTGTACTTGGTGAACAAAAATAGGACTGTGGACACCGCCTGCTCAACATCATGTGGCCCAGTGACAAACCGATCAATATCTTGTGCTGCATCACATACTCTTGTTTTTCTGTAAGCATGTCTCCATACTGGTCTAGGTAGGTCATTTTAAAGTGCAACAGCACGAAAGGGAGAGTGTGGCTATTTCCACGATAGGCACTACATGGAGTCTGTCCATGCTGCAGGTTGGTAATCCATCGCCTCAGCACCACTAATTATTACGACATCCTCCATGTATTTATTACATCACTACAGGAAGTAGACAATCATGCTTGTAGAACTTTCCCTTGTAAGTATAACACAAAACAAGCAAAAGCAAAAAATAATCATCATCTATGTTCATATTTTTGACTTACCCCCCTGGCCATATCCCTAGATATTTTTCCTTGTATTATTTATAGATATTTTTTTTGGTCTGAACTGAGAAACACTGGCTGTTTTGAAAGCGCTTCACCTCAGTAGGTATGCTTATGTGCTCCAACGGGCCAAAAACTATGCCTCTGTCTGGCTACATTGGGAATGTGTGGTGTGTGTGTGTGTGTGTGTGTGTGTGTGTGTGTGTGTGTGTGTGTGTGTGTGTGTGTGTGTGGGTGTGCGTGTGTGCGTGTGTGCGCGCGCGCGTGCGTGCATTGACCCCACCTTACAAGGGCACTGCACACCAACCAGCCCGGCTCCGTTCTGTTTATTTGAAAATTTGTAATTTGCTTGCACAGTCCCTGAGGCATACACATTTGAATCATTCTCAGTTTCCTTCTCTCTGTTTCCCTCTGTCCTCAAGGCAATCCAAAAATATATTATCATCTAACAACTTTTACTCTTGCCACTTCCGTGTACAGATATCTTGTTTGAAAGCTTCCGCAGAAGGCCAGAATCACGGGGTAGAGCATAGGGGGGCTGTGAAGAGGGCATGGGATGGGTGGCGAGAGAAGGCATGGGTGGAGGGCCTGATGAGAGACGGCCATGCGAGGTGGGGGTGCTGACGAGAAGAACGAATGATGTTCGGTAGGTCTGAGAGAAGGCACTGCGGTGGGGGCTGAGAGAGAGCATGGGGTGGCGGGACTGAGAGAGAGGCATGGCGGTGGTTGCTGGAGAGGCAGAGGCATGGGGTCGGGAGGCCCGGATAGAGAGAGGCATGGGGTGGGGGCTGTAGAGAGAGGCATGGGGTGGTGCGGCTGAGAGAGGCAGGGTTGGGGTGGGCTGAGAGAGAGCATGGGTGGGGGGCTGAGAGAGGGCATGGGAGTGGGGGGGCTGAGACAGAGCATGGGTGGGGCCTGTAGAGAGAGCTATGGTTGGGGTGATCTGAGAGAGAGGCCAATGTGGTGGGGGGCTGGAGTAAGACATGGGGTGGGGGGCTGAGAGAGGCATGGGCTGGGTGCTGACGAGAGAGGCATTGGCGAGTGGGGGGCTTGATGACGAGAGGGCAGGTGAGTGGGCGCGGCTGATGAGAGATGCATGGCGGTGGGGGCGCTCGACGAAGAGAGGCATGGGTGGGCCGGAGTCTGAGAAAGACGTCAATTAGGGGTTGGGGGGCTAGAGAGAGGCATGGGTGGGCATGGCTGAGAGAAGTCATGGGCTGGGGGGGCTGAAGAGAGCATTCGGGTTGGGAGGTGAGAGAGAAGGCGGTGATGTGGTGCTGAGAAGAGCATGGGGATGGGGGGGCTGAAGAAGGCATGGGGTGGCGTGGGACTGAGAGGAGGCATTGGGGTTGGGGTGCCGAAGGAGAGGCATTGTGGGCTGGTCGAGAGAGAGGCATGGAGGGTGGGGAGAGCCGAAAGAGGGCATGGGGTATTGGGGGCGAGAGAGAGGATGGGGGTGGGGGTGGCCGAAGAGGATGGGAGGGGTGGCCGACCGAGAGAGGCATGGGGTGGGCCTGGCCGAGAGAGAGCATCGGTGGGGTTGCCCTGAGAGAGAGGCATTGAATACTCTTCTATCGCGTCTGGTGATGAATTGCGGAGTGGCGAGAAGACGAGGCATGGGGTGGGGGTGGCGATGAGAGAGGCAATGGGGTGACGAGGGGCTGAGGAGAGAGCATCGGGTGGGGTGGCGAGATGAGAGCATGGGTGGGGTGGCTGAGAAGGAGGCATGGAGTCGGGGTGCCGGAGAAGGATGGGGTGGGGGCGGAGAGAGAGGCATGGGTCGGGGGCCTGAGAGAGAAGGCATGGGTCGGGGGGACGGCCGAGGAGGATGAAGGTGGGCGGACGAAAGGCATGGTGGGGTGACTAGGAGAAGCATGGGGACTGGGGGCTGGAGAGAGAAGGCTATGGGTGAGAGGGGCTACGAGAGATGGCATGGGGTCGGATGGGCTGAAGAGAGCAGGGTGGGTGGGTGAGAGAGAGCATGGTGTGGGCGTGGCTGAGAGAGAGGATGGTCGGGTTGGCCGAGGAGAAGGCATGGGGATCGGGGTTGGCTGATAGAGAGAGCATGGGATGGTGGCTGAAGAGAAGGCATGGGGGGGGGGTGGCTGAATGAGAGACATGTTGGGTGGCTGATGGAGAGAGCATAGGGTCGGGGGGGCTAGAGGAGAGGATGGGTGGGGCTGAGGGAGAGATGGGTGGGGGCTGACGAGAGAGCCATGG
>NC_036862.1:14088377-14093772 GCF_002910315.2 Salvelinus sp. IW2-2015 | reverse complement strand
GACGAAGGCACTGGGTGGGGGCTGGAGAGAGAGAGCATGGGGTGGCGGGCTGAGAGAGAGGCTGGCGTGTGGGTTGCTGGAGAGGCAGAGGCATGGGTGGGGCGCTGAGAGAGAGGCATGGGGTGGGGGCTGGAGAGAGGGCATGGGGGGTGGCCCGAGAGAGATGGGTTGGGGTGTGGCTGAGAGCAGAGCATGGGTGTGGGTGGCTAGAGAGAAGGCCGCATGGAGGGGGGGTGCTGAGAAGAGAGCATTGGGTGGGAGGGGCCTGGAGAGAGGCATGGGGTGGGGGGGCTGAGAAGAGAATGGGTGGGGGGCTGAGAGAGAGCATGGGGTGGGGGCTGAGAGAGGCATGGAGTGGGGGCTGAAGAGAGAGGCAGTGGGGTCGGGGGTGGCCGGGAGAGAGAGGATGGTGGGGGTGGGTGATGAGAGAGGCATGTTGGGGGGCTGAGAGAGCAGGGGGGCAGCTGAGAGAGCTGGGTGGGGGGCTGAGAGAGAGGCATCGGGTGGTGGGGAAGGCGATGGCGAGAAGAGGGGATGGCGAGAAGGCTGGGGTGGCGTGGGCGAGAGAGAGGCATGGTTGGCGGTCCGGAGGGCGTGGGCGCGAGAGAGAGGCATTGGTCGGGAGCTGGTGGGGAGTGGCCAAGAGGGCATGGGTTTGGGGCCGAGGAGAGATGGGTGGGGGTGCCGAAGAGGATGGGGGGTCGACCGAGAGAGGCATGGGGTGCCGGGGTGGCCGAGAGAGAGGCATGGGGTGGGGGGGCTGAGAGAGAGGCATTGGGGTGGGTGGCTGAAGAGAGAGTGGGGTGGGGCCTGAGGGAGAGGCATGGGTGGGGGGGCTTAGAGACAGAGGCATGGGTGGGGCTGAAGAGGGTGGGGGGGGGGGGCTCAGAGAGAGAGTGAAAGAGAGAGGGACAGAGGGGGTGAGACAGCTCCCTGGGTGACGCTCTGTGTTTTGGAGGAATGGGCTCGAACTTCTAAGGAAGCTGGCCACCTTCTCACACAACGATCAGCACATTCCATCCATTGTGTGTGTTTCTTTCTCTATCCTTCCTGTCTTTCTCCCTTACTCTCCTTCCTTCTCTTGCTTTTGCTCACTCATACATTGTGAAATCTAACTTTGTGTTTGCCTCTATTTCTGTCTTTATTGAAGTATTCCCCTTTCCACAAACCCAGCCCTTGTAACACRGTCTCTCACTGATTCCCTTTTACCTGGTCAGAGCAAGCCGATGCCTCGTCACCCAGTCTCACCATATACAGTTCAAAGAGAGGACTCTGTGGGCTGGTGCACACATACACTATAATTATCCCCAAGATGCTTATATGTATGCCATCAGCGCTCCCCGTTTCCCCACTTACAGCAGATGTCACAACCAGGAAAGGAGGCTTATGAATGTGTTCGAGGGAGGCCGTGTGTGTGTATATAGGATTGTGTGTCACCTCATAACCACAAGGCGTTAAATCACACACAGCAGCGGCAGACAGTGCCCGTGCCGCACCACCGTTGCAGCGACTATGTGGTGTGGCGCCCCCACTATTTCTAGAAAGAGAAGAGGCTAAAAGCAGCAGCACCTCCATGATGGATGAGGGAGCCCTGTGGGGAGAGGCTCTGCCCAGGGGGAGAGGCGCTCTGTCTAGTCAGGCTGTCCCTGGAGTGGTCCACTCTCTAATTAGCAGGAAGCCAGCTAGTATTGGAGGGGAGGTGTGTCCATTTTCCGACAAGCAGCTGAGCTTATTTATGAATGAATAAATGAGTGACAGGGGTGGAGGCGGGCTAACCTCCTCCTATCCGCCTGTCTGATGTTCAGTTCTTATGTTATGAATCAGGAATTTTGATCATCCCCCACTTTCATGCCTATCTTCACATACGCTATATATATCAGTGTGGCTGTGAAGACTTGAATAATGAAATAACATTCTTTGAACTCGCTTCTTCTCTCTCTCTTTCCTCCAGCTCTTCAGAGAGGTACGCATCATGAAAGGCCTCAACCACCCAAATATCGGTAAGTGCCTCAGCTATACTAATCTTCCCAGCTTCCAGGGTGTAGTGCCGCCGGGCATACCCGACCCCAGAACATCATCAGCCTAACACCCATCCTCACGCAATGTTCCCCTTCACTGTCAATACAGCTGCTGAGTAGGAGTCAGGACTTGTGATATGGATAATAGTCCCCCACTGAGCTCAAAATGATCCTCCTTTCCAGGAGGGTACAGTCTCACTGAGGGATGCCCAGACCCCCTCGRGCTGCCCCTGTAATGGCCAGAGACTGTGTTCCAAATAGCACCATATTCCCTATGGGCCCTGGTCAAACATAGTGCACTATAAAGGCAATAGGGTGCAGTCGCTCATGTAAAGCCAGGACAAGTAGACTTCCTCCATTTTTTTATAATGCACACGGTCACATTTAATACTGCATGCAGCTGAAACATAAACTGCTGTACCATACTGTTGTGCATTTACGGCACATCTCCCTGTTCTAAGGAACACACAGTAAATCACTTTGTGCAACTGTGTGTGTTGTTTGTCTGTGCCACTATACTGAGGTGTCTATGTATGTTTGTGTGTTACAGTGCAGCTGTTTGAGGTGATCGAGACGGAGAATACACTCTATCTGATAATGGAGTACGCCAGTGGGGGTGAGCAGAGTAACTCCCCTCAATCCCTACACGCTCCTCCATTTCTCTCTCATCTATTTTCTCTCCCCCCTTCCCTCACGCTTTCCCAGTACCGCTGACCCATCGATTGTCCTCTGACCGCCCTCCTCCCTCCCTCTGCACTCTCCTTTTCTCTCCCCTTCCTTCATGTTCACTTTCTGTCTATTCTTCTCTTTGCTTGTGTCCCCTCCCTCTTCTAATCCCCACTCCGCTTGTTTGTCAATTTTTCCTCCCATTCTGTTTCTTGCCAAATAAGGAGCTAATAGCCAAGCATGTGCCCCCTCCTGATCTCAACCTCGCTGCTTTTCTCCCAGTGGATGTGTCCTCTAGCATGAAGCATGTACTGTACAAAAACACAACACACACTCATACATTCATTCATTCAGTCACTCTCTCTRTCTCTCTCTTTCAACTCTCTCACACCACCACCATATATTCCCACACATGCATGGGTCACAGACATGTCGACATGCCCATGCAAAGTCAACCATTAGGCCAGGGATCACTGAGATGAATGAGGCCCTATAGGCTCAATGATGAAGATACTGATCCCAGATCAGGCTCAATTTAATAATCCATCTCACTGATGATACTACTGCTGCGTATGCTCTCCTTTGGCTTAGGGGGCGCTGTACTACTATGGCTGACCCTGCAAAACAACACATTTCACTGTACCTATCCGGTGTATGTGACAATAAAGCATATTTWAAAAAATATATATATTCTCTCTTCATATTCTTACATTACAATTTATTTTCACTCACTTAATGTGTACATCATATAAATACAATATAATTATATTATAGAACTCTAATGAATACACTATATATATATTAGTGGTGCGCGGGTCAGCTGTTTGTTCAACCACCCGCAATAGCTAATAACCCATCTGGTAAAGTGAAAATCTGAGGCCCACACCCGACCCTAATACGCTAATATAGAAAATCTGCTGTGCAGTCAGAGATGGTGGAGCTATTTTTGGGGGGAGCAGGCCTTTTTAGATAGGCCTATGTCTCTGCTTATAATTTCCAACATTTTGGCCGGCTATTTGTTAGTCGACTTTTAACAACTTCTATAATTAGATAAATGCAGCTTCTCTTCTGTCGTTACTTGTTGCCCTGGAAGACTAAATAAACCCTGCTCACCAGAATGACGTCATAAATCAATAGAGTGGATGCTTCAATCTAGTTGATATCGGTAAAGTGTTCTCTTTCATCGCTGCTTCTCCCGCGCACTCGCCGGAGAGAAAATGCAATAAATACATTTGTGGAAAAGGGAAAGATTTAACCGGTTTTAAGAAAATGTAAGAACATTTCGACCCGACATGTTTCTGATAAGATTTCAGTTCGGCTTGGATGCATATTTTATGTGGTTGAAATAGGCTACTATCAGCTTTTATGATGCTGATAAATATAGTCCCTTTACAGACCCTAACCCCTGTCTCTTATACACATCTAGATGTGTATAAGAGACAGCCCTGACCTAACTAAAATAATAAAGAAAACAAAGAATACTAAGGCCAGGGCGTGACACAGAGTCAAAATGTACATTTGGTGTATCATTTTACTGCAAGAAATGCTTAATTTTGCAAGCGTTAGTGTTATATTGGGATATGTGAGAGGTTGTAGACCTACAGTCAGGGTCCAGGTTTCAGACTACTATTCCGTTTAACCCATCTGAACAGTAGTTCCCTTGACGGGCCATTTGGAAGTCCCCGTCTTGTGACTGTCGAATTTGTATAGCGCCTCACAATCATCACACATAACATAACACTGCTATCGTCTTACCACTTCACCAAATCTTCCCTCAACATTAGACTACTGCTCTGGCCCTCCCTTCGATTTATTTTCAACTTTCCATTTCGCAGCTTTTCTCTTATTGACATTGTCCTTTTTGCCTCAGTGGACCGAAGTTAACTTTTTCTGCTCATGTTCCCAAAAGCATTTGGCGATTGCCGTGTATCCGGTGAGCGTACAGTTAGGCGCTAAAGCTTAGTCTGCATGCTTTCGCCAGATAAAAATAAGGAAAGAAAAACCTTAATGTAGCCTCTAGATATGATTTGCACAAGAACGATACATTTATAGATTCATCCACTCAATATTTCATGACCATTTACCCACCCGCCCCGCGGATATAACCGTGGGGTCTGCGGGTTATGAATCAACTCGTGCATCACTAATATACAGTATAAGTGCCTCGATTACACACTGTATTCAACCAGCCGGTGTTGTAAGCCTGATTCTCTGTCTGTTGATGTGGTTTGTTTCTCTCTCCCTCAGGTGAAGTGTTTGACTACCTCGTGTCCCATGGGAGAATGAAAGAGAAAGAGGCGCGGGCCAAATTCCGTCAGGTGAGATGTGACCAAAAATGTATAATCACAACAAAACCCAGTGAATGGTGCTAAGTTGGCCTGAATTACATTGCAAGCTTTATTATAAGTTTGTATGTGTCAGTCTATGTGTTTGGCTTTTTTTGCTGTGACTTGTCTCACTCCCCTTCTTTCTCTGTCTCTCTCGCTCTCCCCCCTCCCCCTCTCTCTCTATATATATCTATATCTATCTATCTAGATTGTGTCTGCTGTACACTACTGTCACCTGAAGAACATTGTTCACAGGGACCTTAAAGTACGTGACCGGTTCAGACCTGAACCCCTTTTCATTGTCCAAAATGACAACCACTCATTGATATTAAGTATACCATTATCAATACATAAAAAAAATGTCAAACACTGATAATCTCTTTC
>NC_036862.1:14076518-14085142 GCF_002910315.2 Salvelinus sp. IW2-2015 | reverse complement strand
CCCCACCTCCCTTCTCTAATCCCCAACTCCGCTCGATTGTCAATTTTTCCTCCCATTCTGTTTCTTGCCAAATAAGGAGCTAATAGCCAAGCATGTGCCCCCTCCTGATCTCAACCTCACTGCTTTTCTCCCAGTGGATGTGCCCTCTAGCATGAAGCACTTACTGTTTATAAACACAACACACACACTCATGCACTCAATTATTAGGTCACTCTCTTTCAACTCTCTCACACACCACCACCACATATTCCCAAATTCATGCATGGGTCACAGACATGTAGACATACATGCCCATGCATCCGTCACATCAATAAGGTATCCAGATGTGACAGTGGCTCCCTGTACTTCATAACTTCTCTCGCTCTCTCTCTCGTTCTATCACCCTTTACCTCTTTCTTTCTTTCCCTTTCTCTCCCTTTCCCTCTCCATTTTTCTCTCTGCCTCTCTCTCGCTTTTTCACTTGCTCTTTCTCTCTCTCGTTGCCCCTCGCTTTCTCCTTATTTCTCTCTATCTCTGCCTCTCTCTCCCCCCTCCATCTCTCTGTCATCATCTTCCTCTCACTCCTCTCATCTTTTCGTTAGCCGGTCAATAATCACTCAGTAAATGACCCAAAGTCAACCATAGGGCCAGGGATCACTGAGATGAATGAGGCCCTATAGGCTCCATGATGAAGATACTGATCCCAGATCAGGCTCAATTTAATAATCCATCTCACTTAAGATACTACAGTTGTGTATGCTCTCCTATGTTTTAGGGGGCGCCGTACTACTATGGCTGACCCTGTAAAACAACACATTTCACTGCACCTATCCGGTTTATGTTACAATTAAGCATATTTTTTAATATTTGTTTTATGTTCTCCTTAATTCTTACATTGCAATTTCTCTGGTATATTGTGGCATAATGCCGTCATCGCACACACACTCACTCACTCACTCACTTACTGCGTGCCTCATAGAATTACAATATAATTTTTGTATAACTCTTCTAAACACACTATATATACAGTAGGGGTGTGCGGATCAGCTGTTTGTTCACCTGCACCGGCCCGCAATTTCTAATAACCCATCCGCAACCGCCTGACTACATGTCATTTAGTCGGGCGGTTGCAGATGGGTTATTAGAAACACGACTACAAACATTTTTTATAGGCATATGTTACTGCTTATAATTTCCAACATTTTTGCAGGCTATTTGTTAGTCAATGTCTATCAACTTCTATAATTAGATAAATGCAGATTCTCTTCTGTCATTACTTGTTGCCCTGGAAGACTAAATAAACCCTGCTCACCAGAATAACGTCATAAATTGATAGAATAGATGCTTCAATCTAGTTGACATTGGTAAAGTTTTCTCTTTCATCTCTGCTTCTCTGCTTCACTCGACGGGAGAAAATGCAATAAATAAATATTTTAAAAAGGGATTTCCAAATGACATCAGTTTAACCGGTTTTAAGAAAATGTAAAGCTGTGAAACTCCCCTACATGTTTCTGATAAGATTGCAGTAAAGAGTGCACCTTTACAGACGGTCCCTAACTGCGAATTCATTCTTTCAAGATACTGAAATAAATAAATCATATTCTAGAGTCAAAATGTACATTTGGTATATCATTTCACTGTAAGTAATGCTTAATTCTGCAAGAGTTCATGTTATATTTGAGAGGTTATAGACCTACATTCAGTGTAAAGATTTCAGGCTACTATTCCATTTAACCCACCTGAACAGTAGTTCCCTTGACGGGCCATTTGGAAGTCCCCGTCTTGTGACTGTTGAATTTGTATAGCGCCTCATAATCATCACACATAACATAGCCGGCACTGCTATCATCTTACCACTTCACCAAATCTTTCCCCAACATTAGACTACTGTTCTGTCCCTCCCTTCGATTTATTTTCTACTTTCCATTGCACAGCTTTTCTCTTATCGAATTAAACTCCAGCATTGTCCTTTTTGCCTCTGTGGATCGAAGTTAACTTTTTCTGCCTAAGTTCCCAAAAGCATTTGGGAAGTTCCCAAAAGCATTTGGCAATTTGGCAATATTCTGCGAGCGTACAGTTAGGCCCTAAAGCTTAATCTGCACACTAACGGCAGATAAAAGTAATGAAAGAAAAACCTTATTGTAGCCTCCAGATATGAATTGCACAAGTATGATACATTTATGAATGGATCATTTTCTCTTTATTCAACACGGCCACCACCCAACCTCCCTTCATTTCATGACCATTAACCCTCCCGCCCCGCGGATATAAGTCACAAATATACGGTATAAGTGCCTCAATGACAGACTATTCAACCAGACAGAGTGTTGTAAGCCTGCTTCTCTGTTTGTTGATGTGATTTGTCTCTCTCCCTCAGGTGAAGTGTTTGACTACCTCGTGTCCCATGGGAGAATGAAAGAGAAAGAGGCGCGGGCCAAATTCCGTCAGGTGAGACGCGACCAAAAATGTATAATCGCAACAAAAGCCGGTGAATGGTGCTGTGTGGCCTGTATTTCATTGCAAGCATTATTGTAAGCTTGTATGTGTCAGTGTCTGTGTTTGGCTTTTTTACTGTGACTTGTCTCACTCCCATTCTTTCTCTCTCCCGCTCTCTCTCTCTCTCTCTGTCTCTCTCGCTCTCTCCCCCCCTCTCCCTCTATCTCTATATATATCTATATCTATCTAGATTGTGTCTGCTGTACACTACTGTCACCTGAAGAACATTGTTCACAGGGACCTTAAAGTACGTGACCGGTTCAGACCTGATGACATGGGCCCCTTTTCATTGTCCAAAATGACAACCACTCATTGATATTAAGTATACCATTATCAATACATAAAAAAAATGTCAAACACTGATAATCTCTTTCCTGAAATGAGCATACAGACTCAGCCTGAACTGAACAGACTCTCAGTCCTTAAAAGCTGCGCTATCTTCACCCGTCTCTGCAGGCTGAGAACCTCTTGCTGGATGCCGACTCCAACATCAAAATCGCAGACTTTGGCTTCAGTAACGAGTTCACCATGGGCAACAAGCTGGACACATTCTGTGGCTCCCCTCCCTATGCCGCACCGGAGCTGTTCCAGGGGAAGAAGTACGACGGGCCTGAGGTGGACATCTGGAGCCTGGGGGTCATCCTCTACACGCTGGTCAGCGGATCACTGCCATTCGACGGGCAGAACCTCAAGGCAAGACCCCCCCCGCAGCACAGCCAAATGGCCTTTACTTTGTCTGAGTCTGAAATGGCACTCTATTCCCTAAATAGGGCACCACTTTTGGCCCGGGCCCATATGGTGTGGTCAAAAGTTGTGTACTATATGGGGAATATGGTGCCAAATGTGACATTTTGGATACTAATGCTGCCTGTGGTACTGAAGGGTTTCGTGCTGATTACTTCATGTTCACATTTTATTTTCATGTTCAGTTAATCAAGAGAAGGGACACGTTGTCTTTTAGTCCCTTTGCCATTATTATGTCTCATGTTTTTGTGTAACGTTATATAACGTTGTGTGCACGTTTTGTGTAACGTTATCTGTATGTGTTGTTCCCCAGGAGCTGCGGGAGCGTGTTCTGCGGGGGAAGTACCGCGTGCCCTTCTACATGTCCACCGACTGCGAGGGCATCCTGCGCAGGTTCCTGGTGCTCAACCCCACCAAACGCTGCACCCTGGAGGTGAGGAGGGCAACGGCAGGCGGCACTCATCTTTACAGTACACGCAACCACACACACCCTGTTTGTGCACTCTTTAACACATCGTTTTATCCCTGATTAGCAAATCATGAACGACAAGTGGATTAACTCTGGCTACGACGGAGAAGAACTGAAGCCTCATATAGAGCCCCTGGAGGACCATAATGATGGCAGCCGCATCGGTGAAATACCTCTCTATCTCCCCTCTACTCCCTACCTACATATCGTATTCTTCCCAAATTGCACCGTATTCCATTTTTAGTGCACTGGCCCCTGGGAGTAGTAGTAGTAGTAGTGCACTGGCCCCTGGGAGTAGTAGTGCACTGGCCCCTGGGAGTAGTAGTAGTAGTAGTAGTAGTGCACTGTTGTAGGGAATAGGGTACTATTTGGGACACGGCCTTCCTCTTCTTTCTTTGAGCCTGTATCTCTGTCTAACGTCCCTCATCTCTCCGCTCGCCTTCAGAGGTGATGGTGGGGATGGGTTACACCCGTGACGACATCAAGGACGCTCTGACCACTCGGAAGTACAACGAGCTCACCGCCACCTACCTGTTACTGGGGCGCATGAATGAGGTGAGGCACAACGAGACAACGTGTGTGTGTGTGGGAAAGAGAGAAAATCCTTCATCATTAAGGCTTTCTGTGTTGCCCGTCTGCCTTCCCAGTGTTCCCCCTAAAATGTTGAGTTTTTTATATATATATTTCTGCCGAGACACGCTCTTAAAGGGATAGGTTGAGATTTGGGGAATTAATTGCCAAAGTCTGGCACTATCCCTTTAAGATCAGTATATTTGTAGGAAACAGAGCAAGCAGTGGTGTGAATGAGAGCCACCGCTTGCTCCTCCTCATCTCCTTACAGTGCAGTGGCGCCACCAGTTACATTTCAGATGGTGTCAACATCATTTCATTTCCATGCATTTTAGAGTAGAATGTCCTTTTAAAAAGTCACCAGAAGTGACCTTCTCACAGTCGTTCTACACAGAAATCCCCCTCCGCTACCTTACCCACCGCTGCTAATACAAATCCCAGGGGAACACCTGGCGTGCCAGTCTGCTACAATACGTGTGTGTGTCATGCCTGTGTGTTCACACTGTCCACAATCACCTGAGTCCTGATCCTAACGTGTGTGTTTCTCTGTGTGTGTGTGTCAGGTGGAGGGCAGTGAGTCTCGGTCAACCAGCAGTCTGAGCCTGGCGCGGGTACGGCCCAGCACCGTCATCAACGGCACCAGTAAACACTCCACCTCCTCCACCACCTCCGCCTCCTCCTCCCACAGCAAGACCACCCAGCGCAGCGCCTCCACCTACCACCCCCGCAGGAGGCACAGTGACCTCTGTGAGTGGGCTGTCTCTTAGTTTGCGTCCCAAATGCACCCTATTGTGAGGTCACCGGTCGTGTGTGAGATCTTTATAATTTGTGCAGTCTATAATATCATAACATTCTGTTTATCCCAAACGACTTACAGTAGTCCATGCAGAAATGTACATATGGTGGCCCCAGCAGAATTCAAACCCACAATCTTGGTTTTACAAGTGCCTTGCTCTACCAACTGAGCCACACAGGACCAGACTTTGATTCTCATGTCGTATCCTCTGCCCTGTCTGCCTGTTTTGTGCAGGCGGTCCAGCAGCGCCCCATCCCACCCCAAGCGTAGCCCCAGTAGTGTGGCGGGGCGGACAGGGAGCTGAAGGGAGGAGGGGGCGCATGGCGTCCCGGAAGGTCAGCAGCAGCGTGGTGGCAGCCGTTCCATCCAGCCCCCTCCAGCCCCATGGTCAGCAGCGCCAACAACCCCAACCAGTCAGAGATCCCCACCGCCGCAAGGAGATTAACACCCACGGTGAACACCACACACACACACACCACACACACACACACACACACACACACACACACACACACACACACACACACACACACACACACACAACACACACACACACACACACACACACACACACACACACACACACACACACACACATAGCCATGTTCCAGCTCTTTCTGAATTTCACCAAATCACAGTGAATGTGTTATCTAACTGACATTCTCCCTGCCTTCCAGAACAACGTCCCAGCAAGTGCCATGATCCGCCGGAACACGTACGTGTGCACCACGGACCGGAACAGCACAGACAGGCCCTCCCTGCTGCAAACGCAAGGAGAACAGGTGAGCAGAGCGTTTGGGTTTCGTGTTTGTGTTTGAGCGTTGTACATGTGCTTCTACATTTGTTGAGTCCTTGAGAATAATAGCAGGGATACATTGACTTTGTCAACATTGTGTGCCTACATAACCTGTGTGTTGTGACTGTACTGGAGTGGTGGTTTTGTGTGTATAACATTCATTACGTCTCTTGACTAGGGGATAAAGAGCTTACTGGTATGTGCCAGAAGGTGGTGGTTATCACGTGACTACGGTCCTACACTGGGGGAGGGGAGGGAGGGGGAAAGCGGTGGCAGGCCTTGTCCCAACTTGACCAGCAACCGCCTTCTAGGCCCTGTCAATGCAATGCATCCGCCTTCTAGGCTCTGTCAATGCAATGCAACCACCTTCTAGGCCCTGTCAATGCACTGCAACTGCTTCTAGGCCCTGTCAATGCACTGCAACTGCCTTCTAGGCCCTGTCAATGCACTGCAACTGCCTTCTAGGCCCTGTCAATGCAATGCAACCGCCTTCTAGGCCCTGTCAATGCACTGCAACTGCCTTCTAGGGCCTGTCAATACACTGCAACTGCCTTCTAGGCCCTGTCAATGCAATGCAACCGCCTTCTAGCCCTGTCAATGCACTGCAACTGCCTTCTAGGCCCTGCAATGCAATGCAACCGCCGTCTAGGCCCTGTCAATACACTGCAACTGCCTTCTAGGCCCTGCAATGCACTGCAACTGCCGTCTAGGCCCTGTCAATACAATGCCACACTAGACGGGCTGACGGGACACACACGTGCTAAGCACACACAGTGCAGCCGCACAAACAAATACACCACCGCATACACACAATGACAAAATACACAAACCAACACACTCGGAAACAGACACAATAACGTGCTCATACAGACCTGCATGCTGTCATACAATTACATGCTATGTATTACATAATCATGCATTACATTCTACACATTTTCAGTTCCTGCCCCTGGTCTCTTTTGCTTTGGGGCTCAGGTTGAGGGTAAATGATTGTGCTCTGAAACGGCTGCAAATCAACCAAAGGACTCTAATGTGTCTGCCCTACTCGGCCCCTCTCCCTGTGAGTGTGTGTCTGTCTATCAGAGCTCTGGTTATTTAGAGCGTTAAGTAAAGCGGCCCCAGGCCAACAGGGGCTCAGCCAGCCTAGCTAACCCGGCCAGTCAGGGAGAACTGTAGGGAGCGGGCCGAGGGAGGGGAGCTCTGCCAGGTGGATGAAATGATGCAGGGTTAAGGGGCATGGGAAGGAGAGGGGGCTACTGCTGTACGTCCACAAGCCTCCAAGCAGATGGCTGAAATCTTTCATTTTCAGTCTGTCACTCTCCCTCAAGCCCTCTCCTCAAGTCCTCTCTCTCTATCTCTCACCCTCTCTCTCTATCTCTCACCCTCTCTCTCTATCTCTCACCCTCTCTCTCTATCTCTCACCCACTCTCTCTATCTCTCACCCACTCTCTCTATATCTCACCCACTCTCTCTATCTCTCACCCTCTCTCTCACCCACCTTCTCCTATCTCTCACCCTCTCTACTCCACACTCACCCTCTCTCTCTCTATCTCTTACCTTCTCTATCTGTATCTCTCCTCTCTCTCTATCTCTCAACCACTCTCTCTATCTCCCACCCCTCTCTGTATCTCTCACCCTCTCTCTGTATCTATCCCCCTCTCTCTCTATCTCTCACCCCTCTCTACCTCTCTCCTCTTCTCTCTATCTCTCACCCTCTCTATCCTATCGCTCACCCTCTCTCTCTATCTCTCACCCACCCACTCTATCTCTTCACCCCTCTCTCACCCATTTTCTCTCTGTATCTCTCACCCTCTCTCTCTATCTCTCACCCTCTCTCTATCTCTCACACTCACCTCTCTCTCTTCACTCACCCGCTCTCTCTCCATCTCTCACCCTCTCTCTGTATCTCTTCACCTTCTCTCTCTGTATCTCTCCCTCTCTCTCTATCTCTCACCCTCTCTCTCAATCTCTACCTTCTCTCTCATCTCTCAACCACTCTCTATCTCGCACCCTTCTGTATCTCTCACCCTCTCTCTCTATTTCTCACCCTCTCTCTCTATCTCTCACCCTCTCTCTCTATCTCTCACCCTCTCTCTGTATCTCTCACCCTCTCTCTGTATCTATCACCCTCTCTCTCTATCTCTCACCCTCTCTATCTCTCTCCCTCTCTCTCTATCTCTCACCCTCCTATCTCTATCGCTCACCCTCTCTCTCTATCTCTCACCCACCCTCTCTATCTCTCACCCCCTCTCTCACCCACCTTCTCTCTGTATCTCTCACCCTCTCTCTCTATTTCTCACCCTCTCTCTATCTCTCACCCTCTCTCTATCTCTCACACTCACCCTCTCTCTCTCACTCATCCGCTCTCTCTCCATCCTCTCACCCTCTCTCTGTATCTCTCACCTTCTCTCTCTGTATCTCTCCCTCTCTCTCTATCTCTCACCCTCTCTCTCAATCTCTCACCCTTTCTCTCTATCTCTCAACCACTCTCTATCTCGCACCCCTCTGTATCTCTCACCCTCTCTCTCTCTATTTCTCACCCTCTCTCTCTATCTCTCACCCTCTCTCTCATCTCTCACCTTCTCTGTATCTCTACCCTCTCTCTGTTCTTTCCTACTCTCTCCATCTCTCATCTCTACTCTCTCTCTATACATCTCTCACCTCTCTCTCTGGATATCTCTCCCCTCTCTCTCTGTAACTCTCCCCTCTCTCTATCTCTCACCCTATCTCTCACCCTATCTCTCACCCACTATCTCTCACCCTCTCTCACTCTC
>NC_036862.1:14056017-14075421 GCF_002910315.2 Salvelinus sp. IW2-2015 | reverse complement strand
CTCTCTCTGTAACGCTCACCCTCTCTCTGTAACTCTCACCCTCTCTCTCTGTAACTCTCACCCTCTCTCTCTCTGTAATTCTCACCCTCTCTCTCTATCTCTCACCCTCTCTTTCTCTCTCTTTCCCTTTCTATTTCTATGCTCACTTTTCTTTTCTCACTTTTTACCAGCATACCAGTCACACCCCTCCCACATCCCCCTTTCCAGTCTGTCCTTCCCACCTCCTCCCTGATCCCCCTCTCCCCCTCACAGTCTGTTTCCACCAAAGGCCCAGTTCTGATTTGGCCTCACCAGCCTTCTCTCTCTGTCTGCTGAAAGCCAACACAAGTGGAAGCTCCTACCCTGGGACTCTGTAAAGGTTCACCATCCCTCTGCCAGATCCAAACTAACTCCAGCTAAAGCCTTTCTGGCCCTGTGCAAATGCTTTTTTTTAGGCTGGATCATGTTGTTGTATTGTATTGTTGTATGTTTTATTTATGTCATGTATTGATTGTTGCTGCCTTCTTGGCCAGGTCTCCCTTGATAAAGAGACTCTGGGTCTCAATGGGCTTTTCCTGGTTAAATTAAGGTTAAATAAAGGTTAAAAAAATAAATAATACATTATGAACTGAGCACCTCACTGTTAATGATTGAGTGATGGATGAACGGGATGATGATCTGATTGTTTTGTCCTTTCTGCTTTCTGCTCTCTCCTCTCTCAGCTCCATGTCCCACCGGCTGCCCCCGGCCTCACCCTCCACCCACAGCATTGCTGGGGCCTCGGGGACCTCCTCCTCCGCGGGCTCCCGCCTCACCCGGGGCTCCAGCATTCGCAGCACCTTCCACGGGGGCCAGCTGAGGGACCGGCGGCCTCCCTCCCACGCCCCCCCCACCTCCCCCACTCTGTCCCACGACGCCAGCCCCCTGCCCCACGCACGTACCCGCGCCACCTCCAACCTGTTCAGCAAGCTCACCTCCAAGCTCACCCGCAGGTAAGAGGAGAGTGAAGGGAGTGTGAGGAAGGCCTCAGCTTTAGCCCCCCAGTATAAGTATGACAACACTTCTAGGTTAGTCAATAGTGAGGGTAGAATTCTTAGCTTGAACCCTGTTGACGGATATTGAAGGAATTTCAGTAGAAACATCAGAAGTGTAAGCAATCCTAGTCTAAACAGCTGAAAGGGACAGGCAGCGTGAAATTGGGAGGATTCTAATAGATGTTAGTTCTAATTATACGATGCTGCGCGCGACATTGTGAAATTCAACACTCGTCAGGGATAGCGACTGCCGTTTAAGCAATTAGATCAAATAAAGATCATACTACGGTCTAGCAAGGACAAGGATTACGTTTGCTCCTGTTACGCCCCCGTGTTATTTTAAGTGTGAAAATCTGGGGAGCTCTTTGTTTAGCGAAGCCCAGTAAACTGCTCATCTGTGTGCACTGATGGAGACAATCAGGCCTGATAGCATAAATGAGACTAGCGTGTAGTAGAGGCCTGTATGGGTCCAACAAGTTAGACGCGTTCCGAAATGGAAAAATGCAAAAATAAATGTTTCAAATAAAGAGACCCGTTCCGAACGGACCCGAGGACAACTAGACCCTTTTCGTATAGACCTGGTCGGATCCAGACCCGGTCCGATCCGAGTGAAAGAAGCAGCAGAAAAGTCCATTTTTAACCTACTTTATTAACCGGAAGTGATAAAGCGAGGAGGTAGAGAGAGGTGATGCTCTAGCAGGGGTCGTGCTGTGTGTAGGCTACTGTGAGTGTGAGTGAGTGACACGGGAACAGGGAGGAGGGAGGGAGAGGAGAGAAACGGCAACCAACCAAGCCGACTCGCGCTATAGTAGACTAATAGCTTCCATAGCTAGGTTATTTATCATCCAAAATGTTTACGTAGTACCTGTCTTGACTGCATCAAACCGGGAGAAGCTAGTTAAGCTAGCAGCTAGCTAGGCTAATTGGTGTTGCATGCTCTTTCTCGTCCCACAGTTACAAACAACAACAACTCCATTCAGAATATAAATTAGCTGCCTACCTGTTGGCTCTTGGTCGTTGTAGCATATCCTTCTCCTTTCATTTTTAAATCCATCATTTTAATTCCATCTTCCATTGATTAGATATTTCCTAACCTTCGTCCCGAACAGAGGCTCTATGACTATAGCCTATTGTCGCTTTGATGACTTATGATTGACCAACAACAAGCTTACACGTGCCCCTCTCGTGAAAAGCAAAGAGTAGCAGCATCAATTATACAATTACTGTAGCAGTCGCGTTTGGGTCTGTATGGGCCCTTCTGGAAAAGTCAGTTAAAATGACACATACCCGTGACAATCAGATCCGACCCAGACCAGTGACATAATTTAGAATTCTTGATCCGGAACCGCTCGGGTCCTGGATCGGGTCTCGGGTATTCGGATCCGTGAAGAACTCTAGCGTGTAGGCTACAGTGTAAGATAGTGTGTTAAGGACAATATAGTTAGGCAACTGTAGAGGAGGGCACACAAAGCACAAGACAGGTGACAGTGACTTCCTCAATATGGAGGGCATTCGTCTTATCCCTAGAGACACAGCGGAGTCAGTAAGGTGTGTGTGTCTGGCCATCGGTACTCAGACTTACACTGCTGGAGGGTCCGAAATGCTTCTGACGTCCCCCTCTCTCACTCTCTCCTTAATCTGCATTGACTTTACTCAGGCTTACTTCCTCCTCTATTAACAACAGGCTTCAAACCCCCCACTTACCTAGTTCACATCTCCCTACTTCCTACTACACTCTCTCTCTCTCTTGGCTTCAAACCCCCCACTTACCTAGTTCACATCTCCCTACTTCCTACTACACTCTCTCTCTCTTGGTCTTGGCTGTTTTTTGGGGAGGTACTTCATGTTTTTTTCTGTTTCTTAACTACTTTGCTTTTCCTTGTTAACTTTACTTTTCCTTGTTAACTTTACTTTTCCTTGTGAACTTTACTTTTCCTTGTGAACTTTACTTTTCCTTGTTAACTTTACTTTTCCTTGTTAACTTTACTTTTCCTTGTTAACTTTACTTTTCCTTGCCAATCAGCTGCAAACTTTTATCCTTCTTTTTTCCCCTTTATCCATATCTCTTTCTCTCTCTGTCTTTCTTTCTCTGTCTCTCTATTTCTCTGTCTCTCTCGTTCTCTTTATTTCTCTCTCTTCTTCCTCGTAGGGTCAATCTTGACCCCTCTAAGCGTCCAAACTCAAACAAGTCCGTCTCGGGCTGCACTCTTCCGCAGGGATCAAAAACAGTTAGTAAGTTCTTCTTCCCATGTTTCTGGCTCCTTCTCTCTGTCTGCCTGTCAGTCTGTCTGTCTGCCTGCTTGTCTGCCAGCACCTCCAACCCCTCGCCCACTCCCCTCTCATTCACAGTCTGTGCGCTGTGTCTGTTGTCTGAGTTCAGTACAAGAGCGCGCCCTAGAGGCCACAGGTGACACAGCATACCCTTGACAACAACAGAACAACAGCCAGCAATAACCCTGCTTTCCAAAGGCTTTTAAAATGCGCACACGCTTGTAGTACTTGATGTAGGAGCAGTTTGGGATCCCCTATACATTCTTGTATTTTCAGTTCATGTAAAGGCAGTTGGTTAATGGATGTGTTGTATGGATATCTACCAAATGATTGTGGCACTTAAAACAATAATACATGATTGGACATTAAACATTTCTTTATTCTTATCTTTGAAAGTCAAATCAAAGGGGTCTGATGTGGCTTTGGACTCTACGGGCTGTTCTTTACCTTCTCCTAAAGCTTCAGGGTGCACCTCACCCTGATGACGTCTTCACTCATTGTGCCGTCCAGTTGTACTTTTTAACGTGATTGTAAGACGGTGACTCATTTAATGAGCTCCATATATTCCTCGTGTTGTTAAAACGTTACCAGTCCCAGAGCCAGTACTGTGAAGCTGTTTCAGTGTTTTTGATTTAGCCAACCTCCCTCTTTGCCACACAAGACAACACTATCACAAGGCCAAGGAGATTCAGATTGGAGGGGGTGGTGTTTTTTTTTGTAAGGAGCTGCTGCCATGCGTCCTTAGCATCGCTGACACTTCAAAGCAGGATTAGTTGCGTAATAGAGCCTTTATCCCCCCTCTTAACGGGATCCTCTTCACAGTCCCAGCCAGAGGCACAGGCTTGTCAGTCCTTATCCCTCCACTCCACTCACCATGGACCACTCACTCCCTCTCTCCCAGAGAGATTTGACCCAACATGGCAGCCCAGACACTATCCCCACTTGCAGGTTTGTTTTAAGACACTCTACAGCTCAGATTTTTCCCCTATCCTGTTAGATGGAGATTTTATAGAAGGAAAGCTCTAGTCCTTTCAAGACACACCCAGTTCCTGGGATGGCATTTGGGTTGGTCAGGCTGGTGGAGACGGCATTTGAAATGGGAAGGTTGCGAACATGACAACACCCTTTGTGGTGCTTGAACAGCAGCGCCCCCTTGTGTGTGTTAGATGGATGTGTAATGGGACATCTCAAAAGCTGACCATACTTTAGTGGTAGTAGTCATTGGGCAAACACTATGTGCTTTCATTATGCTTTTTGTTAAAATGTTCGAATAAATGTTCTACAAACCCTGGTAAAATCCATCACAGCACACGTAAGAATTGTCCAGTTATGTCATGCAGTGCAAGCAGCAGCAGCTTTCTAGTCTCTTGGATGACACCCAAACCTGCCCTGAGCCCTTCCTCTAAAACACATTCCTAGTGTGGCTTCAAAGTGTATATTTTGTTTTATTTGTTTTATTTTATTTCATATGATTTCCGTGCATTTCGGAAGGTTGATGTCACTCTGTCTTTGATGAGTTGTTGGTGTTGTGGTTATTTCTCTATTGGCTGTTGTTGAGGGAAGGATTGGAACAGGAAGTGGAGGGAACAAGGGATATTTCACTATTGGCTGATTCATTCCTAACACGCACTTTTGTCTTCCTCTTGAGGGTCACAGACGAACCTGAGAGAATCTGCAGATCTCCGGTCACAAGGTGAGTGTCTACAATACAGTATGTCTCACTGTGATGAGAAACGATTTAATTACAGGCCCAAGATTAGTTTCCCCAAACCCAGTTGTAACCACATTCATTATGATCACACAATGCGAAACTGAACCCAGACCAGTTAGATAGTTGTGCTATCAATCAAAGATTTTCTGTATCACTCCATGTCTGCCCACCATTGGGCAGTATGACAGCTCCAGGACCAGTAGTACTAAAGGCATTTCTATTCTCTCCCTCACAATGTAGCCTCGGCTGCACAGTCTCTGGTCAGACAGTCTCTGGTTAAAACCAGCAGGTAAAGCTCAGAGCATGGGTCAATGCAGCATTAGCTCTAAATGCCCTTGGTGTGACTCGTAGATAGTAGATGTGGTACCCTGTGCTGGATGCCTGTGATTGAGTGCCTCTCTAATTATTTTCTGAAGTAGGATCCTTGTGTGTTTTAAGAAGTAGGCTCCTCAGTGTGTGATAATTACAATTTAAACTCCCCATCCTTTGACATGAACCTCATTCTCACTTACTCAAATTATTTGAATAAATTAATAAATACCCATAATGTAGACATGCAGAATACTTACGTAGCTTCCATTTCATAACTTCCAGTCTTAGGTGTTGGGTTGGTGGTGATGGTGTGTGCGTATAGTTGGTAAGTCATGCTGTTGAACTTGCCTAGGTTTCCAAGAGTAGTACTAGTACTAGTGTTTGGGATCCTGGCTATGTCCACCCCTAAACCAACACCTACTTACATAGCAGATGTGTTTTTGCTAGCTTGTGACTGAGCAAGGTAAGATACCATCTCAAGCTGATTCTGTGACCCACCAGGACAGCATTCCAAAGAAACATTTCTGCTTTAAAATGTAAATCAATCCCAAATTAAATTAGCTGTGCAAACCACCAGGGCTGGGTTCAATTTCATTTCAATTCAGGAAGTAGACTGAAATTCCAATTTTCTTCAATGCTTTTCAATTATTTTTTTAAATTAGAATTGGAATTTGGTTTAACTTCTGAACTTACTGAATTGAAATGTAATTGACCACAACCCTGCCATCCAAAGACACCTCCAGAAGTACTATTGTAATGACCAGAATATACAGTGCATTCGGAAGGTATTCAAACCCCTTACCCTTTTCCACATTTTGTTATGTTACAGCTAAAATGTATCAAATCATTTTTTTCCCTCATCAATCGACACACAATACCCCATAATGACAATGCGAAAACAGGTTTTTAGAAATGTTTGCTAATTTATTAAAACAAAAAAACAGAAATACCTTATAAACATAAGTATTCAGACACTTTGCTATAAGACTCAAAATTGAGGTCAAGTGCATCCTGTTTCCATTGATCATCTTTTTGATTTTTCTACATCTTGATTGGAGTCTACCTGTGGTAAATTCAATTGATTGGACATGATTTGGAAAGGCACACACCTGTCTATATAAGGTCCCACAGTTGACAGCGCATGTCAGAGCAAAAACCAAGCCATGAGGTCGAAGGAATTGTCCGTAGAGCTCCGAGACAGGATTGTGTCAAGGCACAGATCTGGGGAAGGGTACCAAAACATATCTGCAGTATTTATTGAAGGTCCCCAAGAACACAGTGGTCTACATCATTCTTACATGAAAGAATAAGTTTGGAACCACCAAGACTCTTCCTAGAGCTGGCTGCCCGGCCAAACTGAGAAATCGGGGGAGAAGTGCCTTGGTCAGGGAGGTGACCAAGAACCCGATCGTCACTCTGACAGAGCTTCAGAGTTTCTCTGGAGATGGGAGAACCTTCCAGAAGGACAACCATCTCTGCAGCACTCCACCAATCAGGCCTTTATGGTAGAGTGGCCAGATGGAAGCCACTCCTCAGTAAAAGGTACATGACAGCCCACTTGGTTTGCCAAAAGGCACCTAAATGACTCTCAGACCATGAGAAACAGATTCTCTGGTCTGATGAAATCAAGATTGAACTCTTTGACCTGAATGCCAAGCATCACGTCTGGAGGAAACCTTGCACCATCCCTACGGTGAAGCATGGTGGTTGCAGCATCATGCTGTGGGGATGTTTTTCAGCGGCAGGGACTGGGAGACTAGTCAGTATTGAGGGAAAGATGAACCGAGCAAAGTACAGAGAGATCCTTGATGAAAACCTGCTCCAGAGCGCTCAGGACCTCAGACTGGTGGCGAAGGTTCACCTTCCAACATGACAACGACCCTAAGCACACAGCCAAGACAACACAGGAGTGTCTTCGGGACAAGTCTCTGAATGTCCTTGAGTGGCCCAGCCAGAGCCCGGACTTGAACCCGATCTATCATCTCTGGAGAGACCTGAAAATAGCTGTGCAGCGACGCTCCCCACCTAACCTGATAGAGCTTGAGAGGATCTGCGAAAAAGAATGAGAGAAACTACCCAAATACAGGTGTGCCAAGGTTGTAGCGTCATACCCAAGAGGACTCCAGGCTGTAATCACTGACAAAGGGTCTGAGTACTTATGTAAATGTGATATTTCCGTTTTTTCATTTTAATGCATTTGCAAACAGTAAAAACATTTTTTTTGCTTTGTCATGGGGTATTGTGTGTAGATTGATGGGGGACTATTTAATCAATTTTAGAATAAGGCTGTAACATAGCAAAATTTGGAAAAAGTCAAGGGATCTGAATACTTTCTGAATGCACCAAGCATACATCATTGAGTGGGGCATGACTGTAGCCTGGTCTAATGAATTAGGTATGATGGTGCAGCATCACTTAGAATGTTGTTGCCTTGAAGAACACGTGTCCTCAAAAAGGTAAAATTGTGTTGTTGACTTGCCTAACTTGTGTTGCTGCCTAATATTCAATTTTATTGCGCTCTGGTATCCTCTGAATTGTGCACCACAGATGTATTTTTCTAGAATTGTCTAAATTATGACAGCATTTTAAGATGGCGATGCAGCTTGTGTGTGTTGTGGATGCTACATCCACTCTTCAGCGAAGACTGTTAAAAACATTTTATATACTTTCATTTCTTTTGGCCTTGTTATCTATTTGAATGGATTTCTATTGCTGTTGATAAATTAAGAGTAGTGGCTGTTAAACCAAACCCTATTTGATACTAATCTATTTCTCCCCTGTCCCCTTCTTCCCTTCCACTCACCCACATTAATGCATCGTCTCACCCACACTCCACCTGCATCCTCTTCTGTCATTCAATCTCTCACCCCCACTCACTCCCCCACTCCCCACCCACTTTGCCCCTGCAGTCGCCATCTACCTGGGCATCAAAAAGCGGCAGAGCCCCGGACCCCCCGATGCGGCTGGGATGTGAGGGTGCGGAGCCCGCGGGACCCAGCGGAGGTGGTGCTGGCGCTGCGCGAGGCGGCCCAGGGCTGCGGCTGCCAGGTCCACCTGGCTGGGCCCTTCCTGCTCTCCTGCACCCACGGGGCGGCTGGCTCACGCGTGGCCTTCGAGGCTGAGGTGTGCCAGCTGCCCGCAGGCCCCGCCGAGACCAGCGGTGTGCGCTTCAAACGGCTGTGGGGGGCGCCGCTCGCCTTCCGGGACATCGCCACAAAAGTGTCCAAGGAGCTGGAGCTCTGAGGGCGACAGGGGGTGGGGCAGAGGGCTTCTACACTGGACAGACTGACCGAGGGGGCGGGAGAAGGAGACGGGCAGAACCCGCTACCCCCACTGCCAACCTCGCCTCACCCCCGCCAAAGACCCGCTTCAGGTGCCACACGGACATGCAGACGCACAGGCGTGGATGGTCCGGGCCCGCCACTCACAGACCTATGACCCACAAACCCTGCTAAGGCACCTCAATATTATGTGAATCTACGGAGTCAAGCAGTTATTTTTTAATTCCATATTTGCCGATGAAGATATTTTTCGTCAATGTCGTTATGATTATATTTGTTGTCGTTCCTTTTTAACAGCTGCTATTTAAAAGGTATTTTTATTTAGTTTTTCTTTTTTCGCTTCAATGAGTGATTGACGCAGACTGAATGCATATTTAAGAAACAAGGGACCAGCCCTTTCCTAGACAGAACTCTGGGCTATAGAGCAGGGGTGTCAAACTCATTTTGCCCTGGAGGCCGCATTCGGTCTTCAACAAGGTCCGGAGGGCCGCACTGAAAATGTGTTATATTTCTTCGCCGTCAATTTTCCAAAAATAGTCCTCTACCCATTGTTTTTTTTAAATGATTATGCTCCCTGACTGTCTAGCTTTATTTGGGAGATTATTAACAAGCTGGACAGTCAATAAACTGTATGAATGTAGGTCCATTATCTTATCATTTCTACACAGTTTTAATTTGGTTGTAGTCATTTTAAAGTATACCATTGTTCTGTTTTGTTTTACTCAAACCCGCGGGCCAGATTGGACCCCCTCGCGCACCGAATCCTGCCCGCGGGCCGTATGTTTGACACCCCTGCTATATAGGGAGACATGCAGAAATGCAGAGACGGACAACAACAAAAACGATGCTGTAAAACAAAATGCCAGATTCTTCTGCCCATCCATCGCTTCTGCTCAATTCTGTAAGACCCCTCTGCTACTCTCGTCAAGTTTCATTTTGTGTTTTGTATATACCGGTATGTTGGTTACCAATGAGCAAAGCTGTCTGACTTCAATGTCCAAAACGGAGTAGGCGATGACTGCTCTTCTGAGCCACTAACCCTTTGATTTTCTACGTTTCAGCAGGTAATGTACACAGGCATTCTACACGCTCTTCTGGTAGCACTTTTGGTTTAGCAATATCACATCTTCAATTGTATTTCCTCTTAAATGGTACAGCACATCCACCAGGCCAAGATTCCAAACATGATTTGATATAAGCGGTGTTTAGCATAATGTTGGGGAATGTCGGTTGTCACATTTCAAGGAATCACAATGGATCACTTTTTTGTATAAGATGACCCAAGATCGCATAAAAAAAGAGAATTGGATCAACTCCTAATTTTCTGCTCAAAAAMAAAATAGTATAATTGATCACACAGACTATAACAACTACAGCAACGCTTGTTGAATTGCATTCAGTATTTCAATTGGTCAGCAAAACAGGCGTTATGTAGCCGCTTCCCTTCTGGTAACCAATCAGCCTTCTGTATTCCTGAGTGACGTATGAGAGTGAGGTTGGTAGTTTAGAATGTGACCCTGGGTGACGTTGTTGAAATCAACCCTGACACTCTTCTATAAATGAAGCACGCTCCCAAGCTCCTCACAATAGATCCAAGTCAGGTAGATAGTCACTCACTCAGGCCTTGACTGTTTGTCACTAGCTTTGGTTTGCACCAATAAACAGTAATGATCCTTGTCGCCTGGCAGTGGGTCACAGCAGCAGACATGCCAGAACTTCATTCCCAGTTGGTGCAGTGAGCTCTTCTAGTTTAGATCTCAGAACCATGTTTCTATTTTCTCAGCTCAGACTGTTGGTGTCGCTGAATGTTCCTCAACCTTTCTTGTTTGCTGAAAGTCTGTCTGGTCTTTAAATGGCTCAAAGATTCATCAGCAGTGGATGATGTTCTCAGTACAGAATGTGTTTGTCACTGTTCCAGTATGACATTTCTACAGTATGTAACATCCCAGTTATATTCCGTAACCTGTGACACCCCTGACCATCTTCGCCAGCCTGCCCACACTGGACTGCCTGCCCAACACACTCACAAATCTTCAGTTGTTTTCAAACTCCACCATTTTCCACCTTATTCCTTTTGGCAAAATTTGTATTGCACACATGTATGGCAGTATTACATAGTAATCCATGACACTGCTATGAATTCAGTTTGCCCGTTGCAAGGAATCATGGGAGTTTTTAGTTGCAACAGGTGGCCACAAATGTCTTAAAATGTGAAAGCTGTGATTTAGGGCAATTCTTTTACAACTTTGCCCAAAATAGCACCTCTTTTGCCCAACAATTCCCATCTGTATTGCTAAAAGCTTAGGACCATGCTTCAAGAGTAGGAAGTAGTTGTGCGTTTGACGCAGTCGCTGTTATCGATCAAACGGGGTGCAACTATGGAAATTACTGACCTGCGGTCCTGCATGTCTCCCGAGGAAAATTGTATGAAGCAAAAATAAATTCTCCTTTCAAATTCTGACATTTTGGATCAAGTTTATTTTTGTTCTCAGTGGGGTTGATGTGGTGTCAATAGATTACAGATTGGTCATGTTATATGTTTGTTTATTGTACCATGGTTTTAGGGCATTTACGAGGCTGCTGTAGCGTGTGCACGTGGTGTGTGTGTGTGCGCGCACTTAGTGTGGGTGTGCGCCCACTGAGTGTGTGTGAGTGTGTATGTGCATGCACCGTGTGTTTCGAGACCATACATCAGACAGTGGGGTTGATTGTTAACTGGGCCTTGTTTTATTTGCTCAATACATTTTACAACTAAAAAAATGATTTCAAGATTAGGTGCATGGCCCATGGCACCAGACTATGCGATGGTACTTTGATCCCAGGAAAGAGCGGGAGAGATGGAAAGTGACCGTAGGAAGGAGAAAAAGAAATGATGAAGAGAAAGAATGAAGGATGGAAATAAAAGTTGGATCAGAGTGGAGTGTCTTTAGGAAAAGTCCAGGGAGGCAGTCTCCTGCCCGCGTAACGACAAAAAAAAACCCACTGAAGCACAAGTACTGCTTTACTTCTGGGCGGGGATCATGCCATCGATGGCCTCTCCCTTCTCCAGCTTCTTCTCCATCTCCACCATGAGCTTGACGCCATCCACGACCATCTGCACCTGCTGCACCTCTGAGGAGCCCAGACGATCAGCGTTGGAGATGTCGAAGGTTCCACCCACGGAGGCCGTGTCCACACCACCTGCAGGCAAAGAGGTCAAAGCTGAATCTTCATAATCCTCTACACTGGTACTCAATGATGTACATGTCAGGTTAAATATGGCTTGGCTAGTCACCTCAGAGATCCATATGTAATGGCAATGTAATTACATTCTATGGACTATTGCATTAAGACAGTAAAGTGAGTTTGAGAGTAGCTCGTACCTGTGCCGCGCTTCTGCAGACGCAGCCTGGTCAGGATCTCCTCAAACTTGGCGTGTGTGCTCAGCTTGGGCAGCTTGACGTGCACTCCACCGCGCAGGCCAGTTCCCAGGTTGGAGGGGCAGGTCAGCACGTAGCCGAGATGCTCGTTCCACATGAAGCCGTGGTTGTGCTTCTTGAAGACCGCCTCAATCTGCATAAGGTGGAGAAAGACAGGAGACGAGAACGTTCCGATGAGTGCGTTTTCAGGTGAGAATAGCCAACCGAAAGTGATGTGTGTTCGACTACTGACTATAAGAAAAGCCAGCTGCCATCGTTGTGAACGAGCAATAAATAACAATCTAGGTATTGACAGTGTGTCAGTCCTGTAGGCTCTGTGGCAAGCGTACCTTCTGCAGACCAACGCAGAAGCGTCTGAAGACCTCCTTCATGTTGCCTCCCTTCTCCATGGAGATGACACGCAGGTGATCCTCCTCGTTCACCCAGACCAAGAAGCTCTTGGCATCGTTGTGCCTTCAGAAAGGATGGAGTACGTATTACATGACACACCACTATGATACACCGTGGGACATACTGTACATACATTATCTGGTTTCACAAATGGTATTGTTTTGGTTCGGGTATTGGTATGGGCCTGTGTCCTGGGAACTTACCAGATTCCTCTTGCGTCTGGCCAGTCACGGGCCATACCAGCGGACAGCAGCAAGGGGGAGACGGGCTTGTCAAACAAGAAGTGGTCGGCGATCAGCTGATCCTGCTCGGCATCGGTCATGGCGTTCAGGGGGTAGTACTTTCCCTTGAACTCACCATCCAGTGTGGCCAGGGCTGAGGGGAGAAAGACATACACATGAGATTGACATGGTCGTGCTCCAAGGCAGCACAGCTGACCCTGATTTATAGTGCTGATTTTACTGAGTGCTCAGACACTCACCCTCGATGGACAGTTTCTCAACCATTCTGCGCTCGCCACGGCTGTTGTGGGGGGGCAGGGTGTATCCCTTGATGCTGCGTCCGGTACGCACACGGCTGGACAGGACGTAGGCGGGGTCAAGATCATCACCTCCCTGCAAACGGGGAAATTAATGTTATTTCACTCTAGACATATAACTCATTCAAATGCTGTCTAGTCACCACAGTCCACTGCAGCTTTATATATTAGCTTTAAAAATCAAGCTTGCAAAAGGAGCAACGCCAATGTAGAAATGTGATTGTCATGACCACTTTCTTCACTCACCTTCAGGTTCTCGAAGTTCAGGTCGGTCTTGTGCTTGTCGGTGGGCTTGTAGCCTCCGTGACGGTCGGAGATGATTGGGTCGAACATATCTTTAAAGACTTCGTAGCACTCTTCATCACCAGCAACGCAGCCGACGGTCATGATGAAGGGGTGTCCTGCAGACAGAAAGAGAATAAGTGAGAACTATTACCACAGGAAAACTACATGTAACAGGCTAACAACAAAGTGCACTATCAACAAAGTCCACGAGCAACAGTCTCATTTTTCATGCCAATAGTGTATCAGTTAATATCACTAAGAATATTTTGCTTTGAGGTGCCCTTATCAGCCACCAATCAGAGCTGATCAGGGCATGCCTATCCTGTGGCCTTACAGGGCCCTGACGTGTCTTCCTGTGTGTGTGCTTCCGAGTCTTACCAGGGTTGTCCACACCGGTCTGGGTGCAGTCGTCCAGGGTGAAACCGGAGGGGGTAGACTTGCTCCTCAGCTTTTTGTACATGTCCTTGTTCAGCACCTTGGCCATGTGGTTGTTGTGCAGGGAGAGGTCTGGGAACTCCTCTACATCAGAGAATTTCATCTTGTAGTCATTGTGGCAGTTCTTCGTCATGATTGCGGCTCTCTTTAGTCCTGCAAAAAGGAGAGGGGGAAGAAGTGTGAATCTATGTAGGATGATCTGGCAGACGAAAGCCCTCCCAAATAAATATTCAAGAATGGTGAAAGAACAATATCTGGGTCCCTAACAACAAAATTGTGCCACAATTTATAAAAGAGAGCATGATGGGTTTTCAGAAAAAAATCACAAGGAACTGTCCTAGCAATGGCCTAACAATACAACCAATACCACTAAATATACCATATTTTGTGATTTGTAGTACTGAGTCTCCTAGTGTCTTATCTATCAGTCTCCTGGCCCCCTCCAG
Source organism: Salvelinus sp. IW2-2015 (assembly GCF_002910315.2). Taxonomy (NCBI): domain Eukaryota; kingdom Metazoa; phylum Chordata; class Actinopteri; order Salmoniformes; family Salmonidae; genus Salvelinus; species Salvelinus sp. IW2-2015. The sequence goes on along the minus strand of NC_036862.1, from coordinate 14,061,320 downwards.
CCACCGCCTCATATTTCCACAGAGAGTGACAGGGGTGTGATCTACGTGCTTTTATGCACTTAGCAACCGAAGGTATTTTTAGACCAGGCTATCCACCCTACACCCTCTTGCTGTGGCTATACTCTTGACACTGGCATGCAAGCCACCTTTCCATTCCTTCAAGGGAAACACCACCACTGGACCCTAGTCTGGCTACCCCCCAGTAGGCGGTACCAGAGAGTTCCAGAGACTGACTTGATTCATTCTCCGGTCATTAGCACAACTGACCTTCATATCAGAACGAATAGAATCTCAGAATAAAAACATCAGAACTACAAACATGCTGAGGAACAATTGCAGACATTATAGAAATTCGATACTTCACATTGCATGTTTTTTTCTGCAAAATATCTAAAATGACTCGGTGTCATCTATAGATCACCACTGGTAACAAATCAACCAGCCGCTGTCCTGGGACTATCCCTCCTCTACAACAGCCGTTAGTGATCATTGCTGTTTTCAAACCAATGCTCTCTTTTATCCAACAAAACGTTTAACAAAGTTACAGTTTGCACTCAAGAGGATGATGAGTAAAAACGCATAAGTAGTAATATATCTTCCATTTTAGGAAACGCTGCAACAAACTGAAGAGGGGTCCAATGCAAAAAACAAGAAGKACCGATTTCAGGATTCCAAATGGTGCAGCGACGGAGAGGTTTCAATTGCCTAAAGTGTTTGTTTAAAATTCCTCTTTTCTTTTTGTGCTGTTTTTCAGGAGTTCTKCTAATTTCTACTTAAAACCATTTTCCAGAAGCTCGCTGCCTAGTAGGTTTACCTGCACAGAAGAAAAGAAGGAGGTAATGTTCCTGGGATCCACCAAAGCCAATATAGGGGTTGCCCAACTTTGACAGGTGTTAGACCTTAGCTTATATACCCAGACGTTTGCACCCATTGGCTGGTTTGTCTCTGAATTCTCTCAATCGATTGGACAGCCACAACCCCTGATGTCCAGTTGAGTTTCTAAAAGGCAAGAACTTACATCACAACACCCGAGACGGTACAACAGCTGTGCCTACCCCCTGAACGGCAACGTCCCCCTCCTCTTAATAGCTAGTTGAGGTGGGGAGGGGGGGTTGAAAAACACAGTTGAAGTAAAGCGACAGTTGTAAAAAGACACTTTCTCCGTGGACACTTATGTAAGTGTTCACACAGAGATTGAGGGATCCTGGGGAACAAATAACTACTAAACTCAGCAAAAAAAGAAAGGTCCCTTTTTCAGGTCCCTGWCTTTAAAAGATCATTTGAAAAAAAKCAAATAACTTCACAGATCTTCAGTGTAAAGGGTTTAAACAATGTTTCCCATGCTTGTTCAATGAACCATATACAATTAATGAACATGCACCTGTGGAACGGTCATTAAGAAATTAACAACTTACAGACGGTAGGCAATTAAGGTCACAGTTATGAAAACCTAGGACACTAAAGAGGCCTTTCTGCTGACTCTGAAAAACACCAAAAAGAAAGATGCCCAGGGTCCCTGCTTATCTGCGTGAACGTGCCTTAGGCATGCTGCAAGGAGGCATGAGGACTGCTGATGTGGCCAGGGCAATAAATTGCAATGTCCGTACTGTGAGAAGCCTAAGACAGCGCTACAGGGAGACAGGACGGACAGCTGATCGTCCTCGCAGTGGCAGACCACGTGTAACAACACCTGCACAGGATAGGTACATCCGAACATCACACCTGCAGGACAGGTACAGGATGACAACAACAACTGCCCGAGTTACACCAGGAACGCACAATCCCTCCATCAGTGCTCAGACTGMCCACAATAGGCTGAGAGAGGCTGGACTGAGGGCTTGTAGGCCTGTTGTAAGGCAGGTCCTCACCAGACATCACCAGCAACAACGTCGCCTATGGGCACAAACCCACCATCGCTGGACCAGACAGGACTGGCAAAAAGTGCTCTTCACTGACGAGTCGCGGTTTTGTCTCACCAGGGGTGATGGTCAGATTGCCTTTTATCGACGAAGGAATTAGCGTTACACCGAGGCCRGTACTCTGGAGTGGGATCGATTTGGAGGTGGCGGATCCGTCATGGTCCTCCAGCAGTAATGCTCATCATTCGACGATAAACGCGAATCCGATCATCACCCCTGGTGAGACAAAACCGAGTACTTTTTGCCAGTCCTGTCTGGTCCAGCGACGGCGGTGTGTCACAGCATCATTGGACTGAGCTTGTTGTCATTGCAAGCAATCTCAACGCTGTGCGTTACAGGGAAGACATCCTTCTCCCTCATGTGGTACCCTTCCTGCAGGCTCATCTGGACATGACCCTCCAGCATGACAAGGCCACCTGTAAGAGGTGCGTGACTGGCTGCAGGGATGTCAGGCACAGGAGAGCAGAACTGGGTAATAACCAGAGCAGTTTAATAAGAAAAAATCAACGGCACCCAGAACAACAAAATATGGGTACAAAATAACCCGTTGCGAACCAGTCAGAGTGCACAAACACTTTACAACAAACAATTTCACACACAGACATGGGGGGAACAGAGGGTTATATACACGGTTTTCCCTGTCCTTAATAATGGGCTAAGATCAAATAGCTTCTCTATATACAGAGGTACCAGAAAGGGCTGTTCTTGTCCCCTCTCCTATTTGCACTCGTTATGGAACCACTGGCAGAGCCATCAGGGTAACGCCTGTTATAACAGGGGCTGCTCATTGGTGATGTTCACCATAAAATAAGCTTGTATGCTGATGATGTCCTGATATTCATCTCTAGTCTCGAGACTTCAACTGCATCTCTTATTAATATTATTGAATTATTCAGCGAATTCTCAGGCTACAAGATTAACTTAACTAAATCAGAGGCTATGCCACTTGGTAACCTTCACTCTATACCTAATACTTCTCCCCTTCCTTTTAAATGGTCTCCCTCAGGTTTTACGTATCTGGGTATATTTGTAACTCCTAAATTCCAGCAAATGTACAAAGCCAATTTTGTTCCCTTGTTTGATACAATAAGACAGGATCTGGAGTGCTGGAACTCTCTCACGATTTCTTGGTTGGGTAGAATATCCCTCTTGAAAATGAACATTTTACCTAGACTACTTTACCCAATCCAAATGATCCCAGTATTACTCTCCAATAAGGTAATAAAGGATGTAAATGGATGGCTAAGTTCCTTGGAGTAAACGCAAGCCAAGACTTAAGATGGCAATATTGCAGCTGCCAAGTTCTATGGGGGGGCTTGGATCTGCCCAATATCAGGTTCTATCAGTGGTGTGCCCACTATGTTATATTTCTGATTGGATCACAAACGATGACTCCTCTATTTGGTTAGACATTGAGACTTCTCTTTCAAAATACCCCTTACAGGATCTTTTATTTTTCAGAAGTTTCAAGTCTGTAGAAGATCACTGCAATAATCCTATTACACTTAACACACTCAAAGTATGGAGGTCAGTTCAGCGCTTCCTGGGAAGGTCCAAACTAACCTCTGCTCTTACCCCAATTCTTAACAACCCAGATTTTGGTCCAGGATTGCTGGATGCTGGCTTTAACTTTTGGCTTAATAAGGGCATACGCAGACTAAATGACTTATTTGCTGTAAAATGTTATTGTCATTTGAGCAGATGGTGGAGAAATATCGACTCCCAAAGCAGGACTTTTTTCTCTTCCTACAAGTAAGACATTATATTGTGAAGAGCACCACCTTAATTGGTAACCCTGATATGTCTGTCATTGAAATAATGCTTTTTTCCCACGAAGGAAAATGTCTGTAAGTCTGTTTTATGATGCTTTAAGGTCCTTTTCTGCTGTCGACACACAGAGGGTGAAACAAGTGTGGGAGAAATAATTGTCTGTTACTATTGACGAAGAGATGTGGGAGGACATTTGGAGATATGCAAAAACAATATCTATACGTAATCGTACTAGAGCAATTAAATTAAGAATAATACACAGATTGCATATATCCCCAAATCGCAGACAAGCTTTTAGCCCCTCTTCCTCTTCTCCTCAGTGTCTTAAATGAAAACTGATACAGGCACCCTAACACATTGTTTATGGTATGTACCAAATATAAAAGATACTGGTCTGGTGTTCTGCAAGAAACTGAAAAAGATCCTGGGGTTGATCTAGAATTGGACCCAGTTTCTTTACTGTTGGGTCTCCCTAGTAGGCATGTTACTTCTGTGGGTAAGAGGAGGCTTTACAACATCCTTACCTTTGCAGGAGGAAAAACATCATTTTATAGTGGATTAGTTTAAGGTTCCTTCTATTAAAGATTGGCATAAGACACTATTTGAATGGGTGCCTCTGGAATATTGACATGTACATTGCATTCTAAAACAGATCAGTTCTACAAAGTATGGGAACCCTATCTAAATTACCTAGAACCTGAGGTTTCAGCTATTATGCTGCAAGGATTCTCTTAGAATGGTGGTGATCTATGCATTTCAGAATTACACTGTACGTTCCATGTGTCGACCTACTTCTTGTTTAAACTGAGCTTTTTTGTTTAATTTCTGTTTGTAAGTTTGTTTAAAATGTATGTATTGAGAGACGCAATGATGGAGATGGGGTGAGAGAAGGGGGAGAGGAAAATGGTGTGCGTGTGTGTGGGTGTGTATGTATGTATGTATGTGTATGTATATGTATATATATATATATATATATGCGCAGGTATGTGTAAGTGAGTGCTGTTTTTTTTGTTGCTTGTCTCTGTTGTTGTATCTCTTAATATGGGTGAAAATTGTGAAATTCCAATAAAAATACTGTTAAAAAAAACAAAAAAACAACTGAGACATAAACTGAACAAGTTTCACGGACATGTGACTAACAGAAATGGAATAATGTGTCCCTGAACAAGGGGGGGGGGGGGTCAAACCAAAAGTAACAGTCAGTATCTGGTGTACGCTGAATTAAGTACTGCAGTGCATCTCCTCCTCATGGACTGCACCAGATTTGCCAGTTCTTGCTGTGAGATGTAACCCACTCTTCCACAAGGCAACTGCAAGTTCCCGGACATTTCTGGGGGGAATGGCCCTAGCCCTCTGATCCAATAGGTCCCAGACGTGCTCAATGGGATTGAGATCCGTGTTCTTCACTGGTCATGGCAGAACACTGACATTCCTGTCTTGCAGGAATCACGCACAGAACGAGCAGTATTGCTGGTGGTGTCACGACTTCTGCCGACTATCGGCGGTCGACGTCACCGGTCTTCTAGCCATCGCCGATCCACCTTTCATTTTCCATTTGTTTTGTCTTGTTTTTCCACACACCTGGTTTACATTCCCTCATTACTTGTCGTGTAT
>NC_036862.1:13997380-14051171 GCF_002910315.2 Salvelinus sp. IW2-2015 | reverse complement strand
CTGTAATAAAATATGATGTGAATGTATGGTCTTTAAGGATGGTTGTATTCAACCTCCAATGTCTTGACAGATTGAATGCCCCGTTGAGTTTTATGTCCAGGATCACCTCTGCATGATCAGATATGACTATGCTTCCTATCCTYGCGGATAAAACAGACTGCAAAYATGTCCTGGGRATAAAKAGTAATCTATTCTAGTCTGACATCCATGAGGTGCAGAGAAAAAAGTGAACTCTCTGTTGGAGGGGTGAAAAGTTCTCCAAACATCAGCATACCCCAGATCATCACAAATAGCTTTAAGTAAGTGACTTAGCTCGAGGAGAGAGTGYAGCTATACKGCTGGGAAACTTATCAATAAGGGGGTTCAACAAACAATTAAAATCTCCTCCAACCACTGRAGTGTCTGAGTTTAATTCTGAAAAGTCTAGAAATACCTTAGTGAGGAAATCAGGTGGTGGGCAGGGGGGAAGTAAATATTCATTATGGAGATGTTCTGCCCTTGTAAAGTACCATTAATTATAACAAAGTGACCAAATTTATCTTTCACACAGTTCAAGACCTTAAGTGGTAAGTTATTTTTCACAAGAATTGCTACACCTCTACTTCTGGATGTAAATTATGAGAAAAACACTTGACCAAACCCCCCTTGTTGTAATTTCAGATGCTCCTTATCATCCAAATGAGTTTCTTGCAACAGGGCAATATCAATATTTTCTTTTTTCAAAAAAAGATAGTACCTTCTTCCTTTTAATGGGGTTATGGCTCCCTCTAATGTTCCATGTACATACACGCAGTCTGTTACCTGCCATTGCACTTTGACCATTCAATATCCAGACTGAATCCTACTGTAAAAGTGGGGTGGTACCTTTTTCCATGTGTTGAACTCTCTTCTATCTCACCGAGCATAAACAAACGATATGAACCCTGAACTCGAACTATACTAAACCCAAAAATTAAACATGTAAAGATCCAAAAGGGGGTTTTCCCACTAGCTAACATGCAGGGGATTTCAACTTTCCAATGTAGACTCTTAAGTCTACAGTCTTGTAGACTCTTAAGTCTGCATTACCACTCAATAGCCTCATCCTTTATATATATGGAAATGAAAATCAATAGGAGATTGAGGCTCTTCCACCTAAAACCAAGCCTGGGAACCAATATAGATTCACCCATATCTCAGCCTGAGCTATAGCGGCAGTTACTTTAGCAAGAAAATTTTAAAAAATATGAATATTACTGAACCGGAGCATGTGAGAACTCACACCACTGTTTCATGATCAGATTCAAATTACATTTTACATTACATTACATTTAAGTCATTTAGCAGACGCTCTTATCCAGAGCGACTTACAAATTGGTGCATTTCACCTTATAATCCAGTGGAACAACACAGCTTTTAAATAGTGCATTAACTCTTTTAAGGGGGGGGGGGGGTTAGAAGTGATTACTTTAATCTATCTCTAGGTATTCCTTAAAGCAGGTGGGGTTTCAGGTGTCTGTCCGGAAGGTCGGTGATTGACTCCGCTGACCTGGGCGTGCGTGAGGGAGTTTGGTTCACACATTGGGGGTGGCAGAGCAGCGAACAGTTTTGATGGGCTGAGCGGGAACGTGTACTTTCCTCAGATGGTAGGGAGGCGAGGCAGCCAGAGGTGGATGATAAAATAAATAAATAAAAAAAATATAAAAGTTATCCAATGCTGCGGGAGGTCAGCTTAAAAGTTATTTACCCGAAGAGTCAATAAACGTCAGCAGCCTTTCAGGTGGTAGAGTTTTGAGGCGATCGATTGGACCATATCTTCAATTGTGGCGGGTAACAGATGCGTATCCTCTTCATTCTCTTGGTCGAGCTTCGCTCATCAAACCTTTGCGTCTTCGTACAACCGCTGTGGAATATGCATTGGAAGAATGAGACCTTTGGACCTTTACTTGACTACGCAGAACGATGTTTCTAGCCGCATCCATGACGCGCTGCTTGTCGGTGAAGTTGTGGAACTTTATAACCACTGGCCGTGGGCGCTGGTTGGGACCGGGTATCGGTGCTTGAGAGCGATGGGCTCTGTCCAGCTTCACACGACCAGCCTTAGTGTCCATTTGTAGGTAGTCAGGGATCCATTCCTCAAAAAAATTTACTGAARGTGTCCCTTCAGAATTTTKCMGGAGTCCCACAACACGAATATTGGARCTGCGTCCTCGATTATCCAAGTCGTCAATGTGCTCCGCCATTTCGCGCACCTGTTTCTCAAGTGCTTTTATCTTAGTGTCCATAGATGTAGTTGAAGCTTCCACTGTAGCAATTCTTCCTTCCGCCTCATCAACACGTTTGACAACCCTCTGTAGTTCAGCTGAATGGCCTGCTATTGCTTCCAAGACCGTTCTAATCTTAACATTGATCACTTTAGTAATGTTATCCGTCATCTATTGAATCACCAGGTCCATTGTGCCTGAATCCGCAATGGTGTTAGCTTCGCTAACGTAAGCTAGCTCCTCCTGCACATCTACAGGGATGGTGGTTTTGGTCGAGTTCTTAGTAGTTCTGTTGGGCATGTTGTCGTTTTTTTTTTAGAAATAGCCGTCAAGACTCATTGTAGGAAAACTTATTTAGCCAATTCTACCACTTTTTCAAACTAGGAGATTAATGAAAAAATATAAATTTACGAATGCCACGGGAGCTCGCTGAAACACAGTGTTCTCTCTACGGCGCCATTTTGTCCCCCCATGTCTCAGTTGTTGAATCTTGTTATGTTCATAGAAATATTTACACATGTTAAGTTTGCTGAAAGTAAACTCAGTTGACAGTGAGAGGACGTTTCTTTTTTTTGCTGAGTTTGTCTAAAAGCGTCTGCTAAATGGCATCTATTATATTACTAGTTGTGGGGTTTCATGGGAGTTCTCCCCTACAGTCATTGGAGCTCCCTCTCATTCATCTGTAGTGTGTTTGGTGTGTATTCCCACCCCCTTGTTCCTAATTTGAATCAGTCAAAGTAATATGATTTTGCATAGGAATATGGTTGTGGTCCCTTGAGAGAGATGGAGACCCGAAGAGGAGAAAGCCACTTCATAGAGCATTTCATAAACAGTATCTGACAATATCAACCACAAACTGGAACTGTGTGACACACTCCACTTGGATTCAGAGCAATTGGTCTTCACAGAGGTTGATTATTTAAACGAGGAGATAGTTTAAAACAAGTCATCCGCACAGTGCCACTGTGTCTCCCAGCTCAATGACTAGATGGAATGAACAAGTGGCACAATGTTAGTCTGATGTAAACAGGCCTATTTTGGGTGAATTTAACAAACGAGTGCTTAATATCAAGAATTGTCAAGGTCCAAATGTTGGTGAAGATGATGTGATTCTATCAGAAATTATATCTTATATTTGCTGATATTTTTACTAGTCTCCCTCTTTTCCTTTGTCCCTCTTCGCAGTATCCTCCATATTCCCATCCAGTTGAATCAGGGATGCCAGTACAGAACATTCCACTGTCTTTATACCTTGACACAACCTAGTTGGCGAACGTTACCACTTTTTGGCTTTAACGGTTATCGTTGGTTTTGTACAGACGGGCTCAGGAGGGGGGCATCTTCTTTTGTCTCTATTATCAGATGAGAATAGTGAGAACTACAACTGTAATACTGAGCTTTGGCATGAATCACTAGATGACTAGGGGTGGCAGGTAGCCTAGAGGTTAGAGCGTTGGGCCAGTAACCGAAAGGTTGCTATATTGAATCCCCGAGCTGCCAAGGTAAAAATCTGTTGTTCTGCCCCTGAACAAGGCAGTTAACCCACTGTTCCTAGGCCGTCATTGTAAATAAGAATTTGTTCTTAACTGACTTGCCTAGTTAAATAAAAAAAAAACGATGCTAAAAAGTCCAACACACTAGCAGAGCTGTTGCTGTAGATTGGGCACACAAAAGGATGAAAGTCCAACACTTCAGTGTGCCTTACTCACAAATCCACGCTGGCCACCCTTAGCTTTTGTGCCAACCATTCTGTCAGGACACATCTCCCAACTGTGCTAGATAATATATGCCTTCGTGTCTATTTCTAGCAGCATGCCAGGGCCCTGCCAAAGACAAATACTGTGTCCCCATGGGGTGATAGTCATAACAAACATGCACACACAGGAGAACAAGAAGGTGTCTTTCTTTGGTTGGAAGTAAAGCATAAGATTTAATTGAAAGCATCTACTGTCTACAACCAAAGTTTGCTGAAGCAGATTTAGAGACGGTAAGAGGGATAGAGGTTGATTGTCAAGACCTTGTGCACAAGCCTCCTTCAGTATATATTATCAAAAGTATTATTAAGTTGATCATTACAAAATTCGGTCAAAATTCAGTCTTGTATGGAAAATTAACCTTACATACAAAAAGGAAATTGGCAATAGTTGCCAGCCAGTGGTTTTATATAACATTATTTTGAGGTGTTCAGCAGGAGGATGAGATGTTGCAGGTGCCTTGTGTCTGAGATCTATTACATATCAGTAGTGCAATTACTGATATTAAATCAAAGAGAGCCCATGTGACAACAAAATTGTTGATGGGTGTGACGCAAACACTACTAATCCCTCCCATTATGCAAAGTAGAGGGCAGCCAAGAGAAGCTAAGCTCAGTACTTATTGACGTGCTCAGAGGTTTTCTATTGCAACGCTACTGAGGGGTCCCGGTCATAGCAATGTAATAACCAAATGTGTGATGACTCAATGACCAGGTTCATATTTCTTAATGAGGGAAGTGGAATGTGTCTCTGCAATATGTTTCAAGCTTGCTATTCTCTGTGGTACAAGGAAGATGCGACTCTGATACACATGGGAATATCTTTGGTTTGTCATTATGAAGCTGAACTATGAATTTCCAGAGGCAAGGAGTCAAAGAAATTTGACTTTGCTTGGGAAGTAATCTTATACAATGTGTGACTCTGTCGCTATCAATTTGATCTATTCACTTTCTGTCAAATAAAATATGTATAATTAAATTGAGGGTTCATATAAATTATCATAATAAAAAATATTTGGTGGAATAATACACTACATGACCAAAAGGATGTGGACACCTGCTCATCGAATATCTCATTCCAAAATCATGGGCATTAATATGGAGCTCCTATAAACAGCATCCACTCTTCTGGGAAGGCTTTCCACTAGATGTTGGAACATTGCTGCGGGGACTTTCTTCCATTCAGCCGCAAGAGCATTAATGAGGTTGGGCACTGATTTTGGACGATTAGGCCTGGCTCGCAGTAGGCGTTCCAATTCATCCCAAAGGTGTTCGATAGGGTTGAGGTCAGAGCTCTGTGCAGGCCAGTCAAGTTCTTCCACACCGATCTCAACAAACCATTACGGTATGGACCTCGCTTTGTGCACCGGGGCATTGTCATGCTGAAACAGGAAATGGCCCCAAACTGTTGCCACAAAGTTGGAAGCACAGATTTCCCTTCACTGGAGCTAAGGGGCCTAGCATGGACCATGAAAAACAGCCCCACACCATTATTCCTCCTCCACCAAACATTACAGTTGGCACTATGCATTCGGGCAGGTAGTGTTCTCCAGACATCCGCCAAGCCCTGATTCGTCTTTCGGACTGCCAGATGGTGAAGCGTGATTCATCATTCCAGAGTACGCGTTTCCACTGCTCCAGAGTCCAATGGCGGCAAGTTTTACACCCCTCCAGCTGCTTGGCATTGAGCATGGTGACCTTAGGCTTGTGTGTGGCTGCTCGGCCATGGAAACCCATTTCAAGAAGTTCCCGACGAACAGTTCTTGTGCTGAAATTGCTTCCAGAGGCAGTTTGGAACTCGGTAGTGAGTGTGACAGACAATTGTTATGCGTTACACGCTTCAGCATTCGACGGTCCCATTCTGTGAGCTTGTGTGGCCTACCCCTTCACGGCTGTAGCTCCTAGACGTTTCCACTTCACAAAAACAGCACTGACAGTTGACCAGGGCAGCTCTAGCAGGGCAGAAATTTGACGAACTGACTTGTCGGAAAGGTGGCATCCTATGACGGTGCCACGTTGAAAGTGACTGAGCTTTTCAGTAAGGCCATTCTACTGCCAATGTTTGTCTATAGAGATTGCATGGCTGTGTCCTCGATTTCATACACCTGTCAGCAACAGGTGTGGCTGAAATGGACGAATCTACTCATTTGAAAGGGTGTCCACATACTTATGTGTATATAGTGTATGTCGGGAAATCTGGTCTAGACTTTAATTTCCTTATCCATTATTATTATTATTAAATAGTCATGAGTCTTGTTAAACTACGTAGAATTGCAGGAAATGAGCTTCAAAACAAGAGTCTCCTAGGTCCCTCAAATTAAACGAAATCAAGCTGGTGGTGTATTTAATATAGTCTATCTCAATGAATCAATCAAATGTATTTATAAATATCTTTTTTTACATCAGAAGAGATGTCACAAAGTGCTATACGGAAACCCAACCCAGGAAAACTCCCTAGAAAGGCAGGAAGATGGCCATTTCAGTACATGGCCATTTAAGGCCAGATTGTTCTTCAAGATGTTCAAATTTTCATAGATGACCAGCAGGGTCAAATAATAATCAGTGGTTGTAGAGGGTGCAACAGGTCAGTACCTCAGGAGTAAATGTCAATTGGCTTTTCATAGCCGAGCATTCAGAGGTCGAAACAGCAGATGCGGTAGAGAGAGAGAGTCGAACACAGCAGGCCCGGAACAAGGTAGCACGTCCAGTGAACAAGTCAGGGTTCCTTAGCGGCAGGCAGAACAGTTGAAACTGGAGCAGCAGCACGAGCAGGTCAACTGGGGACAGCCAGGAGTCATCAGGCCATGTAGTGCTGAGGCATGATCCTAGGGCTCAGGTCCTCCAGGAGGGGAGGGACAGAGAACTAGAGGGAGAATACTTACATTCACAATAATAAATGGGGAAAAGGGGGCCCTGTGGGAAAGGTTTGGTAACCCCTGCACTCAACCTTTTGTTGTTGAAAGGAACAGCAGTGAAGCAACTAGACAGGTTTAAGTCTGTGTGTGCATGTGTACATGTATATATGTGCAGTGAGAATAGGGGGAGGTACTCTCAGTGCCCTGACTCTAAGTCAGGTGTGTCAAACGGATGGTTTGAGTTTTAAAAAATTAAAAATTWAAAAAATTACTAAAACCAAATCTAAACTGTGTAAAACGATAATGGACCTACATTCATAGTTTCTTGACTGTGTCCAGTTCACTAATAATCACAGAAATGAAGCTAGACAGTCAGGGAGCATCGGAAATTACAAAAACGATTGATAGAGGACAATTTTTTGCTAATTTTGACGGCGAGGAAATATAACATATTTTCAGTTCAGCCATCCAGACCTTGTTGAAGACCTAATGTGGCCTCCGGGGCAAAATGAGTTTGACACCCCTGCTCTAAGCCAATGCTCAGGGTCCAGTTTCAGAGCTGTGCCGTGCCTATCCTCCCCTAACATGACTGACCAAATTAGTCTCTGTCCATGTCCCCATGCCCCTTCCGTGTGCCCCTGTCAACCCCATAAATCCCTCCATGATTAATGCACCATGGTCAACAGCATTACCATGACTGCATGTTGTGCACCACTCACTTCTGCAGCTTATTTGAGGTTCCCTTTTCAAATTTTCATCAACCAATCAATAAAACACATTCAATCAGTCATTTAATTTGTCATGGTCTTGATATTTGTAGTTTTGCCTTTTCAGTTTTGACCATGTAGAACAAAATACGCCTACATGCTGAACACTGTCCATGCATAGGTTTTATGTTCTTACTATTCCCGTGTTATTCTGCATTATGTCTACACACCTGCTCTGCCAACTGAGGCCTCCATGACATATGCTGGTCTCTCCACCAGGGTGCTTGGGCCCTGCTTGTCTCTGTGCTGGTTTGAAGCCAGACCAGACAGGTTCTGCTTGTCTCTGTGCTGGTGTGAGACCAGACCAGATAGGTTCTGCTTGTCTCTGTGCTGGTGTGATGCCAGACCAGACAGGTTCTGCTTGTCTCTTTGCTGGTGTGAGGCCAGACCAGAAGCCAGACCAGACAGGTCCTGCTTGTCTCTGTGCTGGTGTGAAGCCAGACCAGGCAGGTTCTGCTTGGTGAGGATTCACTGAGGAGACGATAGAGAAGGAAAAGAGGAGACAGAGGGACACACTCTGGGCCAGTGTCAATTTAGCCTGCCACTTTATCCTCTCTCTGGCTCCAACTGTCTGGGCTGGCAGTGTTCATTCATTGTTGTTTTTTGGTGTTCATTCTAAAATAAATTAAGATGTACACTTTCCACGCTGCGCTTTGGTCTCATTCTGACGACGGACGTAACAGTTGTTTGATATGTTTGGTACCATTCCATTGATTCCATTCCAGCCATTACAATGAGCCCGTCCTCCTATAGCTCATCCCACTAGCCGCCTCTGGTGTACCATGTATGTGTGTGTGTGTGTGTGTACGTGTGTGTGCACAACAAAGTATTTATGTATTTTTGTATGTGACGAAGTGTTCAAGTGCTGCTATGTGTGAAGAGTGAAATATGTTGGTAGAGTGACAGTTGCTAACATCATAGTCCCCAGGTCCAAAACTAATTTAAGGTAACACACATTATTGTATAGAGCCATGGCTACATGGAACGCCCTTCCATGTAGCACTGCCCTTCGGCTGTTCTTGTCTATTATTGTTCTGCATTATGTCATGTTTTGTGTCGACCCCAGAAAGAGTAGCTGCTGCTTTTACAACAACTAATGGGGATCCTAATGAAATCCTAAATCCTAATGATCTATCAGTGCATGCAATTGTGAAAATATTGCATTACAAATCAAATAGAACATTTAAAAAAAAACTAATAACACAAGGAATAAATGCACAGTGAGTAACGATAACTTGGCTATATACACAGGGCACCAGTACCGAGACGATGTGCAGGGGTACGAGGTAGTTGAAGTAGATATGTATGTACATATAGGTAGGGATAAAGTGACTAGGCAAAGGGATAGATAAAAGACAGTAACAGTAGCTTATGTGATGAGTCAAAAGAGATTAGTACAAAAAGGGTCAATGCAGATATTCCAGTTAGGTATTGGTTAACTATTTAGCAGTCTTATAGCTTGGGGGTAGAAGCTGTTCAGGGTCCTGTTGGTTCCAGACTTGATACATCGGCAGTAGCAGAGAGAACAGTCTATGACTTGAGTGGCTGGAGTCTTTGACAACTTTTAGGGCCTTCCTCTGGCACTAACTGGTTTAGAGCTGCGGCCTTGTGAATGTTAACCCGTTTAAAGGTCTTACTCACATCGGCTACGGAGAGCGTGATCACACAGTCGCCCGGAACAGCTGTTGTTCTCACGCATAGTTCAGTGTTACTAGCCTCGAAGCGGGCATAGAAGGTATTTAGCTCATCTGGTAGGCTCACGTCACTGGACAGCTCGCAGTTGGGTTTCCCTTTTTAATCTGAATAGTTTGCAAGCCCTGCCACACCTGACGAGCGTCAGAGCCATTGTAGTAGGATTCAATCTTGGTCCTGTATTGACACTTTTCCTGTTTGATGGTTAGTCGGAGGGTATAGCGGGATTTCTTATAAGTGTCCAGATTAGTGTCCCGTTCATTGAAAGCGGCAGCTCTAGCCTTTAGCTCAGTGCGGAGGTTTCCTGTAATCCATGGCTTCTGGTTGGGATATGTACGCACGGTCACTGTGGGGACGTCATCGATGCACTTATTAATGAAGCTGGTGGCTGATGTGTTAAACTCCTCAATGCCATCGGATGAATCCCGGAACATATTCCAGTCTGTGCTAGCGAAACAGTCCTGCAGCTGATACTGACACTGATTGAGTATTTGCTTGTAAGCAAGAATCAGGAGGATAGAGTTATAGTCAGATTTGCCAAATGGAGGACAAGGGAGAGCTTTGTATTAAAGTCACCAGCCACTAAGAGTGCCGCCTTTGGGTGAGCATTTTCTTGGTTGCTTATGGCCCTATACAACTCGTTAAGTGCCGTCTTAGTGCTAGCATCGGTTTGTGGTGGTAAATAGACAGCTACAAAAAATATAGATAAACTATATTTAATAAATAAATAGTGTGGTCTACAGATGATCATTCTAACTCAGGGAGCAGAACCTCTAGACTTCCTTAAAATTAGGCAGGGTTGTCAAATTAATTCGATGTAGGGCCTAGTCAGTGGCGAAACTAGAGTATTATACATGGGGTGGCAAAGGCTACTTCAGGGGGTCCATAGACCATGACAGAAAATTAGTGTGTAACCCTTACCTGGCATCTAAAGAGCATGAATGAATCCTATGATTGCTGATTAGAGGTAGAAGTGATAATTCACTTAACCCCGGAGTTCTTCAATGTAGCAGATAGTGTGGTCTAAAAGGGTTACTCCACTAGAACTCTTTCACCATACTATGAATAGTCAGTGTCTCTACCTCAGAACTGCAGCTCAATTTCACATACACACTGGAGAGACTTGGGTCACTGTTGTCATTAATATATAATCTGGGTATAATCTGGTATAATCTAAGTGTTGAACATCCAAAATATTTTCAGAAAATAAAGCTCAACCAAGGAGATAAGATAGCATTTGTGTGTTACATAAATTGCATCGTTTATTTACAACAAAGCACATTTACATAAAAACACCTCAATTTGACATGGACTTGAAAAATAAAATAATTTTGGTGGCCATCAAAATTACAAATTTACAGTATCACATTTATGCTCATATATATTATGTTAACTAATAGCAACGAAATGTTTTGGAATTGGCCTAATCAAAACCAAATTAAATCTGTGTGACATGATAACCTTTGTATTTGTAATTTTAGAATGTCAGTGTATTAGTTAGTACACAGTGCAGGTTTTAATCATGACCAGAAGGACCGCCTAAGTGCCAAAGGTAGAGGTAGATTTAAAACAGCATAATTCTGCGGTTCTGTTGAGAACTGGCTAAATGTTTCACAAACTCATCCACGTTGGGGGAGCGTGCCCTCCTTGACTCAACACGGAGAACTCTGAGGTGACTTAACCTGTCATCAAACATTGTTGTCCTAAGGTGGGTTTTAATCAGATTTAAAGCTGAGAAGCTTCTCTCGCAAGAGGCACTGCTGACTGGAGTAACAACAGAAATCTTACGAAGTTGAAATATCTCATGGAAGACCTCTTTATAAGGTTCTAGAAACACAACAAAGTCAAGGAGAGTAGACGGTCTCCTCAACCTCTTTCCATAGTTCTCCAAAGTAACCCTCACTTCTGTAGTCCTGTAATGTGTCTGTAAGGGCACCTACTAGATCCACAGCCCTTGCTAGGTCAAGAGAGCTTGATTGGAGCATGTCAGAAAGACATTTGGCGTCACCAATCACTTTACAAAAGGTAACCAAAAGCSCTATGAAATGTAAATCTATCTGAGAAAGAAAGCCCCTTGCCTGTGATATCCTGWAGCACTCTCAGAACTGCTGGAAGCCTGTCCCTCAGATTACGGCATGCCATGTATCTGCATGCCCACCTTACATCCGTAAGTCTCTGTAGTTCCCTGGGTTGCTGCTGTGGATACAGCTCCTTCTGAACTGCAAGCCACTTGAGATGAACGTACGAGCCAGATACAAAGTTATAAAGCTTCTGCAGGAGAGCAAAAAAGTGAACTGCTTCAGGCACTGATTTTACAGCATCGACAAGAACCAAATTCAAACAATGTGCTTTACAGTGCACATCAAATACAAATCTTGCACTGTTTTTAATCCGTGCAGACACACCAGAATGCTTTCCGCTCATGACAGATGCACCGTCATAGCCTTGCCCCACAAGATTATTTCTGTAGTCCAGACCATATTTTTCAAGGAAATCAACTATCATTTCTGTGAGTCCTGCTGCATCTAAGCTTTCAGCTGACTGAAATTGTAAAAAGCTTTCGTGGATGGCCCAGTTGTAATAGTACCTCACAGGTAAAGACATTTGTTATTTTTTCTTTCAATCTTTAGTTTCATCTGCAATTATACTAAATACTTCACTTTCTTTTACTTCTCTTATTATTTAACTTTGTACCATCTCAGCTAAACCCTCAAGAACTTTGTTCTGGATTTGGTGGCTTGTGTACTTAGCATTGCCACATGCATTCATCCTTTTCTCTATGAGAAGGTCATGCTTTGCTATTTCTTCTAAGATTGTCAAAACATTACCCTTGTTGTGAGAGTCATCAGAC
The DNA here is from genome assembly GCF_002910315.2 of Salvelinus sp. IW2-2015. NCBI lineage: Eukaryota > Metazoa > Chordata > Actinopteri > Salmoniformes > Salmonidae > Salvelinus > Salvelinus sp. IW2-2015. The sequence goes on along the minus strand of NC_036862.1, from coordinate 14,039,010 downwards.
TCTCGATGACCTCTCTGCTCTATATTTTGAGTTAATGTAAGTACTGCTGTTGAAAGCCCTTTTCCTAGTACCATGCTGATTTCTGGGAAATGTTTTCAAACACGGCTGTACAGGACCATCTTCTCTGGATCTTGAAATGTCTGAAATACACGTTAAATAATGTGTCATATCTCTATGGAAATGTATAAATAAGGGATCCACAAGATTAGATACTAACTGCTGCTAACTAAAATGTGTAGTTTAAAGTATAGGCCTGGCCTACTATTGTGTCCTTTTGGAACAGCATATCTGGTGCTTGATGCAGTTGGGAGGGGCTCGATGACATCTCCTGGCAGCTCTGACTCACTGTCTGGCTCAGAGGTCTCTGTGTCATCCCTTGATACATCTATTACATAAAAATAACACAAGAACCATTAGTGTATAAATCACAATAAAAATGCCACAGCCATCAAAACAAGAACACACATGAATCATCAACCAACATTTTAAAGTGAGGCTTAATCTGACAAAATCATCTATTACAAGCTGAAGCTAAACTTAAAATCTGAACTGACCTGGTGGTGGTAGACTGGGTCCTTGTGAAGTCTGACCACACGGACTCTGACTAGCCTCAGGTAGGGAGCTGCTCTGGGGTCCAGTGGTGATGCAAGGGCTGGTGTCTGTTTGCACCTGATCTGCCTGTTTGTGCTTCTTTAATAAGAAGTCTGATCTCTCCCTTTCTTTTCATGTTTAATTGACCCGATGCAAAAATAAATCAGTCTATGGTTGCATCGAAGCATCCAATTACCCACATTTTAGTCCAATCTCAAATCACCATTATCATAACTGTGCCTAAAAATCCCCGAGGTAAAGACAGTTTCAGGTTGGATATTCGTGTCACGCCCTGACCTTAGAGATCCTTTTTATGTCTCTATTTTGGTTTGGTCAGGGCGTGAGTTGGGGTGGGCATTCTATGTTTTGTGTTCTATGTTTTCTCTTTCTGTGCGTTTGGCCAGGTGTGGTTCTCAATCAGAGGCAGCTGTCTATCGTTGTCTCTGAGAACCATACTTAGGTATCCTTTTCCCACATGTGTTTTGTGTTGCTGCACCTGACAGGACTGTTTCGTTTCGTTCATTCTCTTTGTTATTTTGTTTAGTGTTCTGTTTTAATAAATTAACATGAACACTTACCACGCTGCGCTTTGGTCCGATGATTCCTCATCWTCAGACGACGAACGTTACAATTCGCCTGTAGTTCACCAACAGCAGTTAGGGATGGTCAGCATAGTGATAAATCAAATGTTTCTAATTTCAATAGCTCTTTAACCATTACTCCTAAAACCTTCAACCCTGGTTGTAGCTAACCKGATGGCATAGACACACATTGAACACACTTTTTTTGTAGATTTTTGACCCCCCCTACCCTTCTATATTACACACACTTTAGTTTGTCCATTTTCATCTCAAAAGATTTTACATTCATTTTTCCAAATTTACAATTTCAATAGCTCCTTGGTCATGTGACCTGCTGACTTCAAACGAGGTTCAAAATGTCCACTCAGTGGGCCTACAGATTGCACAGATGGGCTATGTACAGGTGCAATGATCTGTAAGCTGCTCTGATAGCTGATGCTTAAAGATAGTGAGGGAGATATGAGTCTCCAGCTTCAGTGATTTTTGCAATTCATTCCAGTCATTGGCCGCAGAGAACTGGAAGGCGGCCAAAGGAGGAATTGGCTTTGGGGGCGACCAGTGAAATATACCTGCTGGAGCGCGTGCTATGGGTGGGTGCTGCTATGGTGACCAGTGAGCTGAGATAAGGCGGGGCTTTACCTAGCAAGGACTTATAGATGACCTGGAGCCAGTGGGTTTGGCGACGAATATGAAGCCAGGGCCAGCCAACAAGAGCATACCGGTCTCAGTGGTGGGTAGTATATGGGGCTTTGGTGACGAAACGGATGGCACTGTGATAGACTGCATCCAATTTGCTGAGTAGAGTGTTGGAGGCTATTTTTAAATTACATCACCAAAGTCAAGGATCGGTAGGATAGTCAGTTTTACGAGGGTGTTTGGTAGCATGAGTGAAGGATGCTTTGTTGCGAAATAGGAAGCCGATTGGAGATGCTTAATATGAGTCTGGATGGAGAGTTTACAGTCTAACCAGACACCTAGGTATTTGTTGTTGTCCACATATTCTAAGTCAGAACCGTCCAGAGTAGTGATGCTGGACGGGCGGGCAGCAATCGGTTGAAGAGCATGCATTTAGTTTTACTTGCATTTAAGAGCAGTTGGAGGCCACGGAAGGAGCGTTGTATGGCATTGATGCTCGTCTGGAGGTTAGTTAAGTGTCCAAAGAAGGGCCAGAAGTATACAGAATGGTGTTGTCTGCGTAGAGGTGGATCAATCGTGGATTGTACAATTGTACGCAAACGTGAGGGACTTCAGCGCCTGAAGCCATCTGTGCTTTGCTCTCGTCGGCAGGGCTCGGATCATGTTTCTGTTATGATTTTTATGAATAATGACTAAATGATGTATACATTTAACGTAGAACTATAACTAACAGAATTCTACCCTGTCACTGTATGATTGTATGAAATCGATTATAATCATAAATCTATAAATCTGATGTGTGTAGTTTTAGTCAGAATTAGAACAAGGACTTTTTGTTCCTTTTTAGTATGTAAGCAGGGTGCAAGTGTGAAACAAATGATAAGAGGKGCTATCGACAGACAAGCTGTACTACTGTGTTCCTTWCAGGACATTCTGTCCCCACCCAGGGAGGGGAGAGACCTTGGGCTTGTAGTAGATTGTATAACAGGTGGCAGACAATGTATGAGAAGCAGAAGACTTGTGAAGTATATTGTCATTGTCTTAGAGGAGGAGGGACAGTTATGACGAAATGAGAGGTATATAAACCAATGTACATGTAAGGATGGGCAGAGCTCTCGTAAATAAACATGCTGACTATGGTAGACTGGCCTCTGTCTGTTTCATTTTCATAAGAACCTTACAAATTCTTAGTAACAGACAGAGTAAAATTCTCATGACAGTTTCCTAACGTCCTATTCATCCTTTCGCAGGACCCGTTCCCCATCAGATGGTACGGCGTGGTGTGAGACTTCTGAACACCTGCAACACTCAACAGTTCGGCTATTAAAACGCTCTCAAAGTTGGCTCCCTGGTCTGAGTGTATACGGCGAGGCATCCCGTAGACACAGAAATAGTTGTTCCACAACTGATGAGCTACTTACTTAGCAGACTGGTTCGGACACAAGAAAGCATGAGCCAATTTGGTAAAGCGGTCAGTAACAACGAGCACATCCAAGGACTTCTTTGAAGAATCTTCTGCAGACTAAAAGTCTATGCACACTAGTTCAAGAGGCTCAGTTGTTATTATGCTCTCAAGAGGAGCTCTTACTTCCGGATCAGGAAGCATCTCCTGCAGCACTTCACATATGCCTTTACCTCTCTCTCTCCAGGCCATGCCAGAAGAACCTCTGTCTTGTCAGGTAGACTGTTCTCTGTTGGCCCTGGTGGCCAGCTTCATCATGGACACACTTCAACACCATTGCTTTCATGGAAGCTGGAACCACATACAGATATACGTTTTCCTCTTTGTAACCACATTCTTCGAAACACGATACAGTACACCCATCTTCAGGTCAACTTGTCCCAACTTCTGAGAAGACACAAAACCTCAACACTCATGGGCACGCTCTCTCCGGGATGGTCTTCTCCCCCTCTCCACAAAGAAGATCACTCTGCTGATCACGTTGTCATCACACTGCTTACTCATCAGTAGTTTGTGTGGCAGAACATCAACATCGGCTCTGATGGCATAACAGCCTGTGGAAGCTGTGGCAACAGCAGTGCATGTGAGCCCACTTCACCCACCCAGCACCTGTGTGAATGAAGAACAGCTGCAACTTCATGTCTTGATAAAGCACCAGATGAGGGGTCAARAGTAGCCTGYCAGCTAATSACCACTTCGTTSGAGTCAGAGGCTTTGTCAAAGGGGTGGCTGGACCYGCGAAACACATCTTGCACTCTGTCTGTGCGCACAYCGTTAGCTTCAGCTAGTAAGGTCTCGTACGGGAACCTTGTCAGGCGATGGAGTGCACTGGGTCGTACGAAGGGCTCTCTGCTCAAAGCATCTGCAACAACATTTATTTTTCCAGGGATGTACTTGATGTCAAACTCGTACGGTGCCAGCTTGGCGACCCATCTCTGTTCACAAGCATCAAGCTTTGCTTTGGTCAGAATGTATGTCAAGGGATTATTATCCGTCCATACCGTGAAGTGCTGCCCCCGTAGCCAGTGGTGGAACTTGTCACAGATAGCCCATTTCATGGCAAAGAACTCGAGCCTGTGCGCAGGATACCTCGACTGCGCATAACTGAGGGACTTGCTCGCGAAGGCTATAGGTCTCGCTGTAGCTCCCTGTTCCTGCACCTGGGACAGCACAGCACCTAAGCCATTGCTGGACGCATCCACCGAGAGTAGAAAGGGTTTGTCGAAGTTGGGGTGGGCCAACAAAACCTGGTCCAGTAAGGCTTGCTTTAGCTGGAATAAGGCCTGTCTGCATTCTGTTGTCCAGTCGGCAGCCGTKAACTTCCTGACAGGTGAGCGTRGCTTCTTTTTCCAGCGTGGAGCCTTGTGTCCAGTAGTCAATCCAAAGAGAGGCTTTGCGATGGTTGAGCAACCTTTAACTTCTTTGGGCTGCAAGCCCGAAGCCGGGCACAACATGACAACAGCCACTTCAAGTGCAGGGCGCGAAATTCAAAATATTATTTTTTAAAATATTTCACTTTCACACATTAACAAGTCCAATACAGCAAATGAAAGATAAACATCTTGTGAATCAGCCAACATGTCCGATTTTTAAAATGTTTTACAGCGAAAACACCACGTATTTTATGTTAGCTCACCACCAAATACAAAAAGGACAGACATTTTTCACAGCACAGGTGTAGCATGCACAAAACCAACCTAACTAACCAAGAAACAATCAAACTAACCAAGAAACAACTTCATCAGATGACAGTCTTATAACATGTTATACAATAAATCTATGTTTTGTTCGAAAAATGTGCATATTTGAGGTATAAATCAGTTTTACATTGCAGCTACCATCACAGCTACCGTCACAAATAGCACCGAAGCAGCCAGAGTAATTACAGACACCAACGTGAAATACCTAAATACTCATCATAAAACATTTCTGAAAATACATGGTGTACAGCAAATGAAGACAAGGATCTGTGAATCCAAACAATATTTCGATTTCTTAAGGTGTTTTACAGCGAAAACACAAATAGCATTTATTAGCTTACCACAAATAGCCAGAAACACAAGCCGTTTACCAGCAGCAAAAGTTAGCGATCGTAACAAACCAGCAAAAGATATATAATTTTTGACTAACCTTGATAAGCTCATTCAGATGACAGTCCCTATAACATCAGGTTATACATACACTTATGTTTTGTTCGAAAATGTGCATATTTAGAGCTGAAATCAGTGGTTATACATTGTGCTAACGTAGCATCTTTTTCCCAGAAAGTCCGGAATATTTTTATGACACTCAACTATTCTGACCAAATAACTATTCATAAACGTTACTAAAAATACATGTTGTATAGGAAAATATTAGATACACTAGTTCTTAATCAATCGCCGTGTTAGAATTCTAAAAATACTTCATTACGACATCCAGCTAGTTATAGCAGAGAGTGCCCAAAATCTGGGCGCAAACTACTAGTACAACATGTTCGACAGATATATGAAATAGCATCATAAAATGGGTCCTACTTTTGATGATCTTCCATCAGAATGTTGTACAAGGGGTCCTTTGTCGGGAACAATCGTTGTTTGGTTTTAGAATGTCCTCTTCTCCAGTCAATTAGCACGGAAAGCTAGCAAAGTGGCGCGAAGCTCTCCTTCGTGAACAAACGCAGACAAAGCAACARGCCTAACGTCCCGAAAAAATTTCAATAATCTAATAAAACTATATTGAAAAAACATACTTTACGATGATATTGTCACATTTATCAAATTAAATCAAAGCCGGAGATATTAGTCGTCTATAACGACAGCTTTACAGAAGGCAATACCAGGTCACGTCATGCCAAGAGCTTTTATTCGACCTCAGATCATGTTATACACTCCATTTCTTCTCTCACTGCCTGTTGACATCTAGTGGAAGGCGTATGAAGTGCATGTATACTAATAAATATCAAGCACATTTATAGGCAGGCCCTAGAACAGAGCATCGATTTCAGATTTTCCACTTCCTGTCAGGAAGTTTGCTGCAAAATGAGTTCTGTTTTACTCACAGATATAATTCAAACGGTTTTAGAAACTAGAGAGTGTTTTCTATCCAATAGTAATAATAATATGCATATTGTACGAGCAAGAATTGAGTACGAGGCCGTTTGAAATGGGCACCTTTTATCCAGGCTACTCAATACTGCCCCTGCAGCCCAAACAGGTTAATGAACTGTTGATAATACACCACCATCCCAAGGAATGACCTCAATTTCTTCTGAGATGGAATATCAGTGCCATCTTCCATCAGATCAGCTTCTGTTACTCCTGTAATGGCCCTCACCTTCTCAGGGTCTGTAACTACACCATCCGCACTAATGATATGCCCCAGAAACTTCACAGACCTCTGCAGAACGTTACACTTTTTTGGCGCCAACTTCAGGTTGTGAGCCTTGAGACGCTCAAAAACCATCTCCAGACGCTGTATAGCCAGATCTTCAGTGAGCGCATAGATCAAGACATCGTCATGGTAACACAGCAGGCTAAGAAAGTTCTGATCCCCAAAGATGTTTAGCATCATCCTCATAAAGGTTGCCAGACTATTACATAACCCCTGTGGCATACAATTGTATTCGTACAATCCAAATGGCGARGTAAAAGCTGTGAATCTCCGGTCATCCTCATGCACTTCCACATTGTAGTAGCCAGAGGTAAGGTCCATTGTCGAGAAAAAGGCATTTCCACCTAAAGCAGCCAGTGCGTCAGCCTGGTGAGGGAGTGGGTGGGCGTCTTTGATGGTGCGAYCATTGAGCAAACGAAAATCAGTACAGAGTCTCAGGTCTCCAGACTTCTTCCATACAAGGACAAGGGGAGAGGCGAACTCACTACTAGACTTCCTTATGATTTCACGTTCTTCCATCTCATTCAATGCTTGTTTGAGCTTCTCATAATGATTTGGTGAAAGGTAGGGCATCCGAAAGGGTTTCTCATCACTCAGTTGAATGCGGTGAAGACATCCGGAAGCTTTTCCACAATCCAACTTGTGCCTGGAAAAAATGGACTGGTACTCAGCTATGAGCTGGATGAGTTTCTTCTTACCAGCAGGAGACACTTGACAGGAGTCGACATCAATATCAGTCAACCCTAAGTCACGTAAGACCTCAGGACTGCTTGAACTGTCAGGTCCGTCAGTATCATCAAGTCGGCTGGAACCGTCATCAGTCAGTGTCAAGTCATCTTGGCAGTCAGTGAGTATATAAGCCGTTCTCTGCACTTGCTGCTGTAAAGCTGCTGATGAATCATCATTCACACACGAACAGTCAAAGTCCTCTAGAGCCATGCAAGGAAAGACATCGGCTAGAGTGGCGTTTCGTCTCAATGTCACTGTCTTCTGAGAAGGGTTTATCACTCTAACAGGGAACCACCCATCCCCCCACAATAGAGCTACTGTCCTCCCTACCAGGATTGACCTTGGTGTTGACCTTGAACTGCTGGGCTCAATGAGAACAGCACTGCCCGCTGATAGATTCTGAGTGTTTCGTAGTCTGCCCCAGACTAAGTGCTCCTGCATAGGCTCTAGAGTCACAGCCCCTTTTAGTCACACAGTTCCAACTTTGTCAGGTACTTCACTGGCTCTCCATCTCTCCACATTAGCCATCATGTTGATTAGCTTGCTCTCCTCACCCCCGTCACACACAGGAGTATAAACCCTCTTCCAGAGATCTCCATTAGTCTTCAGGTGGCGAATCAAGTGCTTTAGGAGATTGCTGCCCAAGYTGAGGTCATCACTCTGGCCTTCAACCACCAGTGTAGGCACGGCAACTCTACATCCGTACACCTCCATCTCCAGCTCACATACTCCCAAAGGCCTCGTCTTCAATCCACCACAACCAACCAAGACTACCTCTGTAGGACTCAATGATGGACTTTTCAACACTCCTGCATGCAACAGTTCGGGTAAGACCCTAGAGCTCAAGGTACAAGCCGTGGATCAACTGTCATGCATAGCTCTCACTTCTACTTCTCCTCCTATTAACACCTTGGCATAGAATAAATCATCATATGGGGAAAGTCTCTGTGTTCTGCAATATGATACTCTTCTCAGTCTCCATTTCATCACAAACACTTTTATATACAGACTCCAAATCAACAGCTCTCACCAATGGGGACACTACAAAAGGCCCAACACTCTCCCCTTCTACATGCAGGCCTACTAGTTTTCCGGAAGCTGAGCAGTGATTACTGTAGGGACTCCACCAGCTGTGCTCAGAGCTGCGGCCTTGGGGCACTGAGAGCGTGCGTGGCCAGCTACATGACAAAGAAAGCAGAGGTGATTGGCCCTGCAGTGAAAGTAAGTATCATGTCCAGCATCCCCACACACGTTACATGGCCCATTAGACTTCACTTTGCTCCTATTCCCTTTTTGGAACTGACGGTCAGACTGTTGTGGCCTCTGCTCCAGKACACGCTCCAGCATTGCAAGGATACGTTCCATCGGCTCAGCTGAGCCCTGAATAGTCTGGGCTGGGTAAGGCAACGCATTGGGTACTTCCATGTGGGGCCTCACAGCAGGCATGGTGATTGGCAAGACAMCACCAACTTCCTGCTTCATTGTTGCGATGGCTGGGGTCACCTTAGATAAGTGAGAGTACCTCTGCTCCCTCCTGTATTCATCCAACCTCTCATGAACATCTGCAGCGGTCCACTACTGTAATGGCTTGCACTTAAAGATAAGCGACAGTTCAGCGTTAGGGCAATGTCTGATGAACATGACTGTGAGCTCACGAGATGGGTCTTCAACACTTTTTTTGTCTCTTTAGACAATCTTCAGCAACCTCCATAGCCCTGTTCAGTCTGAGCCAATATTCAAATGGTTGTTCATCAGTCAGAGGTAATGTGGCATAAAAGTCAGCAAGGGGCATGCTTGAAAAAGCAGTGTCACTAAAATGTTGTTTCAGTATGTCAAAGATGGGACTCAGGCCTTTAGATAAATCAATGGAGGGATTGCTGCGTATGCCCACTTTAACAACATCGCGGGCCCTTCCCATAAGCCTACCCATAACCTCAACTGCTTGGTCCATCACAGATACGCCCCTCTTACGCATGTAAACCATGGCCATATCCTCCCACTCATGCACTGTGCACTTTTCAGAGCCATCCCCCCAAAAGTACACTGGTTCCCTGATATCAGACCATAATACCAGGTTCGGGGCTGACACATCCATACCCCTAGAGCTGCATGCATTCCCCATAACATTGTCCCCAACATGTCCAACAATTGTCTTTGACTCCAAACAGGAGTCAATGTTCTCCCCAATGGAATGACCAATCTGCTGTACTATGCCTGCTATGAAATCCATGGAGACCTCCCCACTCCCTGTATTTGGCAAAACTCTTTCATACACATCCTTGGGCGTTTCCATGGGTAAACTATCATCAAAACTCCCAAAAACCCTCCAGTTTAGGCATAGAAGCAACTGGAATTTTGGCTGAACCTCTACCAACAGATGGTGACAGATTAAATGTGAGGAAACCCCTATCTCTCCCAACACCTTCCATCTTAACAATCAACACACTAATAAAAATGTAAATAGCAAAAAAGTATATATATTTTTTTTAACCTCACGTCAAAATCTAACCTATATCTAGTACACTGGTAAAACTCACCCTACTTACATCAGATATACGTTAGAATTGCAAATAAACAAGTAACACAAAAGTTATATCGTTTATCTGTGGAGTCTCAGCCAGAGAAATCATCAATCGATCAAATAAAATAAAACGTTGCAGTAGCGCCCTCCTGTGGCGAAATGCGAAATCGCCATAAACTGCACCAGCAACGTCTTATCTGATTCTTCAACGGCAACCACTGCGAAGTTCTGAGATGGAAATCCACTGAAGGATGATCCGATCCAGAAGAACGGTCACGGCACCACTGTAACAGTACTCTTTTTGCGTTGTGTACYATCAATCATCGACACGGACTCCAACTTGTATCACCTGTCATGGAGCTTTATTCTGATAGAAACAGGACAAAATTGCACGTCATGCAATGCACGTCACGCACTGTACAAAATATACGAACCCCCCTACCGGACACAGTAAGTTGCTAGCTAGTATTAGCGGGAATTCTCTACAACAAAATGCACAACAAATATTCACCAAAAAACGCTGCATCTTATGTGTGATGTTCGAATAACATTTACAAACAAATGGATATAAATTGTACATTTAAATCATCACTTGGGAGTATAAAAGTCACTTTTGACGTACAGTGCTTTGCAACCAACAACTTACCGCTGGTTTGGTGCTTGTTCACTGGGACGATTCTAACTGAAACATCCTTGTAAGCAAGCTACGCAAACCAGCCAATAAGATGCCATGTTGAGTAGGTGAAGGCAAGACAAAACTAAAACCAAAAACCCATTGGCTTAACAATAAAGTGGCAAGGGGAATCACCAATATAACCCTGTTACATTTTAATTTAACATTTAAGTCATTTAAGCAGACGCTCTTATCCAGAGCGACTTACAAATTGGTGCATTCACCTTATGACATCCAGTGGAACAGCCACTTTACAATAGTTGCATCTAAATCTTTTAAGGGGGGGGGGGTGAGAAGGATTACTTTATCCTATCCTAGGTATTCCTTAAAGAGGTGGGTTTCAGGTGTCTCCGGAAGGTGTGATTGACCCGCTGTCCTGGCGTCGTGAGGGAGTTTGTTCCACCATTGGGGGGCCAGAGCAGCGAACAGTTTGACTGGGTGAGCGGGAACTGTACTTCCTCAGTGGTAGGGAGGCGAGCAGGCCAGAGGTGGATGAACGCAGTGCCCTTGTTTGGGTGTAGGGCCTGATCAGAGCCTGGAGGTACTGAGGTTGCCGTTCCCCTCACAGCTCCGTAGGCAAGCACCATGGTCTTGTAGCGGATGCGAGCTTCAACTGGAAGCCAGTGGAAGAGAGCGGAGGAGGCGGGGTGACGTGAGAGAACTTGGAAAGGTTGAACACCAGACGGGCTGCGGCGTTCTGGATGAGTTCTAGGGGTTTAATGGCACAGGCAGGGAGCCCAGCCAACAGCGAGTTGCAGTAATCCAGACGGGAGATGACAAGTGCCTGGATTAGGACCTGCGCCGCTTCCTGTGTGAGGCAGGGTCGTACTCTGCGGATGTTGTAGAGCATGAACCTACAGGAACGGGCCACCGCCTTGATGTTAGTTGAGAACTATGTTAGTTGTCCAGGATCACGCCAAGTTCTTAGCGCTCTGGAGGAGGACACAATGGAGTTGTCAACCGTGATGGCGAGATCATGGAACGGGCAGTCCTTCCCGGGAGGAAGAGCAGCTCCGTCTTTGCCGAGGTTAGCTTGAGGTGGTGATCCGTCATCCACACTGATATGTCTGCCAGACATGCAGAGATGCGATTCGCCACCTGGTCATCAGAAGGGGGAAAGGAGAAGATTAGTTGTGTGTCGTCTGCATAGCAATGATAGGAGAGACCATGTGAGGTTATGACAGAGCCAAGTGACTTGGTGTATAGAGAGAATAGGAGAGGGCCAAGAACAGAGCCCTGGGGGACACCAGTGGTGAGAGCACGTGGTGAGGAGACAGATTCTCGCCACGCCACCTGGTAGGAGCGACCTGTCAGGTAGGACGCAATCCAAGCGTGGGCCGCGCCGGAGATGCCCAACTCGGAGAGGGTGGAGAGGAGGATCTGATGGTTCACAGTATCGAAGGCAGCCGATAGGTCTAGAAGGATGAGAGCAGAGGAGAGAGAGTTAGCTTTAGCAGTGCGGAGCGCCTCCGTGATACAGAGAAGAGCAGTCTCAGTTGAATGACTAGTCTTGAAACCTGACTGATTTGGATCAAGAAGGTCATTCTGGAGAGAGATAGCGGGAGAGCTGGCCAAGGACGGCACATTCAAGAGTTTTGGAGAGAAAAGAAAGAAGGGATACTGGTCTGTAGTTTGTTGACATCGGAGGGATCGAGTGTAGGTTTTTCAGAAGGGGTGCAACTCTCGCTCTCTTGAAGACGGAAGGGACGTAGCCAGCGGTCAGGGATGAGTTGATGAGCGAGGTGAGGTAAGGGAGAAGGTCTCCGGAAATGGTCTGGAGAAGAGAGGAGGGGATAGGGTCAAGCGGGCAGGTTGTTGGGCGGCCGGCCGTCACAAGACGCGAGATTTCATCTGGAGAGAGAGGGGAGAAAGAGGTCAGAGACACAGGGTAGGGCAGTGTGAGCAGAACCAGCGGTGCGTTTGACTTAGCAAACGAGGATCGGATGTCGTCGACCTTCTTTTCAAAATGGTTGACGAAGTCATCTGCAGAGAGGGAGGAGGGGGGGGAGGGGAGGAGGATTCAGGAGGGAGGAGAAGGTGGCAAAGAGCTTCCTAGGGTTAGAGGCAGATGCTTGGAATTTAGAGTGGTAGAAAGTGGCTTTAGCAGCAGAGACAGAAGAGGAAAATGTAGAGAGGAGGGAGTGAAAGGATGCCAGGTCCGCAGGGAGGCGAGTTTTCCTCATTTTCCGCCTGGCTCCTTGCCCCGAGCCTGTTCTGTGAGCTCGCATTAAATTCGTAGGGGCGGAATGTCCTTTGAAACCTCTCTCCCACGTGGTACGCCGGGTAGTGCCGTGATTGTTATATATTTCTTTTTATTTCTTCTTGTATGTCTTCTCTCTGTTTTTTTTGCCTATGTTGTATTTTGTGTTTAATTATGTTTTGTTTTGTTTTCGCTTGTTATTGTTTCATTTGTTATGTATGTGATCTGGTCTTTTCTTCTCATTTTTAGTTTGTTTTATCTTTCTTCTGTCTTATATTATTATTTCTTCCGCGTTTTTTTACTTGTTGTTTTTTTTATGTAGTCGATTGTGGTTCTGCCTGTAGGAGGCAAGACATCAGGATGGATATATGGTTGGAGAAGGGATTTCGAACGGCTAAGAGAGCGATGAGGACTGATTAGAAATGGAATAGTAGGAGAGACTGAAGCTGGTGGGTATTGGATGGTTTATCTTATTGTTATTCATTTAGTTACTACGTGAGCATGCGGCGTTGTGTGTCGGAAAGCGGCGCGATTCAGAGCCTCGATCCGAGTAGAGGGCAAGTGTGGGAAGATGTTAGGTGGAAGGATGAAAGCACACCTCGCCGAGAGGACAGAGGCTATACCCAAGCTGGTAGTCCGGGTGCAGCAGTACCGGTCTGGAGATTGGTCATTGTTCTGCACCATATGAGCGCCCCCCATCATGAAGTAACAATGCACTATGTACAAGGTATAGGTCTCGCATGCGGTATTGCTCTGCCTTGTGAGTAGGGGGGTGGATGAGGTGAGAGCGGTGTAGCGTCAATAAATGAGAGAGAGGAGTGGAGCAATAGAAGTGAGGCACGAGAGGTAAATGATGTCCGCAAAGGTAGACGTGGGGCGAGGTTAAAGTCGCCCAGAACTGTGAGAGGTGACCCGTCCTCCTAAGGAAAGTAAGCTTATCAAGGCATCAAGCTCTATTGGATGAACCTTCTCCGAGGCAACCTGGAGGGCGCATAAATGATAACGGATGTTAATGCTGCCTTGAAAAGGGCTGTCAACTTGTGACAGTCGCATTAGGAATTCCAAACGGAGGCGATAGCACAGATGGTTAAGTGGCTGAGAAAGAGAGAAATGACCAACTTGGGAGGAGATGCAGGATCCCGGTGCCACCACCCCCGCTGACAGAAGCTTCGTCGGGGTGTGCGCGAAACACGTGGGCGGAACGAAAGGAGAGCCAGTAGGGAGTAGCCAGTGCTTGGGCTATCTGTTGGTGATACCATGTTTCCGTCAGATGCCAAGAAGTCGCGAGGGAAACTTGGTAGGAGGCATAGGCTGAGATGATTTCTTGCCTTGTTGCGCCGCAGATCGGCAGTTCAGAGGCTTACGGAGACCGTGGAAACTCCACGTGGCGTCGGCGCGCTGGGACCACCAGATTAGGTGGCCGCGGCCCACGCGGTGTTGGAGCGTTTGTAATGGTCTGTGCAGAGAGGACGAGAGAACAGGATAGACAGACACATATGTTGACAGGCTACAGAAGAGGGCTTACGGCTAATGGCAAAGGAGATTCGAATGACAATCTGGACTTACACGTCTCGAATGTTCAGAAAGTTAAGCTTACGTAGCAAGAATCTTACTTGACTAATATGATTTAAAATGAATACAGTACTGCTAAGTAGGCTAGCTGGCAGTGGCTGCGTTGTTGACTTGTAGGCTCAGCTTGGCAGTGGCTGCGCTTGTTGAACACTTGGCCACTAATCAAGTCGTTCCGTTGAGGTAATAGTTTCTACAGTGCTGCTATTCGGGCGCAGCTGGCTCTAAGCTAGCAGTTTGATTACGTTACGTTGCCGTTAAAAGAAACGACAATAAGCTGGCCTAGCTAACCTAGAAAAATCGCCTCTAAGACTACCACAAATTAATCTTTGATTACAAAGAGCGCTATGCTAGCTAGCTATGTAGCTAGCTACAGATCAAACAAATCAAACCGTTGTTACTGTAATGAAAATGAAATGAAAATTGATACTAACCTGTGGGAGCGAAGCGGAATGCCGAACCGGCGTTGTTGAGTGCGGAATAGTTCTATTCGGTAGACGTTTGGGGGGGGGCTTTAAAAGCCTTTGTTGGCTAAGCTAGCAGTGTCTCCTACGTTAAGGACCGATAAATAGCTGGCTAGCTAACCTCTGTAAATTAAGAATAATCAACTCTAAAAACTACCACACTCTAAACTCCGACAATATCTTGGATACGAGACAGCGAAAAAGACAACTATGGTAGCTAGCTAACACTAACACTAATCAAGTCGTTCAGTTGCATTACATAGTTTCTACAGTGCTTGCTATTCGGTAAGCGTTTGCTAGCTGGCTAGCTGCTGGGCAGATAGCAGTGTAGACTACGTTAGGACGACGGAATACGATAATTACGCAATTATCTTTGATACAAAGACGGCTATGTAGCTAGCTAAGAAGAAATTGCTAAGATTAGACAAATCAAACCGTTGTACTATAATGAAATGTAATGAAATGTAATGAAATGTAATGAAAAGTTATACTACCTGCGGACCAAAGTGCGAATGCGACCGCTCGCTCCAACCCGGAAGTGTTTTACATATGCGTGTATTACTAGCACAGATGTAAACATAATGTTAAGCTAAATTGGGAACCGAGCTCTCATATCTGATTAACTGTCTGTTAATGGAGCCAAAGGTCTAACATTAACTTACACAGCGACTCAACTTTCGTAAAAGTTGTTCAGGAAACCTAAACCTGATGCTAAACCTTAAAACTTACTTCAAATATGATGCTTTCGCCAATCGTGAAAAGAGCTGTGGAACTATTCTCTCTTCTTCTGTATCTCGCAACCAACTTTAATATTCTCTCGTCCTCGATTTGAAAACGTCAAAATAAATGCTTCTTTCAACAAGAGGTGAAATGAGATGTCAATCAGCATCAAACTGCCAGTAGCAAATGAAATTTTGGCCAATCAGATGGCAGGGGTGTCCAGTGCCACCCCGGATACCCCTCTGGCCTAGTGTCTGCAGGATTTTGTTTTTTCAATTAATTAGTGACCTTAATTCATCAATAAAGTACAAGGGAGGAGTGAAAACCCACAGCCACCCGGCCCTCCATGGAATGAGTTTGACACCTGTGATATTAGAGATCGCGGACCAGTTGTTGCTAACAAAGAGACACCCCCTCTCTGAGCTTCCCTGACGCAGCCATACTGTCCTACCGATGTATAGAAAACCAGCTATATTTATATTTATAATATCCTTGTTCAGCCACTACTCTGAGAAACATAGAATATTAAAGTTCTTCAGATCACGTTGATAGGATAGTCTCAAACGGAGCTCATCCAGTTGATTCTCCAGTGATTGCACGTTTGCCAATAAAACAGAGGGTAAAGGCGAATTATCAACTCTCTGACTTGCTCTTGTCAGGTATCCTGCACGTCGGCCTCTATAGCGCTATCTCCTCCTTCGAGTGTCAGGGATTTGGGTCTGGTCCGTGATAGTCAATATGTCTTTCGCCTCTGACTCATTGAAGTAGAAGTCCTTGTCCAAATGGAGGTTAGTGATAGCTGTTCTGATGTTCAGAATCTCTTTTCGGTCCTAGGAAATGATCAGCGCAAAAAAAATACATAAAATAGCACAATTGGTCAGGACGACCGCCAACGACCAGCTTGTTGCTTATTGAAAGTAAAGCACGAGTAACAGGTGTCACTGTGCATGCGTAACAGTTAGCGCTAATGGGCGTGATCCCGAATACTCTGCTTCGCAAACTCACGTGACCGCCCTCTTGAAAATGTTTTTGCCAACTACGCTACCGAAAATCTAGCAATTTGATAGCGCATGTGTAGACATTTCAAGCTGGGGAGTAAGGATACAAATCCAACTCCGTTACACATGCACTGAGGGATAATACATTGGCTTCTTAAATAGGCTACTTTTAAGGAAAGCCTAGAAGGTTAGAGGGTAGAAGAGGCCTGGAAGAGGCTGAAAGAGCAGAGAACTCCCCTAGAAGCGATGATGGCTGTARTACATGAAACATAGAATATGAGACAGTAAGTTAACGCTGGGCTACAGTGACACCATCTTTGGAGTCCACACATGGTTTGACCTCTGAGCGGCCAGTGTCAAACATGTATACCTATGTAGAAAAAAGCGTGTTAGCAGTTTGCAGACCCTACAAATAGATCCAGCCTTTGAAATGGGACACCGTCAACATATGTGACTATGTTGCATTTGTTGCAAAGTGGAATAGACTGAAGTGGCGTTCTAAAGACTAGGCAGAGAAGTGGGGGTTGGTGTTGTATAGGTAAGGTCTCACTGTCTGAATTTCAGATGCCTTCTAAGATATTGGGTAGCATTGTAGTACCATGTAAAACTAGATCGTATAGATATTTGCAAAGCACTACAATGTGTTTAACATTCAATTTCACATAGAGGTGTCAAAGCCTCACCACAGTACAGCAGCTTCCCATTACCATCACTATTTGAATACTTTCACACATTACAGAATCAAAATAACCTTGGCAGATTATGTGTGGATTGCTGTTGCTATTCAAAAACATGTTTAAATGTTAGTGAATGGCAATGGAAAGCATCTCAGGGCCCTATATTAAGAAATGTGTACTGTACACGTGACTTGTACATAATGTATATATGACTCATACACATTATTTAATATTCTGGTTGAGTTGAGGAATATCATGTCATTGTCGTGCTGTCGGCACCAGAGCTTACCAGCCATGGTCAAAATTAGCAGCAAGCTAGGAGCCTGCTATCAAGAATTTCTCACGACCCCACTCCACACCAAATCTAATGACACAACCTTAAAGTCTATACATTTAGATTTTTACATCAACAAATAACCTTTAAATTCATTACTTATCAAAATGAAAAGAAACCAATAAATACATTTACTCAATTACATTTTATTTTCAAATGATCTTTCTCAAAAACGTTTGTATATTGTCAAATACAACGATCTGTACCCCCCCAAAAAATCATACAAAAATGACATTAAATTGGCGACCCCACTGCAGTTCCCCTCCACTAGGGGTCGGGACCCCGACTTTGAATACCTCTGCCCTAGATACTTCTTGGTAGCCTAGATCTAAAAGGATCAAATAGGTATGGCAACAATATATGGCAACATCAGAATGTGTCAAAGGGTAGGGGCTAGCTAAACTACAGGTTTACAGTGCAGTTGAAAAGTATTCAGACCCCTTGACTTTTTCCACATTTTGTTATGTTACAGCCATATTCTAAAATTGATTAAATCGTTTTTTTCCCTCATCAATCTATACTCAATACCCCATAATGACAAAGCAAAAACAGGTTTTTAACAAAAAATATATATTAAACTGAAATATCACATAAGTATTCAGACCCTTTATTCAGTACTTTGTTGAAGCACCTTTGGTAGCGATTGCAGTTTCTGGTCTTCTTGGTTATGACACTACAGGCTTGGCACACCTGTATTTGGGGAGTTTCTCCCATTCTTCTCTGCAGATCATCTCAAGCTCCGTCAGGTTGGATGGGGAGCGTCGCTGCACAGCTATTTTCAGGTCTCTCCAGAGATGTTCGATGGGGTTCAAGTTCGGGCTCTGGCTGGGCCCCTCAAGGACATTCAAGACTTGTCCTGAAGCCACTCCTGCGTTGTCTTGGCTGTGTGCTTAGGGTCATTGTCCTGTTGGAGGAAGGTGAACCTTCGGCCCAGTCTGAGGTCCTGAGCGCTCTGGATCAGGTTTTCATCAAGGACCTCTCTGTACATTGCTCTGTTCACCTTTCCCTCGATCCTGACTAGTCTCCCAGTCCCTGCTGTTGATWAACAGAGATGGTTGAGTGCTGCAGAGATGGTTGTCCTTCTGGAAGGTTCTCCCATCTCCACAGAGGAACTCTGGAGCTTTGTCAGAGTGACCATCGGGTTCTTGGCCAACTCCCTGACCAAGGCCTTTCTCCCCTGATTGCTCAGTTTGGCCGGGCGGCCAGCTCTAGGAAGACTCTTGGTGGTTCCAAACTTCTTCCATTTAAYAATSATGGAGGCCACTGTGTTCTTAGGGACCTTCAATGCTGCAGAAATGTTTTGGTACCCTTCCCCAGATCTGTGCCTTGACACAATCCTGTCTCGGAGCTCTACCAACAATTCCTTCGACCTCATGGCTTGGTTTTTGCTCTTACATGCACTTTCCACTGTGAGACCTTATATAGACAGGTGTGTGCCTTTCCAAATCATGTCCAATCAATTGAATTTACCACAGGTGGAGTCCAATCAAGTTGTAGAAACATCTCAAGGATGATCAATGGAAACAGAATGCACCTGAGCTCAATTTCCAGTCTCATAGCAAAGGGTCTGAATACTTATGTCAATAAGTTATTTCCGTTTTTTTTTTTTGCTTTGTCATTATGGGGTATTGTGTGTAGATTCACGAAAAAAAGGTTTTATCAATTTTAGAATAAGGCWGTAACATAACAAAATGTGGAAAAAGTCAAGGGGTCTGAATACTTTCCGAATGCACTGTATATGTGACTGGTCCAAGGGTGATTGAGAAAGTACACATTGTAATGTATTAATAGGATAACATATTATTCATCCACAGAGTCAAGCACTTACACTACCGGTCAAAAGTTTTAGAACACCTACTCATTCAAGGGTTTTTCTTTATGTTTTGTATTTTTACTATTTTCATTGTCCTGTTTTTCAACAGGACAATGACCCAACACACCTCCAGGCTGTGTAAGGGCTATTTGACCAAGAAGGAGAGTGATGGAGTGCTGCATCAGATGACCTGGCCTCCACAATCACCTGACCTCAACCCAATTGAGATGGTTTGGGATGAGTTGGACCGCGGAGTAAAGGAAAAGCAGCCAACATGTGTTCAGCATATGTGGGAACTCCTTCAAGACTGTTGGAAAAGCATTCCAGGTGAAGCTGGTCGAGGGAATGCCAAGAGTGTGCAAAGCTGTCATCAAGGCAAAGGGTGGCTATTTAGAAGAATCTCAAATATAAAATATATTTTGATTTGTTGAGCACTTTTTTTGGTTACTACATGATTCCATATGTGCTATTTCATAGTTTTGATGTCTTCACTAGTATTCTACAATGTAGAAAATAGTACAAATAAAGAAAAACCCTTGAATGAGTAGGTGTGTCCAAACTTTTGACTGGTACTGTATATTTTTCAGGTTRTTGGAAATTCTCCCGCAACTCCATTTTCATATCAGGCGACCCCTAGTTTGGGAACTGCTATTATAATATATATTGTTTTGTACAGGCCCTATATGTTTTTTCTCTCAGGATTTTGGAAATTCTCTGAGACCCCATTTTTATATCAGGCGACCCCTACTTTGGGAACCGCTGATGTACATAGACAACCCACTCAGCCATTCCCCATCTAGGCTACGTAATATTTGTTTATATAACCTTTATTTAACTAGGCAAGTCAGTTAATTAAGAACAAATCCTTATTTACAACGACGGCCTACCCCGGCCAAACRCTAACCCGGACGACGCTGGGACAATTGTGCGCCTCCCTATGGGACTCCTGATCACGGGCCAGTTGTGATACAGCCCGGGATTGAACCAGGGTCTGTAGTGACGCCTCAGACCGCTGCGCCACTCGGGAGCTGTTGTTGATGTAATTTGAGAAGAGTGTGGGGCCTAGGATCAAGCCWTAGGTTACTCCCTTGGTGACAGGCAGTGGCTGAGACAGCAGATGTTCTGACTTGATACACTGCACTCTTTGAGAGAGGTAGTTAGCAAACCAGGCCAAAGACCCCTCAGAGACACCAATACTCCTTAGCCGGCCCACAAGAATGGAATGGTCCACCGTATCAAAAGCTTTGGCCAAGTCAATAAAAATAGCAGCACAACATTGCTTAGAATCAAGGGTAATGGTGACATCATTTAGGACTTTTAAGGTTGCAGTGACACATCCATAACCTGAGCGGAAAAATTCTGGTCAGTAGAAATCCACTGTTCTAATTTCACATGTCACGTGGAGGAGTGGAGGTATGGGTAAAGAGACTATAGACAGAAAGACAGACAGACTGACAGCTGAGTCGATGCAATTTAATCAGCCAATCTGGCACTGGTGGACGGAGAACATTACACTGTGGCACTAAACTTAGCCCCTCCAGCACAAGTGACTGAACTGGCTCTGGTTTCAATGGATGCAATTTCATCACCAGACACACAACACACCCAAACGGAGAGTCATTATTTTAATGGACCTGTTTCCAAAGATATATTTTGTTTACTGTTTATACACTACCGGTCAAAAGTTTTAGAACACCTATTCATTCAAGGGTTTTTCTTTATTTTTACTATTTTCTACATTGTAGAATAGTAGTGAAGACATCAAAACTATGAAATAACATATGGAATCATGTAGTAATGAAAATAAAGTGATATATTTTTATATATTTTATATTTGAGATTCTTCAAATAGCCACCCTTTGCCTTGATGGCAGCTTTGCACACTCTTGGCATTCTCTCAACCAGCTTCACCTGGAATGCTTTTCCAACAGTCTTGAAGGAGTTCCCACATGCWGAGCACTTGTATGTTGCTTTTCCTTCACTCTGCGGTCCGACTCATCCCAAACCATTTCAATTGGGTTGAGGTCTGGGGATTGTAGAAGCCAGGTCATCTGATGCAGCACTCCATCACTCTCCCTCTTGGTCAAATCGCCCTTACACAGCCTGGAGGTGTGTTGGGTCATTGTCCTGTTGGAAAACAAATTATAGTCCCACTTTGCCCAAACCAGATAGGATGGTGTATCGCTGCAGAATGCTGTGGTAGCCATGCTGGTTAAGTGTGCCTTGAATTCTAAATAAATCACAGACAGTGTCACCAGCAAAGCACACTCACACCATAACACCTCCTCCATGTTTTACGGTGGGAAATACACATGCGGAGATCATCCGTTCACACACACAGCGTCTCACAAAGACACGGCGGTTGGAACCAAAAGTCTACAAATTGGACTCCAGACCAAAGGACAAATTTCCACTGATCTAATGTCCATTGCAAATATTTTCTTCTTATTGGTGTCCCACTCCAATTTGCATACCGCCCAAACAGATCCACAGATGATGCAATCTCTATTGCACTCCACACTGCCCTTTCCCACCTGGACAAAAGGAACACCTACGTGAGAATGCTATTCATTAACTACAGCTCAGGGTTCAACACCATAGTACCCTCAAAGCTCATCACTAAGCTAAGGATCCTGGGACTAAACACCACCCTCTGCAACTGGATCCTGGACTTCTCTGCCCCCAACTCTGTGAAGCATTTATTTGGGCTGTAATTTCTGAGGCTGGTAACTCTAATGAACTTATCCTCTGCAGCAGAGGTAACTCTGGGTCATCCATTCCTGTGGCGGTCTTCATGAGAGCCAGTTTCATCATAGCGATTGATGGTTTTTGCGACTGCACTTAAAGAAACTTTCAAAGTTCTTGTCTTAAAGTATTAGAAAATAGTAAAAATAAAGAAAAACCCTGGAATGAGTGTCCAAACTTTTGACTGGTACTGTATATACACTGAAACTCACATCAATACCTTTGTCAGATAACACTGTTAAACGAAGAATGTATGCTATTGCTAGCAATCGAGAAAACTGACTGAATGACTCAAACTCCTCTGCTTATGCTCTCCAAATGCTCTGTGAGGGCCGAGATTCCCATGCATTGAATTTTGTTCGCTATACATGTCGGGGGATGCTCTTTTACGAGGATATATTGTTCTGTCTCACGATTCCTGAGCATGAAACGGCAAATGGGATATTCAGTGTGCTACGTGGCTATATTGACGAAAAATGGTGGGCTTTTGCACAGATGGCTCCATCTATCACGGGACGGCGGGCAGGCCAAAGGGACTCAAAGGGAATACCCTGCCGTCTCCCTCTGAGTATTAAATGCTGCGTTCAAAACAACTGGGAACTGGGAAATCTCAAATCCCGACTTCAGTCCGTTCAAGACAGCTGGGACGTTGTAAAGAAATTAGCTCTGACTGGGAAAAATAGTTTTGAACGGTCATCCAACTTGGAATTCCAACTCGGTAACTCTGGCATCTTTCTGGAGCTCTGACTTTCCGACCTAATGATCACTGGTGTCATGATTTGACCTCGTATTTTCCTGAGTTCCCAGTTGTCTTGAAAGCACCATAAAACTCATGGTAGGCTACCCTTTACCAGCTCATGTATGTGTGAAGCTGGATTCATGGTTTTGTCTGCAATAAAAACAAATATCGATACAGGTTAGATGTAAAAGCAGAGATGATGTGCTCACTGGTGGTGAGATAAGAGACATTATGTAAGACTAATTTGCAATTGACTGCCCCACATTAAAAGTATGTGATGGTTAATTGAGAAGACAATCAGAAATACTGCTAGAAGGTTTTTCAATTGACTGCCATAGCCCCAAATAAAAAAGTAAACATTGGCTGTTAATTACATACTTTTTTAATTATATACGATTGGGAACCCCTGATGTACATGCTACACTGATGTACATGCTACAGTGTGTCCACTATGTTAGCCTGTTCATGTACACTTGTTTACATTCATGTTCCATTTCTCAGGGTCACCAATTATTTGTTTCATTGCTTACTTACTTTACATGTTGCCACGAAGACATTGCATAATGCCCACCCCCAAACACACACTAACCTCCATACACTGACTGATACGCAGTTATCCAACTGTCCTATGATTCCCCCCTCTCAGGCATGACCAGTATGCACAGAGACAGCTGTCCAGTGGGCGTCAGTTGGTGTAACGTTCGCTTGTACCATTTGCCAAACCCCCTGGACACAGACGCATTGATCACATTCCCTGCGATTAACACGGGCTTTCCACAAACCCATATCTTCTGGAGCCTTAAGCCCCACTGCAAACAATGAGCTATGGGAAAACACACACACACACAATGTCCTCTTCCAATATTGAATGGACCATCCACTCTGCAGGACTACATGGACGCTGGCTCGCGTTATTATATAAAGGAATGACGGGATATCATGGCATAAACCAGGACAGTTCAAACCACTGACATTTGGGAAATAATTTGATAAGCATCATTATATATTATTTTTAATATTGACATCACACTAGAAAGGGAGGGTGCACTTTATTACATTGCCAGAGATATAAATGTAGAATAATATTGTATTGTTATTAACCTCACATTTTATATTATATGAATTACATCTCGCTTTTTTTGTTTATTTTTTTGTTGTACATACTGGGTCTGGRTCAAAGGGAACAGGATAGCATTTGCAGACCTAAATAACATTGAAATCACAAAAGTGTCAAAAATGAGGCCAACTGGCAAACATATTGCCACAGATGGACAAACAAATAAACATTCTGGTCCACGCCACTGAATTTTGAATTGGGTGCAGAGTGCACTGCAGGATCACTGATGCTGCCAAGCAGGTGACCTGATCTGACCCCTGAGCAGTGTTCACCTAAGACYTGATCATCATGGACTTCAGGAAACAGCAGAGGGAGCACCCCCCTATCCACATCGACAGGACTGCAGTGGAGAAGGTGGACATTTTTAAGTTCCTCTGCGTACGCATCACGGACAAACTGAAATGGTCCACCCACGCAGACAGTGTGGTGTAGAAGGCGCAACAGTGCCTCTTCAACATCAGGAGGCTGAATAAATGTGGCTTGTCACCTAAAACCCTCACAAACTTTTACAGGTGCGCAATTGAGAGCATCTTGTCGGGCTGTATCATGGCCTGGTACGGCAAATGCACCGCCCACAACCGCAGGGCTCTCCAGAGGGTGGTGCGATCTGCACAACGCATCACCGGGGGCAAACTACCTGAACTCCAGGATACCTACAGCACCCGATGTCACAGGAAGGCCAAAAAGATCATCAAGGACAATAACCACCAGAGCCACTGCCTGTTCACCCCGCTACTATCCAGAAGGCGAGGTCAGTACAGGTGCATCAAAGCTGTGACCGAGAGACTGAAAAACAGCTTCTATCTCAAGGCCATCAGACTGTTAAACAGCCATCACTAGCACTGAGAGGCTGCTCCTACATACAGACTTGAAATCATTGGCCACGTTAATACATAGAACACTAGTCACTTTAATAATGCTACTTTAATAATGTTTACATATCTTGCATTACACATCTCATATGTATATACTGTATTCTATACTAGCTATTGCATCTTAGCCTATGGCACTCTGTCATTGCTCATCCATATATTTATATTTATATATTCCATTCCTTTACTTAGATTTGTGTATTAGGTATTTGTTATGGAATTGTTCAATATTACTTGTTAACTATTGCTGCACTGTCAGAACTAGAAGCACAAGCATTTCACTACACTCGCAATAACATCTGCTAATCATGTGTATGTGACCAATCAAATTTGATTTGATTTGATTTGACATGGGGAGTAGTGAGGCCTAGCCCTCAGGCCTAGCTTCCCTTATAAGGTATGGGTCAGCCTCAGTAGCCACACAAGCCCAGCAGCTGAACCATCAATCACCCGGATCGTATAACTGTCTACAGAAACCCACAGTGTGATCTGCTCTCTGTCTCCCTCTCTCTTCATCTCTGTAGAAGATGCCACTGTGTTCTATAGTCCATGTTGGTCTCTATAGCCRTGCAATTTGTTTCTCAGATTGCTCCTGCTCTTGCCATCTTTCTCATCACTGTCTTTTCCTCCTGATTTCTTTCTGGTTTATGCGCATCCTTAATCTTTGCAATGAACATTTTTACATGAATGTTGTAATTCATTCATTCTGGGAGGCCTGCACATCAGATATGTTGTCCAATATCCACAGACATCAATACCTTTTAGTTTACTTACATTCTCTTTTTCACTCCTATATCTAAGCCATTAAGTCATTGCTCTCTTACTGTAACTAATGTTGATGCCTCGTACAACCCTGCCATCACCACTGTCTCAACTAATACTGCTGCTCCTAATGTTTATTATTCTCCCTGGGCCATCCCTCCATCCCATCCCACCCTTTTAATCTGCTTTGTTGAAAACTTGCCAAGTTATATTAAGTCCCCTCAGGGTTCCACTATCCCTTTTACTCCACCCGAACACACCCCCGTCCCACACACACCGGCCCCCACCTTTCTGTTATTGCTGGCTATTTCGTAGTCTGCATGATAAATACAACACCATGCAGTGATGTATGGTGCCACTGGGCATYTTTGTGTGTTGTGTTGTGTTGGTTACAATGTAACTGACTTATGAACAATAACCACTGACTCAGCAAATTAATTATGCACATACCAATTCGTTACTTACAATAACAGTAACACTGTGCACACAAAGCATGTAGCATATTCCAAAATAATACCACAAGAAAAACGCATTTCATGGAGAAATAGCCACAAATGTGTCCATATCATCAGAATACCAGTTCTGGTATGTAGCACTTTGAAAACTAAAATCTCATTCCATCACAGCCTAATAAATTGAGAGCCTGTCATTGATAAATATAATTTATATCATATTAAATACATCATATATTATTTGAATATATACACTTTTTAATGCATTTATTTAACATTAAATGTGAATAGAGCAGTTCATCTCGGTGACAGTCAGCCTTGCAGTCCTGTCTGTGCTGGTTTGTCCCGTCACTCGCAGTTCAGAGCACCCACAGATAGATGGCCTTGTCCCCAGACGGAGATGACATCCATCTACCGCGGTGCATGGTGGGAATCATCTGATCAGGTAAGCTGAAATGAGAGTCTGAGCCGCAAGAACAGGTGAATGATTACTGAATTACTGTAGGACTACTGTTAATGCCGTCGTCTAAATTTATCCGTTATCTTGGTCCCATAATAAACAAATAGTGGATGTTTTCACGCGAGCGGTCCAATTAACTTTAATGGGAGCCCAAATAAAAATCGGAGATACGTGACAAAAAGAGGTCGACAACTCGCCAAAAGCCTGGAATTAGCAGCAAGTAGGTTAAAAATAACTTTGTTGATAGTACTCTTGTTAGTGTTAACATCAATTTGTTCTTTGACATGTGGATCATACTTTTGTAGTTTCAATGGCTGCATTATATCCCAATGGTCTTTATTTTCTTCTGCATGATTATAGTATGTCATCAATACATTTATTTGACAAAATTAATTAATTAATTTTGATGAATATATTTTTGTCTTTATTTGTCGTAGCCTACGCAGTATACTTTTTCCTATACCATTTTAAACGCGTTGACAAAGCCACAACAATACACCGGCCTAACCATCTGTTGTTATTGTCTAATGTTATACAAATTCGTAATCCATATAAAACCGTGAAGGCAGACACAGTAGTAGCCTATGGCACAAGTCCTCCTGTACACGGGCACATGTTGTTTATCTGTCTCTGACAGGTGTTGCATTTCTCCCATAGAGGATGCTCCTCTGTAGGCCTATCGTAACTGTAGGTCTATCGTAACTGTTTCACAATTTTTTATTTAGGTCTACTGACCTGTCAAAGTGTCTTAGTGAGTGTATAAAATGGTCAAGGACAAAATAATGCATTATAAAAATTATATATTCCGATTTAATAGGCCTATTCATCCATAAAACATGACATTAACTAATTTATTTTGCACACAATAAAGTATGTAAAGTAAGCTTGATTTGTAGCATACTGTGGGAGGGGGAGGCGGGTAGGCCTAACTATTTAGTCATTACATTTATTGCGTTTTAATTGATCAGGCCCTCCTGAATCTCACCACCACTTGTAATGATATAGAATTTCAGGCACAACACAAAAACTTCAGATGGTGTGAAATAGGGTCTAAGCTACAACCTATGCAAAAATGAAGAAAKATTTTTAGTTTATGCGTTTTTAGATAATTTACGTTAAATGTTTAAAATGAAAGAAAAATATTATTTAAAAAAAATAATAATTAAATATATTGAACAAAAATAAAAACGCAACGTGCAACAATTTCTAAGATTTTACTGAGTTACTTATAAGGAAATCAGTCAATTGAAATAAAGTCATTAGGCCCTAGTTTATAAATTTCACGACTGGGCAAGGGCACAGCCATGGGTCAGCCTGGGAGGGCATAGGTCCAACCACTGGGGAGCCAGGCCCAGCCAAWCAAAATGAGTT
Organism: Salvelinus sp. IW2-2015; assembly: GCF_002910315.2. NCBI lineage: Eukaryota > Metazoa > Chordata > Actinopteri > Salmoniformes > Salmonidae > Salvelinus > Salvelinus sp. IW2-2015. The sequence goes on along the minus strand of NC_036862.1, from coordinate 14,011,152 downwards.
TTCTCCCACCAAAGGGCTTTATTATAGACAGAAATACTGTCAAGTGGATGGATTATCTTGGCAAAGGATGGATTATCTTGGCAAACAGGGATGTATACAAATTTGTGCACAGAATTTGAGAGAAATAAGCTTTTTGTGCTTATGGAATAGTTCTGGTATCTTTTATCTCAGCTCATGAAACATGGGATGAACACTTTATAAGTTGCATTTATATTTTTGTTCAGTATAGTTTGACAACACTATTAGTAAGCTTTTAAATAATCTCAAACTCAAACGTTTATCTTTTCCAGTGATGAAGACATTGATGTCTCAAGGTATGGTGGAGTATGCAAAATGGGCCAACTTTGAGTACTTTTATCTCCTGAATTTTTTAGCGTTCAGGTTCAAAAAGTCACTTTCTTCCATGTATGGAAATGTACTGTATGTTTACATCAAAAGTGATGCTGTCAAAAAGGGATTGAATTCAAATGGATTTACCCAAATACGAAATTAGATCACCACTCTTTTCAACTTTAGATCCGTTATTGGTCCTTTATAAACTGACTGCAGCATGAGTCCCAATCAATTCCAATGACCACTGTTGTTCACAACTGCCATACGCTGCCCTCCTCCCAGGAGCCACGAGTAAACCGATATCCTTGTGTTAATGTATGGTCTGCTGCAGCTGGCCTGCCTTTTTGGTGTTATGCTGATGCAGCCTCGTGCTCAGGCCCAGCACAGCTCACTCTCTTGTTCCTCAAAGACACCTGTTTCTCCTCTTAGGCGCTTGGCTTCACAGCGCAAACCTCCTGTCCTGTCCTGTCTTTTATGCTCAGGCTGCCCATCTGGTCAACCTTTTTTTATTTCTTTTTTGAGGCCATCCCCTGTAGCCGTGCTGCAAGATGCATCAACATGTTATTACCACAGCGAGCAAGGACCGTGAAATAGAACACCCAGCCATAAATAGAACACCCACTACTATGTTTTATTTGTATCTGTACCAGGTCAGGGTTGATATTGTTGTGGGTTTAATGTCAGAACTGCACTCCAACCATATGATCAGACCTTTTCTCTCTGGGCCCGTTCTCATTGTACTACACATCCCACTCCAACCCCTCAATGTGGCATGAAGGCCCCTTGACCAGGAAGTAGGCTACATCATGTGTTATGACTTGAGTCGGCTCCAGGCTTTATGCCTTCGGGCTCACAGAGCAACATTACACCGTTGTCCCAGGATGTGTTTTACACACAGTACAGTCCCATTGGTGTCTGTATGGGCTATTCACTGTTTCCTTTGGCTGCCAGAATGCATAGTGATTGTGGTTATGAAAGTTTGCATAAAAATACCCAGGCAGATCACTTTACAGTTTCAACGGCTCTGGCAGGCTGTCAGGTCAGCATGCTGTTGTCATTGGTGACACCCCCCTGCAGTGGTAAACATAGACTACACTTGTAGTTTTGCATTTTGCACGGAACTTGGAGCATCATTGTATGTTCTGATAAGACGTTTTGTTTTGTAAAACAGCTATAGGACAGATAAAATGGATTATTGTCATTATGGTAGGCTTGTGTGTTATTAGTTTGGTTAGAAGTGACTTATCCCCTCTCCTTTCTACTCTGTGTGTTTGTCTTTGTGTGTCTAGGGGCTGCTGTTTGTGAGACATCTCAGTTCAGTACCAGCTGTATTTTACTGTAAATCACTAGTCACAAGTCTCTAGCGTACTGGCAGTGGTAAAATGATAGTTGTATTTGTAAAGCTAGTTGGTTAGCCAGCACATTGTCATAGTCCAACACAACATTGTTTACTGTGGAGTGTTGCCATTAGACGTATTACCACCAGTGCATAATTCCGTGCTGCCATTGAACACCGCTGTTGGACCTTTATTCACTTTGTGTGTCCCATGCATATACACTGAGTGTACAAAACATTAAGAACACCTGCTCTTTCCATGACAGACTGACCAGGTGAACCCAGGTGAAAGCTATGATCCCTTATTGATTTCACTTGTTAAATCCACTTCAATCTGTGTAGATGAAGGGGAGGACCCAGGTTAATAAGGGTTTTTAAGCCTTGAGACATGGATTGTGTATGTGTGCCATTCAGGGGGTGAAGTAGTAAGTGTCAGGCGCAATGGTTTGTGTTAAGAACTGGAACGCTGCTGGGTTTTTCACACTCAACAGTTTCCTGTGTGTATCAATAATGGTCCACTTTCCAAAGGTCATCTGGACAGCTTGACACAACTGTGAGAAGCATTGGAGTCAACATGGGCCAGCATCCCTGTGGAACGCTTTCGACACCTTGTATAGTCRATATGACCATGTACAAMTYTTTTAAAATGGTGAACCCTCCCCTTCCTCCTTCTCCATCCAGGGTTGAGCTGAGAGTGGCACCATGTTGTCAGGGGAGGAGATTCTGTGCAGCACGCGGCAAGTGATAGCGGGCCTGGAGGCGCTTCGTGGCGAGAACCACACCCTCCTGGACGACCTGCAGAAGGCGCTGGAGGGCCGGCCGGCGGCCGACAGTGGCAGTGTGGAGCAGGAGAAGAGTGGCATCATCCGCCAGTCTCTGGAGAGGATAGAGCTGGGCCTGGGAGAGGCACAGGTGGGATCATACTGGAGATGAGGGAATGTATGGAGATAGTAGAATGCATGAAGACCACATAATGGGTGAAGTTGTCCTTTGGCTGTATTTTGGCTGTATTTTGGCTGTATTTTGGGTGTGTTGTATCTGTACATGTGTATATATGCACACCTACTTCACTCTCTTTCTCTTTCACTCTCTATCTTTCTTTCCCTCTCCCTCCTCCCTCTCCCTCCTCCTCCCCAGGTGATGATGGCTCTGTCGGCCCACCTGGGCTCCCTGGAGGCGGAGAAGCAGAAGCTGCGGACCCAGGTACGGAGGCTGTGCCAGGAGAACCAGTGGCTGAGGGACGAGCTGGCCGGGGCCCAGCAGAGGCTGCAGGACAGGGAGCAGGAGGTGGTCACCCTGGAGGAGCAGAACAGACACCTGCAGTTCATGAGCAGCATCCGCAAGTACGACCAGGAGGAGCCCCCACCGGTATGTCACAGAACACCACAATCAGGGTCATATTCATTAGGCACCAAAAGGGAAAAAGACTGATACAGTGAGGAACAACCAAAACRTGTCTAATGAGAAATGTTTCGCTACGGTGTGTCCTAATGAATATGACCTAGTACATGGTTCATGTGTTTGCCTCATRTTTTATGTAATGACTAAAGCTAAGCTGTTGGTGGCTTATCAGAACAGGTTGATATGTGTTTCTCTGTAAAGTTCATATAATTACTCCCCTCAGCTCTGTACTATAAATCTAGTTATGTTTACTATGTCGACAGGAAGACAAAGGAACGGGCTCCACCAAGGAGTCCCTAGATGATCTTTTTCCCACGGACGAGGAGGAACAGTCACAGAGTACGTGCACTCGTCAAATGAGCCGGCTATTCTTGTCTATCTATCTGCTGTGCAGACGAGCTATGCATGTATGTGTGCCYGTGTCTCGATGTGTCTCCCTGTGTTGCATAGTCTGTCACTCGCTGTGTGTTTGTTTGTGTATGCGTATATTCACAATATATTTGCCAGTGAGCATATGTGTCCATGTATGTCTGTGTTCATGTATATTTGTGTGTCTGTATGAATGACTCTACCTCCCTCTCCTGTACCCCAGTATCTCAGCCCCACGGTAGCAGTGCGGCAGCAGCGGCCCAGCAGGGAGGCTATGAGATCCCGGCCCGCCTGAGGACCCTTCATAACCTGGTGATCCAGTACGCCTCCCAGGGCCGCTACGAGGTGGCCGTGCCCCTCTGCAAACAGGCCCTGGAGGACCTGGAGAAGTCCTCGGCCAAGCCACCCTGATGTGGCCACCATGCTCAACATACTGGCCCTGGTCTACAGGTGATTGGAGCCACGTTAGCCTAGCATAGCCTCGATGCTAGGTCTTACTGTGGGGGATTTCCGTAGTGTGGCTAGTTAAGTTAGCCGTGTGTTAAAGCTAAAGGCTGTTTCGCTCTTCTCTGCAGAGACCAGAACAAGTACAAAGAGGCGGCGAACCTCCTGAATGACGCATTGGCCATCCGGGAGAAGACCCTGGGCATAGATCACCCTGCGGTATGTTCCTCTATAGTCTATAGTGAAGGTTAAGGTCACCAAAATGGACAAACAGCTAATAAGATGTCTAAAACATGCATAGCTAATGGCTTTCCAGCTCAGTGGATAAGCAGCTACAATATGTAACCAGTGGTGTAGTGGAGGGTAACCCACCTTTTGTGGAAAAATGAAATAAAATATAGGAAGTGTTTCTTTTTTCACTGCGACGGCGACCGTTTCCTCCCCCTTTTTTTTACCCTACATTACTGTATGTAACTAACAGTACTGTATTTGTTTACAGGTGGCAGCCACACTCAACAATCTTGCTGTACTGTATGGAAGAGAGGGAAGTACAAGGAGGCTGAGCCACTGTGTAAGAGAGCCCTGGAGATCAGAGAGAAGGTAATGAGGCAGTAACCTAGCAGCACCGTGACTAGAAACCCCTGCCCTCTGATGGACCAATTCTGTACTACATAGCACTGCAACCATACTACATAAAACATTGGGGTCGTTACTCAAAAAAAAGTAATATTACCTATGACTCATTACTTCTTTAAACAATAAATAATTACTTACTATCCCTGGGAAAAGTAATTTGTTATTTACTTTGCGTTACACCCCAAACGTTGCACATTCTCACTCAATGTAAACAATGTTGTGTTTCTAGCAGTGGAGAGGTGTTTCTCGCCTGGACACAGTTGACATTTTACTGTTATATTCTTGTAATTGTATCCTACAAATCAAAGTAATTGGAGTACTTCGCGCTGAGAACTCAATATTTAAGATGCTTCTACATTTCATCTCCCTCACTAAAGCAGTTAGTAGTAGTGTGTGCGTGCGTGCGTGCGTGCGTGCGTGCGTGCGTGCGTGCGTGAACAGGAACTTTGTGAGAGGGCGTCAGATGAAAACAATTAGAATCTGGGGCGGGGGGATTTAAAACAATATTTTGCGCCACAAATACTTATTTGGATCAGTAACTGTAATAGGAATTAATGATAACACAAGTAACAACAAATAAAAATCAGTAACTTGTTATATTACTCGTTACCGCAAAAAGTAATTTAATTACTGTAACGCATTACTTTGTAATGCGCTACCCCTAACAATGCTTATTACCAAAACCTGCCTGTTGATCTCCCTCACCCCCCCTCCTCTCTTGTTGTCGTGGGCAGGTGTTAGGCACGGACACACTGACGTGGCAAAGCAGCTGAACAACCTGGCGCTGCTGTGTCAGAACCAGGGCAAGTACCAGGAAGTGGAGCAGTACTACGAGCGTGCCCTGCACATCTACCAGAGCAGGCTGGGCCCCGACGACACCAACGTGGCCAAGACCAAGAATAACCTGGTGAGGGATGGAGATGGAGGGAGGTGTAAAAAGGGGGAGTGGACATGGTTGGCATGGTCACTGGGCTAGATGATACCATATTATTTGTGTGTATATATATGCTATAATTGGGTAGAAGTGGGGACATTGACCCAAGCTGCATGCGTGTGTCTATCTATCTGAGGTGTGATTGCGCTATTTGTGACTCTAGTATTGCTGTATTTCTGGCTACAGGCTTCATGTTACCTGAAACAAGGGAAGTACAGACAAGCTGAGCGTCTGTATAAAGAGATCCTGACCCTGGCCCATGAAAAGAGTTTGGATCTGTGGATGGTGAGAGCAAAATCATAATATGATCTTTGAAACCTGCTCTCTAGGTTCACTAGCATTTGGACCCTAAAGAGTGTATGTATTGGAATAAAATGTATCTCAGATATGTACTGTAAATAGCTCATCTTACTGGAATGATGCCACTGATGTTTATCCTCTGTGATGTTGGTGTCTACAGGTGAGGTGCGGGATATCTGCACCCACACGGGAGGGAGGGCTCCATGCAGGATGGGCTGGGCAGTCTGAAGCGCAGCGGCTCGTTCACCAAATTCCGCGAGTCGATACGCAGGGCAGCGAGAAGCTGGTCAGGAAGCTGAAAGGAGTCGGACTCAGGATACCACCCCTCCGACTCCTGGGTAAAGACCAAGTCCTCATTCTGCATGTGTTAGCTCTCAAAATGTTCAATTTGTTACTCTCACTCTTTCTTGTTCTCTCTCAGGATGAAAAGGGCTAATTCTCTGAATGTGCTGAACGTGGTGCGAGGAAGCGTCAAGAAGCGGCAAGGGTGAGCATCAGTTTCTGGTTTCTGGCTTTTTCTCACATTTCTGTACAATATGATTGTTAGTGTTTTTCATCACCTTTCATTTTATGTGCTTCATATCCTAAGGCATTTTCCCTGGCTGTGTGTCATCAAAATCAATGTATGTGTATGTCATTGTTTATACACATACGGTCAGACTAGTCAAGTGTTTTGTAATGTTATTCCAGGGCACCAGCGACCTAACAGAGAACCGAACCCTGAGCTCCAGCACCCAGAGCCTTGCACGGCGAGGGTCCCTCAGCTACACCTCTGAACACTAGCCCCCCTCCCAACATCCAGGAAGTACTCTCATACAGCTCTGACCCCTACTCCACTCTCCGTCTGTGGATTGGCCTCTTGTGCCTACATGGGTCACTCCACCCCTTCCCTGTTTAAATCGAACACTGATCCGTTATCAGTTGAGGTTTGTTTACTGCACTATGTTGTAGTGGGGGGAGGCCACTGGTACTCCTTGCCTGCTGTCTGCTAGTTTCATCCCCTGGTGCCCCAGTTCTGGGGTATAGATTAGGATACACACAGCAATGAGGACTGGTTTTGAGTGACGCAGATTGTATCCATTTCAGACCAGTTTATTAAATCTGGAAATGAAATGACAATCCATTTTGCTTTTTTATAATGATTTAGTAATGCTCTGTTGTGACTTACTGTACAAGGAGGGAAATGRTTGAATTCTTAAATGATTGTTCACAATTTTGAACATGTTGATATTTCTATTAAGGTAGTGTCTGAAGCWATTGGATATTATCTAAATGACTGTAGCTATGCATTAAAATACCTTATTTATACAATATGTTTTTTTTAAATGTGTTACATTCTGATTTTATCTTCTTGTGTTCATGTTTACCAGCGGTTCTCGTGTTTTTGGCACTAGATGATTTTAATTCCAAAACGCTGATCTGCACAAGCACAATTAAAACAAAGATTTACTTTGATTTAGATCTAGTGAATGTGATGCACAATCTGTGTATTGGCTTCCATATTAGGTTATGGTAAAGGACTCTCCTTAGTCCACAATATTACAGCAAAATCTCTACTTCCCAGTCCAGCTGTAGAATGCTATGTAATTATTGTCTAAGGCTTGGCATTCTGTGAAATGTTTGAACTATGTTTAGCCGATTTCATTATGAGCAGATATAAAAAAGCATAAGGGGCTCCCAAGTGGCACAGTCTAAGGCACTGCATCTCAGTGCTAGAGGTGTCACTACAGACCCTGGTTCGATTCCAGGCTGTATCACAACCAGCCGTGATTGGGAGTGCCATAGGGCGTCGTTAGGGTTTGTAAATAAGAATTTGTTCTTAACTGACTTGCCTAGTTAAATAAAATAAAACTATTTTGATGGGCCAAAAGTAAAAGCACTACAGTATGTGCCTGTATGTAATCTCTTATTTTTAAATTTCTCAGTTTGGTATACATTTACATTTTTGGGGGTAGCTAGCTCTAATTTAAATTCCTTCTGGAACATGTTTAAAAATTATTTGATTTTGTTGATGTATCCTATGCATCTTATTCAGGATGTTAGCAAGTCAAGAGTAAATATATGCAATTTGAGGCATAAAAAGTGATTGTTAATCCATTGTGGCGGTATTGCCACGTGATCATTGAAAGAGCTGTAGAGGAGTCACTAATGTAGAAAACCTAGATTGTTAACCCCCATTAAGATGGATTGAAGGCGTTAAATGCAGATTGCGACAAGGTCGCCATTTCGAATCCCAATGAGCCTTTTGTTTTCCAACCTTAACCATTCACATTTCTCATTTGACGTTCTAAATGACTAATTGACTGAACAGCTTTATAAATGTGGGAAACGTGTGGCACCCTCCCTCATGCTGCTGCAGTGGACTAGAACTGGGATAGGGACCAGAAGGCCACAGGTTCTAATCTTTGCCATGCCCTTTTAATCGTCGACACTGGTCAAAAAAATCAAAAGAAGGGCACAATCCGATCAGGACACAGAATGCATGTTAGAACCGGGGATATAAACTGACAAAAGCACAATAAGGGCTCTATTCAATCTGTATCAAGCGTTTCAGATTGCGCAATAGAAATGAAGGTCATTTCCAATTGAGTCGACATATGCAGCGTTTACCATGAATGCAGTCTTCGCCAACACGGGAACATTGCCTTTAAATTTTAATCACGCTTTAACGCTGAACTTCAGCGGTACAGATGAAATAGAATCCTACTTATTTATGTAGAACTCTTGCTGTTACGGAGAGCTTTCTTTGCAGATTGTCAATGTTATTGAAAATGACAAATGTATTTTATATCTGGAAACCATAGACAAATGTCAAATTAAGTATATTGAGTCTCTTCAATCCACTGTATTCATGCTAGCCTTGTCTGTATCATGATGTACATGTGCACATATTTATAGACAAAAATAAACATGCTAGAAACTGTAAACATTTATTTTTCAGCCTCCAGGCTTATGCAAATATACACTTTGTAAGAACATATAAGCTGCTCTATGTACAGTAGGATTGAAACAGTGACCTTGTCTGTATGACAGATGTGGGTTTGACTGGGTGATGACATTTCCTCTTAGGCTTGGTGAGCGATCTGGGCGATCTTTTGCAGCATGTCCTCTGACTGCAGCTGCTCCAGTGTCAGCAGAGACAGGCCCAACTGGTCCTCCTGGGGGAGGGGGGGGGGCATTCAGAGAAAGTAGGGGTTAAGGGGAGACCTGGGACACGTTCCCTTGGCAAACATTGAAGAACGTTGCAGGTAGAGATGTCATGAATAGATCTGACGTGATTTCTTATTCTACATGTCAGACAGGCATCTCCATAACATTTGTTTCCACAACCTCGGAACCTGCTAAACATGTTCCTGTACTGTGATGTGCAGTACCTGTCTGAAGGGCTGGGCCATCTGGCGTAGGAAGTGTTTGGACAGCTGTACCGTCTCGTCGATGGTCAGGTTGAGGCTACCGTCAGTGAGGTGCTCCTGAATCCACCGGGGCAGCTTCCCTCGCTTGTCAGCCCGGGCATAGCGCTGCAACACGAGAGAAAAAGGATCTTAGGCTTTGTTCCAATTCTCTTCAATACTGATGTGAAGGAACTAGATCACTAACAGCATTATGGAACAACCTCCTGTGAGCTCAGTGCATTATGGCTTTCAACTTCCAGAAATCCACTTTCATATTTTTTATTACAAAAGGAATTTKGAATTTTTATTAGGATCCCCATTAGCTGACGCCATAACGTCAGCTAATCTTCCTGGGGTCCAACACAGAACTATAAATACATTAAAAATGTATTTAAGTAGACATTGCAGACAAAAGAAAATGATCAGGGTCGAGTCTGTATCAATGATCAGAGTGGTAAGAAATGGTCCAACAATTCCTCTCAAACTTTTGACACACCAAGTTCCAAAGGCCCTCACCTTGTCTGCGAAGATCATCAAGCCGTAGTCTGTCTTGCCCCTGATGACGCGGCCCACACACTGCGCTGCGTGCCGCATGGCGTCAAATGTCAAGAAGTCATTCTCTCTAATCTGGAACTGGTCCCGCAGGTACTCCAGACGAGCCTGGTAGGGATGGACAGAGGAGGAGAAGGATAACTATTTTGGACAAACAGCCCATTAGGATTAAAGGAAGTAAAGTGAAAGACAGAGGAATGAGGAGGACATACAAGGAACATGAGAGGAACAGACCAAAACAGTGAATAAAGCAGAAGAGAACAAGGGAAGGATGATGAACAGAGGAGTTGGACTGACCTTCAGGATCCGGCTCTGTGTGTAAACGTAAGGCACTCCGAACATGATCACCGCACGGCCAAAATGGTGGACTGAGGGAGACAGTTTCACATCACTCATCTCTTCAAATAACTACAATGAACAACTCACTGTACATGACCTGTGTTGTAACTTTGGTGGCCATTTTGTTTTGCAAATGAGCCTGAAGGATGCTATACTACTGTGCTACAGGAACTAAAACACTCACCAAAGTCGATTCCCTCGGACACCTTCCCCCTGGCCACAGACAGCAGGATGGCTCCTCTGCCGTTCTCACAGGCCTGGGGCACAACGGATAAGAGGTCACAGACACAACGACAGAAGACAACCTAAGACAATCAAAGAAAGGGTCTCCTGACCTCCTGGTATTTCTCCAGAGCCATGCTGGTCTCTGCTGCGTCTGGGGTCTCGATGAAGATCAGCTTGTTCCTCTGGACGTTCTCCAAGATGCCCTACAGACAGACACACCGGGACAGGACAAGAGGACAACGCTTACTCAACTTCCAGATTACTACCCTTCAAAAAATGCAATTTCTCCAACTCAGGAATCTATCACCAATATCAACATTGGGCACAATTCTAGCTGCTGCCAATAAAATGCTAACATACTGTATACTGAGCAAAAATATAAAACGCAACCTGCAACAATGAAATAAATTCATTAGGCCCTAATCTATGGATTTCACATGACTGGGAATACAGATAATTTGTTGGTCACAGACACCCCCCCATCAAAAAAGGTAGTGGCGTGGATCAGAAAACCAGTTAGTATCTGGTGTGACCATGTGTCGCGCTGCATGAGGCAAATCTCCTTCGCATAGAGTTCATCAGGCTGTTGATTGTGGCCTGTGGAATGTTGTCCCACTCCTCTTCTATGGCTGTGCGTAGTTGCAGGATATTGGCAGGAAAACTGGAACACGATGTCTGGTGAGTGTGCAGGCCATGGAAGAACTGGGACATTTTCAGCTTCCAGGAATTGTGTACAGATCCTTGCAACATGGGGCCATGCGGAAACAAGATGATGGCGGGGATGAATGTCACGACAATGGGCCTCAGGATCTCGTCACGGTGACTCTGTGCATTCAAACTGCCATCGATAAAACGCAATTTCTCTTCGTTGTCTGTAGCTCGTGCCTGACCATACCATAACCCCACCATGGGGCACTTTGTTCACAACGTCATCAGCAAACCGCTCGCCCACACGACGCCATACACACTAGATCCCTTGGCTGTGTGTTGGCTCGGCTGTCCTACCCTGCGGCTGTCTACTTCTGACCATGTTTRTACCCACAGACAAAAATTATGTTAGAGGCGGCTTATGGTAGAGAAATTAACATTCAATTCACTGGCAACAACTCTGGTGGACATTCCTGCAGTCAGCATGCCTATTGCACGCTCCCTCAACTTGAGACATGTGGCATTGTTTTGTGTGAAAAAAATGCACATTTTAGAGTAGCCTTGTATGGTCCCCAGCACAAGGTGCACCTGTGTAAAGATCATGCTGTTTAATCAGCTTCTTGATATGCCATACTTGTCAGGTGGATGGATTATCTCAGAAAAGGAGAAATGCTCACTAACAGGGATTTCTCCTTTTGTGTGTAACAGTGATAACACCAAGTAAAACTGAAATGATAACTTAAAACACAAAATATAAATATCCATTAACAAACTTCTTATAGCTTAGACTAATTTCCACTTCCTGAACACATACTACTTAAATTWAAAAAATAGRKTTTTCTTAGTAAAACGCAAAAGTAAAAATGAAATAAATACAGTAGTCTTTCCACCATATAGTCAGACACATTCTATTCACAGGCAAAAAAAAAATTGTGCATATGGAAAATGTCTAGGATCTTTTATTTCAGCTCATGAAACATGGGACCAACACTTTACATGTTGTTTGTATTTTTGTTCAGCGTAGCTATGTCTATTGCCATAACAGCACAAACAGAACCACACGATATTCACTTAACATTTATTCTCACTTCCATTTGTGGACCGTGTGTACACACACCTGCTCATACCACGACGCCACAATATTCTCCATGTAGGTGTAGCTGGTAAAGAAGGCCACGATGCCATCGGGCACGATCGCAGACATCTCCAGCAGCAGGTTGCCATAGTTACGGATGACAGCTGAAAAATAGAAAGCAGACCAGGTTTATTCCAATGTTTTGTTTTATCACAACTAAGGAACGGAGAGTCTAAGCTTACAATTATTTCGATACAATGTAACAATCACTAACCAAAATCTTCACGNGTCTCAAACTTGGAGGTCATGGCCACCTGGTCGTTCCCCCTCCCCACCACCTGAAAGAGGAAGAGCTCKGTGTCACCCCCTTSCATCCTTTCTGAAGCTCAGRATAGCTTGAATTAACCACTCAGGTCATATCATGTAGACTGTTTCTGAGGTTACTCACAAGAGGGCAGAGGCAGGTGCGTGCCAGCGTCATGGTGAAGGATGCCGTGGTAACAGGCCGGAAGTCCAGGATTCGGGGGTAAATGTCCAACGGTGAAAGGGTCTGTGGGTAGAAACATGGTCAGAAGTAGACAGCCGCAGGGTAGGACAGCCGAGCCAACACACAGCCAAGGGATCTAGTGTGAGGATCAATGGCGTGAGGATCAATAGCGTGATCATACTCCTGAACTAACTGCTGAAGACACCTACAGGCAAAATAATATAAACTATCATACTCCTTTACATTTGTTTGCGTCGCATGAACTCTGTCATTCTGAATGGTGGTAAAAAAAAWWWTTWAAAGCTGCAGATTTAAGGGAGAATGCCTTGTTGATAAAGTACTGAGAAACAAAGAAAAGGCATGTGTCCCTCATTAAAACATCTACATGGACAAGATACAGCACTAAGTTTACAAATAGCACCCGAGCCTGACTGCATTGGAATGCGAGTGGCCACATCTTGGACAGACGAGACCATCAGCAGGTGGCTTATAATCACTGATTAGTGGCTAGGTCACAGGTAATCTAGGAACAAGAGAGCGAGAGATTACCCCTGACGTAATGATGACAGACTGGAAGCGCTCAAACACAGGCTTGATGGCAATGGAAGGGTCCATACAGCTGAAGGGAGATCAGAGCCAGGGTTAGAAGTAGATCCCAGATAAAAAGCGTAAACCGACACACGTTGGTGTTTTTTAATGCACTAGCCCATAAAATAAAAGGCTGTTTAATATCTGAAACAACATTAATGCCTGGACCTGGATTTATGCAATATATAATATAAATTGTTCCTGTTTCTCTCAACTAGATCCCAGGTAAGATGAATGCCAAATCATTTCTTATGATGCATTTAAAACTATCCAATGACACAATGAGTAACTAAGCAGAGTGTATACAGTGGGGCAAAAAAGTATTTAGTCAGCCACCAATTGTGCAAGTTCTCCCACTTAAAAAGATGAGAGGCCTGTAATTTTCATCATAGGTACACTATCCTAATGGATATTTCACCCTTGGCTCTTGCAGTGGTACAACATCTCATCCATCAATAACACACGTTCTGCTGGCAAAACAAAATATGAACCGCACCTGAAGTGCAGAACGGGTTAGCAATGGTGGGGGTTCGGTCTTCAAAGGGTTCAATGATGATGTGAATCCTGAGGGTGGAAGATGCAAGGAACGACAAAAGAAAGTAAATAACGACAGAGCTGTAGCCGTGTAGAGATAACAGACACAGTCAGCTAGGGAGGTTCAAGTACCTTTGCTGTAAGTGCTGACCAGTGTGGCTATAAGTTGGAGGATTGAG
>NC_036862.1:13969174-13996030 GCF_002910315.2 Salvelinus sp. IW2-2015 | reverse complement strand
AACTTCAACTATGGAGAACAAAATTAGAGAAAAGAATCCAGAAAATCACATTGTGGATTTTTAATGAATTTATTTGCAAATTATGGTGGAAATAAGTATTTGGTCAATAACAAAAGTTTATCTAACATCTTTGTTATATACCCTTTGTTGGCAATGACAGAGGTCAAACGTTTTCTGTAAGATGAGGGTGATGGCTGAGAAGTCTGCGATGTCCGCTATCTCTAAAGTCCTCAGCAACGAACGCAACCTCTCGGCACAGAATCTAGAGAAACAAATAGATATGTCATATAAGAATTAAGGAGTGAGGAGTTACTAGAAACTTATTTCAATGTTCCCAAGAGACATAATCCACGATGGAGTCTTAAGTCTAGGAGCATTCCTTTTGCATTCCCTGGTGCCCTGGTGGACGGAGTTTGCACATGTTAGGGCTATTCCATTGGTCCTAAAATAGAAATCTCCATGGTCCTAAAGTGGAAAACTCCACCAACCAAGGGCACCAGGCTATACAAAACTAACACAAATGTACTGTAGAAGTCACCTGAGGGGCTTGCGGTCAATGCAGACCTTCTCAAAGATGTCTTTGAGGAACTGGGGAGCGCTCTCCTGCATTACATGGTGAATCCTCAGCCTGGACTTCAGGTACTCCAGGAAACGCTTCATGAAGCCCACAAAGTGCTCTGCCGTGCGGATGCTGCCAGGCACAGCCTCTGGAGGCGGATGGGGGAAAGACGTAAAAAAAGACATTACGGGAGAGGGAGGACAGGATATAGAAAGGGAAAGGTAGATACATGAAACCCTGTTTGAGCATAAATCGATACAAATATTAACAAATATTCAATAACTGGGTTGTTTTCAACTGGACTCCAGGGGGKTAACCTTGGAGGATCTCATCTGGCAACACGGGATTGGACATGTAGATGTCGGTCTCCCTGGCAACGTTGGCCTCTTTCAGGCCCTCCACCAATCGTCTGTATTCCTCTTTCAGTTTGGCTGCGTCTGTCTCCTTTATCCTACAGCAGAGGACAAGCGGTTGAGATGACATCACAAGACTCTTCACTTCTGGGGCAAGAAAAACAAACTGGTTGAGTCGGTCTCATTATAGACTCCTTGTACATTCTCCTTTGTACACAGAAAATGTTAGTGTATCTAGTGCTGCTCTCCACTAGACCCCTGAGTGGATGACCTTACTTGAGAATGGTGTTCTGTAGGGTCTCCACGTTGGCCTGACTGCGGTCCAGAGTCCTCCTGGTGATGTTGACACTCATGGAGTCGATGCACACGTTGTCTGAGGAAGAGGATGGAATATCAGCTTGTGGAGGCTTGAAACAGTGGGTTAACTTAAAGAAATTATAAAGAAACAGGTGGATGTCCTTACCGATGTTATGTGCTTCATCAAAAACAACCACCGATTTCTTGGAGAGCTCCTTTGATACTAGGTCTGCAATCTTTGGATCCAGGAGGTAGTGGTAACTGTAAACTATGATGTTGGCATGGAMGATCTGTATGTGTTAAGGAAAGAAGCAAAAAGGAAAAACATCCTCACTTGTCCATCTCCTTCATACAGTAATGCCAGAGAGTTTCTAAACCCAGAGGCGCAACATAGCAAGACTTCCGGGAACGCATGCGAAACAGACCAAGCAGACCAGGGTTTGAGAAGTCAATGAGAGAAGTGAAAAATTCTTCCTTACTTGTTAATTTTCTCAAAATGTAAAAGGCACAACCTAGATCCGAGCCAATGTCTTAAATGTTATTACTCCAACCTTGTGAAAGTAAACTGACACATTTTCATCAAAAACAACTTCATATCGAAAGTATATTGCCTAAAAGGGTGATCGGGATTTCTATTGGAGAATCAGTTTCTGCCCATCTTCATACTGTACCGTCTTTAGTAATGCTGTCAAATATAACATGCTACAAAAACAATTGTAAAAGAAAAACATCAGAAGCTATGACAAAGGGTTATTCTTACCGAATAGCGTGCTAGGTAGTAGGGGCACCAGCCTTTCCTCCGCCCAAAGTCCTTCATATCATCCAGGTTGTAGACTCCAGCTGGGAGGGGCACCTGCTTTCCCATAGCGTCAAACTCCTAAAGCAGATAGTCAGTCAGACAGACAGAGGCATGGAAGTCTCCAGATCACTCTCTTTGTCACAATCCCAAGCCCCTCACCTCATAGAAACGGCAGGAAGGCAGGCTTGGGTTGCTGTGCCGTTGGGCGCGGATATATGATGCTGTCAGGCTGTGACATTTCCCATCCACCTCCTTCCCAAAGCGTAACGAGCTCACCTGAACACAAAGAATCATGCAATTTGGACCATGACATGGACAAAATATTTGCTATTTTGACCACACACAAATGTGTTTGAAGAGTGTTACAGGACCGTGGTTAGTGGGTGTCATCGTGAATATATACTGGTCGGCAGTGTACTGACTGCTAGGGCCGGGCAATAAAGTTGTCTACCGTGACCCTTTACAGACATAGAACGCAGTACAGTAACATGTCGATAACTGATGACTTTTCAGAAGCGTCTGTACCTTTTCAGATTGTAGAATTCTGCTCCTGCATATAATATTCCATTGTTACCCTGACAACAATAAACATTGCCATTTATGGTAGGGTGGATAGATGTGCTTTCTTTCAACTAAATGTCTAGGTAAGTTGCAATAATTAACAAACCTTAAAGTACCATTTTTTTAGGAAAGAATGATCTACGCGTGGGCAGCAGGCAGGCTAGGATTGACTGTTCTGGTCACCTACTGATCGAAGTCAGTCCCGCTTCAGAAGCAGCATTACTTTACAGACAAATAAAATGCTGTTCATGTCTCCAAAGGTTTTGTGTCGGCGTTTAAAAAGCTGTAGTGTAGCCTACCCTAACTGACAAACAAACATGTCGTKGCAGAGGTGCTTTTAAGGGGCCACTAACCATTATATCTGAAAAGGGTAATCGATATAGGCTATACTGGAAGCCTACTGTCATTTCATATTATGAGACAAAAACACACCCACCCACTCATAAARGAAGAGTAGCCTACCCCGTGCTGGCAAGACTGGCCTCAAGATACCCGTCCCGGCGACATTGGTCCCATGAATAGCCTAAACTAGGATATTCTACACGCAACAGACCGAACACACACACGGGTCATTAGCAAAGAGAAAGAACAGGCAGGCCAGCACAAGGGAAAGACAGCCGTGAGCATATGTCTTGGTAATCTGAATCTTGCAATGTCTTGTCTTGCATGCCTCGCAAATTCACCAAAGTAGCCTAAAGTTAGTCTCTTCCTCTTTGGTTTTATTTAAAAATTACACAACCTTGCCCAGGTCTTTGTAGACATATAAATCTAGTTAGGCTACACCACAAAAAAAATGATGTTTTGTGATAACTGCACTGTGATTTTAATTATGTGGGGGGAATTTTTTGTTTCTTCTTCTTAATGTTAAGGATTCCAACTTTGTTTAAACGTTTACACCCCTACTGGAATCCATGTTTGATTTGGAGGGGTGATAGTAGTAGAATCTAATAATTGGATTTAATTKTTTCCTGGCACCGATCGGTGATGCAAACGACTCCTTCCCAAACAGAACCGTCCAAGGATATACCCTCCAACGTGGAAAAAGCGATGCCAAACAGGCAGACACCAGTCAGTATACTGTATATGTTTCAAGGCTTGGGATTGTTAAGCCCATAGACCTCCCTTGATTGAGGTCTATAAAATGTGCTACTGGTACACCTACCTCAGGGTGAACACATAGGTTTTTTCGAGAGGAGAGCGCCAGAGCCAGGAAGTTGTTCTTCTCTCCCGTCTCCTTAGAATAGAACTCCGTAAGCTTCCTCAACTCCTCCACCACCTGATGGAGAAGGGAGCAACATGGCATCAGAGAAGGGGATGAGAAACATATGTTCTTCAAGGACAGGGGAGCACACACAAAGGTGTAGGAGAAGAGAGAGATCACCTTCTCTATCTCAGGAACAGTTCGGGAACAGTAGATCAGCTTTGTGACTTCAAGGGGATACTCCTGTCAAAGAGAGGAGAGATCACTGTATAAGTGTACTGTCAAAATGGTCCAATGGAGTCCTGACGGAGAAACTGACATATCTTGACTCACCCGCTGATATGCAACAATCAATGACAGAAGAGAGATGGTTTTCCCAGTTCCCGATGGCATCTCCAGAACACCATGTCCCTTTGGATAAGCAATGTGTTACAATCATGCATAGGGCCATAACATTAGGATAGATCTACAACAACTGGCATGTTGCTGGGTCTCTCTAGTTACCTTGGCATCCAGGGTCCTCTTGAGTTCCAGCATGTAGGAATATTGCTCTGGGTAAATGTAGTCATAAGGAAAATAGACTAACAACCCTTCGATGTTGAGCCTAGAATAAAGGTATTACAGAAACATGCATGTAAGTGAAATAGTAAGGGCATTTAGCCAGGTAACATTAGCTACCAAAACAGAGCTGTGACAGCACGTACCATTAGCTAAATCAAAGAAACCTATAACTACCTAGCTAACGCCCCTATTCATCTGTGGCTAAATTCGTTCCAACATACATTGCATGGTGCAATGTTTACAGTTTAACCAGCTAGCTAGCTTATGATAGCCAACTGCTAACTATGTTAGCAAAGAGCGGATTTAGTAACGTTTACTAACGTTACGTGCGCTAGCTAACTAACTTTGCCCTGTCTGAGAATCTCTCTGCCACGAGCACTCACTTCATTTCGGTAGGATGTCTTGCAGCGATGAGCAAGCAGCTTCTTTGGGTCAGGCACTTTTTTCATTTTTCACAATAAATAGATGCCTAGCTAACTTATTGGCAAAACAAAACCCTTCAATTAGCTAGCCCACACGTCAGATTTATTCAGACATTCTCCATCTACACAAAGGCCCACCTTTTGCTTCTCTGATTGGTTGCAGAATTATGATCTATTCATTTGGTCTTCTCTGATTGGGTTTTGTATGCGTTCCTCAATGGAAGTACGTACCGTTTCTTTAATCAGACCTAAACTAGTCAAATATCGAGTTCAATTTTGACCTGAATTGCATTTGTGGAAAACAAGACTGTTTTCAGATCAGACCTYGTTGTGGCTGGATATTTTCGAGTCGGGGATAATTTTAGCATTTTAGCTAACCCTAACCCTTTTCCTAACCTTAACAAAGATATCTACATATATTTCAGGCCTTTGTATCCCTGGAGATAATCAAAATTCATGTAAACTTTACAGTTTGGAAACATACTGTACCTTGTCCAAAAAGAGTAGTCTCTTGGCACAACTTACCCGGGAATGGGGTAAGTTGAGCCCGGGACATGGTAAATTAAAGTTAGACTCAGCGATATGACGTAGATGCAGAAAGGAAACAGCTAAATGAGTACATTTCCACAACATTTAAAAGCGTTAAAGCGCCAGGCTCAACTACTCTGCTGTTTTGGTGCCCTGACTACCACGCTGTGAACAGCATGAAGTGAACCCGTGCAGATAGTGTGTGTGCCTGTGTGAGAGCTAAGTCTTGCATCTCGCTCATCTTAATATCTGCAGTGCTGRTCGTGCCAACAAATCTTCTGTACCGAATGAAATACCACTACCTTTTTAAAAACATGTCGATATTTATTTCCCAAACACAATTCAACACAATCGCTTTTTTGTCTTTTCATAATATTACGTTTATTTTAACACACCTCATTTCTTTACACTTTTAACATAGGCCAGGCCTATGAAATTATGACCTTTTCCTAAATATTTGGTCAAATTATGAATTTTGTGTATGGTTTCCCAGAAACAAGGGTGGGTTAACTTGCCCATTTGGCTCAATTTACCCCACACTCCCCCAATAGGTGGTGCGGTGGGATGACCTCAATATTGGAAAGATAAGCCAGAAGTTGCAGTTTCCTCAGATTCCACTCTTTTAGTGAAATTATATTTATCGACAACACAATACAGGCCCACACATTTCAAAGACAAAATCTAATTTTTTCATTACATAATTACAATCTTCCCTGTTCTGTTATCACTTAGCAAATTATGGGAGCAGATCAGCCCTTCATTATGTGTTTATGGAAATTTCATATACAAAATAATATGGTGCTTTATTTTCAGTTTAAGAAAGGAATGATATTTCTTTGAGCTGTGTTTCTTGGTCCTGGCCCTGGGGATCCATCAAGCCTCTCATTTGGGGTTGGGTGTATGAGTGTGGGAATGTGTACCCCTTTGGGTCCCCGGCCCAGAGTTGAGATGCACAGCCTCTGAAGAATGTAAAAATACGCATACAGTACCACTCAAAAGTTTGGACACACCTACTCATTCAAAGGTTTTTCTTTATTTTTTTTACTGTCTTCTACATTGTAGAATAATAGTGAAGACATTAAAACTATGAAGCAACACATATGGAATCATGTAGTAACCAAAAAAGTGTTAAACATAAACAATTCTTCAAAGTAGASACACTTTGCCTTGATGACAGCTTTGCACACTCTTGGCATTCTCTCAACCAGCTTCATGAGGTAGTCACCTGGAATGCATTTCAATGATTTTATTTGGCAAGTCAGTTAAGAACAAATTCTTATTTACAATGATGGCATACCTCGGCCAACACTGGGCCAATAGTGCGCCACCCTTTAGGACTCCCAATCACAGCCACTTGTGATACAGTCTGGAATTGAACCAGGGTCTGTAGTGACGCCTCTAGTGCTGAGATGCAGTGCCTTAGACTGCTGCGCCACTCAGGACGCCAATTAACAGGTGTGCTTTGTTAAAAGTTCATTTGTGGAATTTCTTTCCTTCTTAATGCGTTTGAGCCAATCAGTTGCGTTGTGACAAGGTAGAGTGGTATGCAGAAGATAGCCCTATTTGGTAAAATACCAAGTCCAGCTCAAATAAGCAAAGGGAAACGACAGTCCATCATTACGTTAAGACATGAAGGTCAGTCAATCCGGAAAATTTCAAGAACTTTGAAAGTTTCTTCAAGTGCAGTTGCAAACACCATCAAGCAACATGATGAAACTGGATCTCATGATGACTGCCACAGGAAAGGAAGACCCAGAGTTATCTCTGCTGCAGAGGATAAGTTTATTAGAGTTAACTTCACCTCAGATTACAGCCCAAATAAATGTTTCACAGAGTTCAAGTAACAGACACATCTCAACATCAACTGTTCAGAGGAGACTGCGTGAATCAGGCCTTCAAGGTCGATTTGCTGCAAAGAAACCACTACTAAAGGACACCAATAAGAAGAAGAGATTTGTTTGGGACAAGAAACACAAGCAATGGACATTAGACTGGTGGAAATCTGTCCTTTGATCTGATGAGTCCAAATTTGAGATTTTTGGTTCCAACCGTCGTGTCTGTGTGAGACGCAGAGTAGGTGAGCGGATGATCTCCGCATGTGTGATTCCCACCGTGAAGCATGGAGGAGGTGTGATGATGTGGGGGTGCTTTGCTGGTGACAATGTGATTTATTTAGAATTCAAGGCACACTTAACCAGCATGGCTACCACAGCATTCTGCAGCGATACACCATCCCATCTGGTTTGTACTTTGTGGGACTATCATTTGTTTTTCAACAGGACAATGACCCAAAACACACCTCCAGGCTGTGTAAGGGCTATTTGACCAAGAAGGAGAGTGATGGAGTGCTGCATCAGATGACCTGGTCTCCACAATCACCTGACCTCAACCCAATTGAGATGGTTTGGGATGAGTTAGACCACAGAGTGAAGGAAAAGCAGCAAATAAGTGCTCAGCATATGTGGGCACTCCTCCAAGACTGTTGGAAAAGCATTCCTCATTAATCTGGTTGAGAGAATGCCAAGAGTGTGCAAAGCTGTCATCAAGGCCAAGGGTGGCTACTTTGAAGAATCTCAAATATAAAATATATTTTGATTTGTTTAACACTTTTTTGGTTACCACACGATTCCATATGTGTTATTTCATAGTTTTGATGTATTCACTATTATTTTACTGTGTAGAAAATAGTAAAAATAAAGAAAAACACTTGAATGAGTAACTTTTGACTGGTACTATATATAAAAAAGGGATGGTACAGCATCTAATTTACATATTTATTTAATACATTACAGTAATATACAGTACATAACAATTTGAAATACACTGTAATATATCAACGCAATATAATAAAATGCTGAAGGATTTGATGCAAGTCCAGAAATTGCACCGCTGTTACAAAATGTGAACTTTCTCTGGTCATCCCACTATATTTAAAGAATTTTGAAGAAGCTGCACATTTCTCATACTTTGATTCTAATGCACAAAAAAACATTTTGACCTCAGTTTTTTGCCCTGCTAGAACGGTTGCATTTTGGTGTCATTACCTGCCACTAGATGGCAACCTAATACATAGAATACTCCATTCTTGACAGTGTTGTCCTGACATAAAACAGTAAAATTCCTCACAGAGGTACACACAGAATTTTTWAAAATGTGCCTGGAAGAATATCAAAAGCACATGAATTGTATTTTTAGGCAACTACGTCATCCTATCAGAAAACTACAGAGCTTACTTAGGGAGTTAGTGAAGTATGATTTATGAACCCTAACAATAGTGAAATGCTGAAAAACATGTCAAATGATAGTCTGCGAAAATGTAGACAGCATTTGGGTGGGAGAAATTATTGTCTCTCCACCATTGTGAATCTGAATATCAAAAGACAAATGGTTGGTTCTGAAGCTGCTGTGTATCCAGTCTGGATATTATATAGTCCCACAGTCCCAGCGTTTGTGCCCGTCAGACCTGGCACTATCCTCTGTCTCTGTCTGTTTGTTGGACCAGCCCAATCATCATTAGGCTATATGGAGGATGGCAATAAAAGTGTCCCAGACACCTCTCTGCACAGCGGTGTCTAAGCCCCTTTCCTCCCTCTGCTCACAACTCACAGCGGTCATCAATACTCTTGTAGCGGTCCATGATCCTCAGCACGTCCTCCAGGATGGACGGCCCCAGGTCGAGATCCAAGCCCATCAGGGACTCTGAGCGGGAGACGCCGGGAGAGAACCTAGGGCACACGGTGGGTGACTCACTCCGCTCGCTCCCCAGGTCCTCATTGCTCAGGCCAGCATCTGAATCCAGGCTCAGCCCCCTCCGAGGGTCCAGGGGGCCACAGCTCTCTGACATGGAGTCCTCTGAGGAAACCTCTGAGAAGGAGCCGGAGGAGGGCACCAGGTGCCTGAAGGAGGCAGAGTAGCTAAGTTCGTGGCAGGGGTCCATGTAGCAGCCGACACCCTGGTCACACACAGAAATAGAGTAATGCTTCTGCTGGTTTTGGTTATGGTTGTTTGGCTGAGGTTGGTACTGTTGCTGCTGGGACGGGGGGGTCGAGTCCTCCAGGTGAAGCCGAGGCGGCTTGGGCGGGGCCTGCTCATGGGCGATGAACACAGGCATGGAGATGGTGCTCTTCAGCATGCTGGTGGAGTGGTGGTAGGGGTTGCGGTGGTTGTTACAAGAGTGGTTGGATCCTTTGTCGTTCATGGGGTAGGCCTCTTCCAGCTGCCTCTCCATACTGTGGGAGCGTGGTAAGCCATTCAGGGCGGGCAACATGTCCATCTTGCCCTGCAAAAAGCCCACGTCTCCGAACATGTCGCCCTCCCCCTCCGGCCCGACATGGGCACTGTGGCGCATGTCCCCTAGCGGGGGGCTAATCATGTCACTGGACAAGACGTCTCGTGGCTTGAGCTTCTTCCCCCGCTTGGGTGTGGTAGTCTTTAAGTACATGGGCGTCTTGGCTGGCATTCTGTTTCCCAGAATTCAGTGTGTGAGGGGATCGTCTCTCAGTGATAAGATTTGCACCTCCTTTTAATGATATGCCAGACAAAAGTGATTTTTATTGTTTATCCTTGTCCTTACTTTGTCCACTTCTTGGTGATCACAGTGTCATGTAGGCCTTGACCGGAGATCAACACACACTCAAAAAGTCACCATTATTCAGTCAGGGTGGTGGGTGTTCCAGCTTCAAAGCCTCCCTTCTTCCTTATCTTTTGGCCTCTCTGAAGATGAAGAATCCTTTGGCTGCCTTTATGTCTGCTGATTCTCTGACGAGGCTCAGTTGCTTTGGGAATGTGACATCAAAACGCTAGGCTTGGAGGTCTGTGGAGACACAGAGAGAAAGACAGAGAAAGATTTACACCCTTGGAGCCAGAGGACAGAAATACAAGGGGAAACACTTCATGAATCTGTGTGTTTGCTGAGGGGGACTGGCTGAAAACGCACAAAATGCCTTTAGTTTAACATGGCAGATGATGTGTGCTGATTTGAGGTTTGTGTGGGGTGTTGCAGTGAATCACACATTAAATCATACACCCTCATGAATTCATTGCACATTCCAAAGACTTCCTAGGCTTTTGTGGAAACACAATTTGCCAAGGAAGTTGTTTGTTCAAAAGATTTTGTGTGCGTCTCCCTGTGTGGGAACCTGTTATCAGGGCCTCTTTGTGGTTCCGTTGCTGAGACAAACATTGCGTATTATACAGCTGCGTACATACTGAGGGAGCAAGAGAGATTAACCTTCAAAACTAACACTTTACATACAAAACTAACACTTTTATTCTCCAGAGCTGTATGCACATTACACTAAGAAGCATTTAAATGCATGTTAACTGTAGACTTTTTCTTCAAAGTCCATTTGGATAACAGACATAAAAAAATCACGATCATCATGATCTGTTGGCTTTTGCATAGCATCCTTATTTCCACATTTTGTTACGTTACAGCCATATTCTAAAATGTATGACTTTTTTTTTTTTACTCATCAATCTACACACAATACCCCATAATGACAAAGCGAAAAAGTTTTGTAGACATTTTTGCTCATTTATAAAAATTAAATGAACAGATATCACATTTACATAAAGTATTCAGACCCTTTACTCGGTACTTTGTTGAAGCACCTTTGGCCACGATTACAGCGATTACAGCCTTGAGTATGACGCTACAAGCTTGGCACACCTATATTTGGGGAGTTTCTCCCATTCTTCTCTGCAGATCCTCTCAAGCTCTGTCAGGTTGGATTGGGAGCATTGCTGCACAGCTATTTTCAGGTCTCTCCAGAGATGTTCTGGCTGGGCCACTCAAGGACATTCAGACACTTGTCCCGAAGCCACTCCTGTGTTGTCTTGGCTGTGTGCTTAGGGTCGTTGTCCTGTTGGAAGGTGAACCTTCACCCCAGTCTGAGGTCCTGAGCACTCTGGAGCAGGTTTTCATCAAAGATCTCTCTGTACTTTGCTCCATTCATATTTGCCTCGATCCTGACAAGTCTCCCAGTCCCTGCCGCTGAAAAACATTCCCACAGCGTGATGCTGCCACCACCATGCTTCACCGTAGGGATGGTGCCAGGTTTCCTCCATACCTGACGCTTGGCATTCAGGCCAAAGAGTTCAATCTTGGTTTCATCAGACCAGAGAATCTTGTTTCTCATGGTCTGAGAGTCGTTGGGTACCTTTTGGTAAACTCATAGCAGGCTGCCATGTGCCTTTTACTGAGGAGTGATTTCCGTCTGGCCACTACCATAAAGGCCTAATTGGTGGAATGCTGCAGAGATGGTTGTCTTTCTGGGAGGTTCTGCCATCTCCACACAGGATCCCTAGAGCCCTGTCAGAGTGAACATCCGATTCTTGGTTTCCTCCCTGACCAAGGCCCTTCTCCCCCGATTGCTCAGTTTTGCTGGGCGGCCAGCTCTAGGACGAGTCTTGGTGGTTCCAAACTTCTTCCATTTAAGAATGATGGAGGTCACTGTGTACTTGGGGACCTTCAATGCTACAGAATTTGTTTGGTACCCTTCTCCAGATCTGTGCCTAAACAAAATTGAGGAAATTGGGGGCTCCCGAGTGGCGCAGTTGTCTAAGACACTGCATCTCAGTGCAAGAGGCATCACTGCAGTTCCTGGTTTGAATCCAGGTTGCATCACATCTGGCCATGATTGGGAGTCCCATAGGGCGGTGGCCAGTGTTATCCGGGGTAGGCCGGCATTGTAAATAAGAATTTGTTATTAACTGACTTGCCTAGTTAAATAAAGATTAACAAAAAAAATGTAATCCTGTCTCGGAGCTCTATGGACAATTCCTTCGACCTCATGGGTCATGGGTTGGTTTTTGCCCTGACATGCACTGTCAACTGTGGGACCTTATATAGACAGGTGTGTGCTTTTCCAAATCATGTCCAATCAATAGAATTTACCACAGGTGGACTCCAATCAAGTTGTAGAAACATCTCAAGGATGATCAATGTTAACAGGATGSACCTGGGCTCAATTTCGAGTCTCATAGCAAAGAATACTTATGTAAATAAGGTATTTATGTTTTTTGTTTTTAATACATTTGTTAAAATTTCCTAAAACCTGTTTTCGCTTTGTCATTATGGGGTATTGTGCATAGATTGCTGAGGAAATTTAATAAAATTTTATTTAATCAATTTCAGAATAACGCTGTAACAAAATGTGGAAAAAGTCAAGGGGTCTGATTATTTTCCGAATGCACTGTAGATACAAAACTATGTGGACACCCCTTTAAAAATGGTTGTGGCTATTATAGCCACACCAGTTGCTTACAGGTGTATAAAATCGAGCACACAGCCATGCAATCTCCATAGACAAACATTTGCAGTCGAATGGCGTTACCGAAGAGCTCAGTGACTTTCAACGTGGAACCGTCATAGGATGCCACGTTTCCAACAAGTCAGTCAAATTTCTGCTCTGCTCGAGCTGTCCATGTCAACTGTAATTGCTGTTATTGTGAAGTGGAAACGTCTATGAGCAACAACGGCTCAGCCGCGAAGTGGTAGGCCACACAAGCTCACAGAACTGGGCCGCCGAGTGCTGAACTGTTCGTCGGGAGATTCATGAAATGGGTTTCCATGTCCGAGCAGCCGCACACAAGCCTAAGATCACCATGTGTAATGTCATGATGTAAAGCTCGCCGTAATTGGACTCTGGAGCAGTGCAAACGCGTTCTCTGGAGTGATGAATCAAGCTTCACCATCTGGCAGTCCGACGGACGAATCTGGGTTTGGCAGATGCCAGGAAACACTACTGTAAAGTTTGGTGGAGAAGGAATAATGGTCTGGGACTGTTTATCATATTTCAGGCTAGGGCCCTTAGTTTCAGTGAAGGGAAATCCTAACGCTACAGTATACAATGACATTTTAGATGATTCTGTGCTTCCAACTTTGTGGCAACAGTTTGAGGAAGGTCCTTTCCTGTTTCAGCATGACAATGCCCTTGTGCACAAAGCAAGGTCCATACAGAAAGGGTTTGTTGAGATCGGTGTGAAATTACTTAACTGGCCTGCACAGAGCCCTGACCTAAACCCCATCGAATACCTTTGGGATGAATTGGAACACCGACTGCGAGCCAGGCCTAATTGCACAATATCAGTGTCCGACCTCACTAATGCTCTTGTGGCTGAATGGAAGCAAGTCCCGCAGCAATGTTCCAACATCTAGTGGAAAGCCTTCCCAGAAGAGTGGGTCTGTTATAGCAACAAAGGGGGGGATCAACTCCATATTAATGCCCATGATTTTGGAATGAGATGTTCGACGAGCAGGTGTCTACATACTTTTGGTAATGTAGTGTAGTTCGTGGCTGTGCTCTAAGCTGACTCACTGATGATACTGCTGACTGCATTCAGCTGATGATACTGCTGACTGCATTCAGCTGATGATACTGCTGACTGCATTCAGCTGATGATACTGCTGACTGCATTCAGCTGATGATACTGCTGACTGCATTCAGCTGATGATACTGCTGACTGCATTCAGCTGATGATACTGCTGACTGCATTCAGCTGATGATACTGCTGACTGCATTCAGCTGATGATACTGCTGACTGCATTCAGCTGATGATACTGCTGACTGCATTCAGCTGACGACATTATCGTTAATCATCTCAGTTAATGGAATCCCCACCAATCCTAGGACTTTACGCCTTCTGAAAACCTTCTTCATCATGAGTCACGTGTTTATATGTTAAAACAATGTGAATATCTAATAAGAATTGAGGGGATTTGTGTATGAATCATATCCTGTATGAGTTATAGTACTATTGTCTCACTTGATATGTGTTGAAATGTTACACATTTTCTTCTGCAGCCAGTCGACTCCTGGCATCTCTAACCGTCATGTGAATTTTACCACATTAGCTTCACATATAAAGCTGCTTGAGATCTTTGTAAGAGGAGAGATGTTGAGACTTGTTGGTGATGATTTTTACAGTGTTAATTGACCYCAGAGTCATTGGCCACATTGTGACAAGGTATTGTGTCACTGTGTAGAGAAATCAGATGGGGGCTGATCGTGAAAGTACTATACCATTTCTGCGACACAACATCAGATAAGATACAAACAGCCTACTATTRTCTGAGACAGAGAGATTGAATCTTCCTTCTTGAGTTGGAAGTAAACAATATTTCACCCTTATATCATGTGTCTCAGATTGTATGCAGGGAAGTGAATCTATAAACATGCCGGTTGTCAAACACAATAGGGATAAAGTGCTGGCCCATGCATTCTGACAGTCCTGGCACTGCATGACAATGATGTCCTGCTCCACTCTTTTGAACCTTTATTTAACTAGGCAAGTCAGTTAAGGACAAATGCTTATTTACAATGCCTCCCTACCCCGGCCAAATTGTCCCAAATTTTTTTAAATATCAATCTCAAATCATTTCTGGGTAACAATGAAGTATCTTACAGTGATTGTGTTCAATTAAAATGGTAAAAAATAAACAAAAATAGCTTCTTAGCAAAGAGCAATTTCTCAAGCAAGAATTTGGAGAGTGGGCTGAGCGGAGAGGGGAAAACTGAAAACTAGCTGTTATTGGCAAGAGGTTTGGAATTCACTTTCTTATTGGTCAATTAACTCATTTACGCCTGGTGATGTCACCAAAACTCCATCCCACCAAAACAGGCTGAAATGTCACGTTTTCTTTTCAAACAGCTATTACACTAAAATGGCATTATCATCCTTTTCACAATTTCTAAGTATATTTCCAAACTCATAGTGTGGAAATATATATAAAACACGGGAAAATCACGTTTCTGACTGCAATGGGCCTTTAAAATAAAAAAATGTATGATATATTTTGTTATTATTTTCCTGGACACATATGTAACATAGTTGTTCAAGTCAAACATCTGTTTGTAGTTTCTTTCCGCCACATATGGTCTCAATTTGCTTTGTGTATCAGAAGGTTATACCATTATAGCGACAGTTCCGCACTCCTTGTTACATCTCTAGTCGACCAAGGAAAGTAGCTATTAAGAAATTGTGAATCATTCCTTGTCCTGAAATTCCTAATTCGGCCATCCTAATGGCACGTGGTTCCCCTAATCAGAATGCGTTTTGCGTAATGTGGTTGACCTTTTGCTTAGTTTTTCTCTCTTTTGGTGACCAATGTGTTTTTGCAATATAACCAGACCAACAAAATAACCCAATGCCCAATCTATTAAATCATGCTAATAGTGTATTTTGCAGTGGGCGTAAGACATTATCCAGACGTTTTTGGAAAAGGGGAATACTCAGGCTTTTGCGCAAATGTATTCCCTGTCAATTTTAGCATCATTCATCTATGTTGTGCATATTGCTGTGTATATTCTGTAGCCTACCTAGACCGTATAATTTACTCATGCCAGCAGTGAATTCAATCCGTTCKATGTTGATGAGGTAATGCGTAAGCATCTAAATGTATGGCCAATGTAATTTGTCATCTGGTTTGTGGAAAACAGATTTCTGGGTTTGAAATTAGATTGCAAATCAAATCAAATTGTATTGGTCACGTACACATGGTTAGCAGATGTTAATGCGAGTGTAGCGAAATGCTTGTGCTTGGAGCGAGACAGGCTCTGATTTATTGTCGTGATTAAGGTCCCAGCTTCTTGTGACCTTGAGTAACAGAGTCTCACTCAGACCCATTTGTTCCTGCCCACTGGGAACATACTGGTTGAATCAACGTTGTTTCCACGTCATTGAAATTATGTTGAATAGACGTTGAATTGACGTCTGTGTCCAGTGGGTGGGTTGTACGGACACAAGCCTTATGTAATATTTAGGCTCTGAGATCATCCAATTCCCGGACATCCCCCAGTTAACTATTTGGTAGGCTACCACTGTAGACCTGATAATCCCCACACACAACTCGGCTATTTTAAACGCGATTATTTTCCAAGAGAGCAATGCATAAGCCTACAAACGGTTTACGTTTGTAGGCATATAGGACACACGCTTGAAGGAGTAACCGTTCGAGTTTATTCAAGAGGCCATTGATTAGGGTATGACAGATGGCTACTATAAAAGGCTGTAAATAATGTGACGATGTAGGCTACAGTATTAAATGATTATAAGGAATATACCCAAACAAAAGTACGAACACGTTTATAGCAAACAACTGACTTTAAAGTGGCCTTCTCACCGACTCATTTTGTGAGGGTCGCGTGGCTCACACTGGATAGTTTTGTTAGTGGAAAACCCTGTTATATATAAGCTTGTAATCTTCTTAAYATGTTAGATCCATCYTAATCAGATGCAGACAGTGGTTCCAATATATCGAATTGTATCCATGTTACCAAATTACGCACATTTAAACTGCTCATCTCATGTGAATAAGTCATTTCAACACATTTTGATTTTGGTATTAGTAATAAATAAAAAAAACAGCGGTATAAACTGTTTTCTAATTTGCAGGCATGCCGGCTGGTGAAATAGAACCGATGTYTTATTATAACTTAGGTGAGAGATATTCGGACACAGAACGGACAAGTGACAAAAATACTTGGAAAATAACTGTTTTAATTTCGTAATAATAGTCTAAAAGAAGTAAATAATACTTGCCTACCTTGTACAGGAATAGCTATATTTCCATAAGGACGAATCACGGAGCTGTCTATAGTCCACCGTTAAGGCGTCAGCTTCTCTTGTTAGTATAAGAACAGGTAAACCTCTTACTGCGAACTGTTTCTGGAGTCGAGGAGGCTCGCAAACAGTCTGGGTGGAGAAGGGAGGGGAGGTGAAGGTTGTGAATGAAGAAAGTGAAAGGGGATCCTGTGAGGCGCGCTCTTGGGCGCAATTAACTATTGGTAATGTATTGTAGGCTAAATAGCAAGCAGCAACAGATTATTCAAAAACAAATTAAAAGTAAATTCATCACACAGACTATTAAATCTTTGGCTAAGCATTAAACAGCAGTTTTTAAAGTTCAGTGAAGCACAAACACAGTTGATGCGCACATTCTGCATATGGGCCAACCAATTAAACATAGGCCTTTTGAGCAGTTTTGAGCAGGGGCGCAACTTTGGTTTTAGGAGTGGGGGGGACATCATTTTTTATTACATTTTTTATCCAGTCAGATAGACACTCTAAACAGCCTACCTAATGGTTCGGAGGCGTCCTCATGGTCCTAAAGCACACCGTTGCCTCATTTTGTATCACATTCCAACTATAAAACTGGGGGGGACAAAAATGCAATTTCAGAATCTGGCGGGACAGTGAAAGTTGCGACCCTGGTTTTGAGTATGTGATATTGTGAAAGTCAGTGTTTAAAATTGATCTGTCATTGCTTTTCCCATCTCTGGGGAACTGTCATGATGGCCAAGAAGAACCTAGGCAGGCCTACAGTCCCGCCAGATAATTAATCATCCAATGGCTCGGTGGTTAACTCTGAAAGTGATCTGACAGCACTGTTCCCCAGACTTTATCTGATGGCCCCATGCACAAAAAGTTGGACACGGTCCTTGCATTATGCGTGCAAGGTAGATTAGAAATATTTGTTTCACGTTCAGTATTGCTATTTGGGCGGGTCTGCAAGACAGAATTTTTTTTCACTGAATTGACTTCACACTGTAAAATTACATGCAGGCAGAACAACCCCAAAACATTCTACAAAATAAATCTTCATTTAACTTTTATGGTCTTGTAGTTTAAATGCTCATTAAAGTTAAACCCAAGAACTTGACAGTGGAATTGTTTAAGGTTCACTAGACACACACACACACACCACACACCACACACACACACACAACACACACAACACACACACACACACACACACACACACACACACACACATCACAACAATTCCAGCCTTTGAAGTGCTGAGAGAATCTGTACACAAGATAAGAAATGACACAGGCCAGGGCAATAGACTGATAGTAAATGTGGATAGATCAAAGAGAGTACAAGCACTCTACAAAACGGGAGATAGTTATGAAAACGGTTGAGTAATTGGGGACACAGACAGGGTGGGGTAAAGTCAAGAGGACCCCCTTGTCAGGTTTTGGCCAAGACTGTTCGGGTTTTGGTCACTAGATGTCCCCATTGCACCTTTTTTGTACCTTTTGTTTTTTCTTGCTCTAATTATTGTTTGCACTTGTGGGTCGTTCCCTTGTTAGTATTTAAACCCTGTGTGTTCCTCAGTTCCTTGCTCAGTGTTTGTAWGTTAGCACCCAGCCCCAGCCCAAGCCTTGTTTTATACAGATATTTCTCTTGTTGGATTTTCCAGAGGTTCTCTGGTTTAGTTCTTGTGTATTATTTGAGTAGTCTTTTGAGGTTTGTTTTTCCCTGCTGTTTTTTACCACTTTGTGGAGTTTCTTTTGTATTTTGGAGGATTTCCATTTTGTGCCTCTTGGCTTTATTTTTGGACATTGTGGATTTAGTTTCTTTGCCTGAAGATTTTGTTCTTTAATTAAACCACCATCTCTAGTACTGCTGTGTCTGCCTCATCTTCTGGGTTCTGACGATTATTAGTGACTGTTTCTCGCACCGGGTCCTGACACCCCTCAAAGGTTGTGGGGGTCCTGTCACTCCACCCTCCACCCCCGACCCTGCCTCTAATCTGTCTGGTCTGCTGTGGATCTTCTCTGCCTGTGCTGCTGGGTTTATCATATGCTGCAGTCCTTCCTTGTTGTGTGGGTTCAACAGCTGGCCACCTCTCACAGCACAAAGCTGAATAGGGCTATGTGGGCCTGGTCACAGCTACAATGACCCCTCCCAATCTTGGTTCCCCTCACGGCCCCGTAGAAAGTCTCAGATGGCTACTTAAATCCATCAAGGGCTCCATTGTTGATCAGAGAACACTGACAATCATACAGTATTAAATTGAGTGAATTTGGGCAGTGAAAGTCATGGACAATGGACAGCTGAGCAACAGAGTGACCTCACAAGCAGGAATCCTGGGAATTCTGGGATGTGTGTGTGTTCATGTCATGTGGTTTCCATTATAGACGACTCCGAGTGCTTCAGCTAAACTCAGGGGGGGAAATTGGGCTGAGAAGCTCCATTTGGAAAGGATGACTCAAAGCGGGAAGGAGATGAAATAGTCAGGCAGTCAAGTTCTACTCAGTGTCAGAGTGTGAAGCAGCAGTAACCCTGACTCAATCACTCACAAATCAACTGCAACTGTCTACCCAGTTTAGAGTAGGATGTGCAAGTCAGTTATGGTTATAAACTCACAGTGAAAAACTACTGGACACTTTTGCATCAATAGAAATGGGTATGGAAGGAGAATGGCCACCAAATGCTTATGTGTTGGTACTGATGTATTTCAGTTCTTCCCAGTCTAATTTAAAACGTGTCGTAAAAAGACAGACAGTCTTGTTGATGGACAACTAAAAGATTTCTGTAAAATAAAACAAGGAGACAATAAACATTTATTATAGAATGCTTTATTGAATGAACTTGTAAAATTCATTCGTGGTCACTTTTTCCACATACTTTTTCATTGYGTGTATAGGCCTGTGAAACACATAACAATGAATGATAAAACAGGAGGGGGAGAGGCAGATGAAAATGGCAGAGGGTGAAGGAAGTATGCTGAAAAAGTAGCCGTCCTCCACGCTACTGTACACACAGACAGTTTAGAACAGCAGTCACTCTCTGTCTCTCTCCCTCCTTTTTTCTTTCCCACCCCACCCACTCTCTCCACAACATCGTACACACACACACTCACACACCACACACACACAACAACACACACACACACACACACACACATCACTCGCACACACATGCACACACACACAGCCACACAACACACACACACACACACACACACACACTTCCCTTTTAAGGAAGGCCAGCCATCCCTGTCTCTCCCTTTCCCATCATTCTCTCTGTCCCCACGACAGGGCCAGGGTGCGATTCGTGGGTCATGGATATAGGGCACGTTAGAGCAAACAAACCAAAATAGTCACCAACAAAGAAGAGAGGAGGGACTAAACAACTACACTGCCAAACCTGGGCGGATGGCTACTGATCAATTGAATGGTAAGATGGTCCATTGGGCTGGAACATTTTGAACCTAATGGAGGAAAGGATTATGTCTAAACCTGATTCGATAGAAGTCCGCACACACACACACACACACACACACACACAACACACACACACACACACACACACACAACACACACACACACACACACACACACACAACCACAACACACACACACACACACACACACAAACAAACATACACTACTAAAAGTGAACCTGGGAAACACTACAGCTGAGCAGTAAGATAAATAAACAGAGCTCACGGCTCATTGAATGTGACCAAGTCTCAAGGGGATGGAGGGCACAATACTTCACAGTGAGTGGGGCAGCAAGTTCACACAGTGAGAACCCAGAAGGCCTTTTCACAATTTCTCATGCCAAAGTCTACCCTGAATAACATGTTTTTGGAGCAGAGGGGCATGTTGGAGTTTGGGTGCCGACTCAAGGGCACTACAGGTGACTTTTAGACAGTTGGAATAAATCTTTCTCCTGTTCCACAGATGGATTCTGAGTTTGTGTGCTTTTGACCACAACAGGATTGGGAGATGTTGAATGTTGGAAGGCCTTATTAATTGACAACACGTTTGTTTTCTTAATCACCCTAAATCAGTGCCGCTTGTCTTGGTTGTATTGTAGATCATAATGCCATTTGGTTCAGAGTAGAGAAACACCTACATCCTATTTCCCTGTTGATATAGATATTACTTTCTCAGACTATCAATTCATAAGAGCATGTAATGAAATGCAGGCGCTAAAACAAACCATATCTGCAAACCATACCCATATCCATATCCAAACCATATCCGCTTCATGGCAGTAAAAAAAAGTCAAACATTTGTTCCTGAACACCCATAATAGATCACTGCATAATAACCTATTTTAGTACTTCAAAGCATCAACCTATAAAGTAGTGAGTCAAGGGGAAGGGGCCTGCTAAAGAGGACTGGACGTTTCACTGTGTTATTTCCAAAGGAAGCCAGAGCTTTGTTTTGAAGTTTCTTAAACAGTCACTGTGGCGTGGAGGAGCAAGGTTGTCTCTACCGTACGCAGACCGGAGTATTCTCATGAAAAGCAAGTGTTGCGTGGAATTCTTCCAAAGGGCAGAGGAAATGGGGAGGAGGGGTACAAGCTGGGATTGAAGTCCCACGGGAATTGCAAACTTGATGGTCCCAGACGTTTGGCACAACACTTTGGAGGGGTACATGCTGTTCACACAGAGGAGGAATAGAAAAACCCTCCTCAACACCCCACCCGACCCCAAAATAACACAATTGACCCCATGTGGGTAAGCTTCCCATGTATACATCAAGWGCAGTACATTTTTCTATAATTTGACTCACTCCAGACTGTGGCTGTTTTATTGTTTTGGATATTATCAGCATTTTGAGATGTGTGCATTCATTGCCCACAGGGAGACATTCACTGGCATGCAACATGGGCCTACTCCACCAAACACAACAACAATGTGTACACCAGAAAGCTCTCTGTGTCATATCTCCACCAGACACATACCAAGGGGTTGATGTCAGTCTGTTCATTCAAATATACAATAATGTCACTGATTCTGAGAAAATGCTAAAGTACATTGTTCGTGGGAGCAAATTTAAAAAATCCTATTGTCTCCAATGTTTGGCCCTGAAAAGGTTTGCATATCTGATGCATAAGAAGATGAAAAGAAGATGGCATGACAATGTTGTGCAACTTTAAGGGCCGATTTCCCAGACACAGATTAAGCCTAGTCCTGGATTTATTAGGGCTTTGAATTAGGATTCTCAATTGAGAATGCTCTTTAGTCCAGGATTAGGCTTAATCTGTGTCTGGGAGACAACCCTTTTTTTATGATGGTTAATGTTTTCTGTGGCTGACTCCTCCAGAAAAGCAGCTCAGACCAGAGTTTAGAAGGATTCAGCTGATGTTGATCAGTGATCAAGCAGGAATGTTAGTAGAGTACTGAATACACAGAAGGAGCCCCTAGCTGATGGCAGTACWACAAATCCCAGGTGCCTTCCAATCCTGACCTATTTTAACCCATAATTAAATGTCCAATGCAGCCATTTTTATCTCAATATCAAATCATTTCTGGGTAATAATGAATTACCTTACTGTGATCGTTTTCAATTAAAATGGTTGAAAATAAACAAAAATAGCTTCTTAGCAAAGAACAATTTCTCAAGCAAGAATTTTGCTAGGATTGTCTGGGAGTGATCTGAGTAGGGAGGGGAAAATGGAAAATTAGCTGTTATTGGCAGAGAGGATTGGAACTCTTTTTTATTGGTCTACTAACTAATTTACCGCCTGACGATGTCACCAAGCAGGCCAAAACTCCATCCCACCAAAACAGGCTGAAATTTCAGGCTGTCTTTTCAAACAGCTCGTACACTAAAAGTGCATTATCATTTCCATAGTATTATTCCAACCTCATAGTGTGGAAATATGTGTAAAATACAGGATATTCACGTTTTTGACTGCACTGGGCTTTAAGGAGATCAGGGATGCTATATATATATATATATATATATATATAAATATATATATATATATATATATATACACACACACACCAGGAGCAGGTACCTTCACTTCATATAGATTTAAGAGGATGTGGTAAAAAAAGATCTATGTTAAAGTGTTCTTTATTTGCCTTCGTGGCCTGTAAGCGGTAGGCCTATTTGCTACTATTCAGATTCTGCCCAAAGAAAATCAACATATTTTCAAGGTTTCCAAAAGCAACCATTTCTGATGATTTGGGAGGGGAAACACTCAAAGTAGGCTCGTCTTTAGCTGAGGATCAAATATAAAACCAAAAACAAACACTACTGTAGTAGGATTTCGTAATGATCTTTTTCTGGTACGTACATTCCTGGGGTATTGTTGCAGATTTGTTCGTTTGTTCGTCAGGGGGATCGTGAGGAAAGTCATGAGCAGTTTTGGGATCATGCCTAAGTAACACTCCCTGTCCTGAATGCCAAAAACTAAAGGCATTCCTGTCATAAAAGAACTGGGTGCAGCCCAAGAATTTCCCAATACAGTATGGAATCAGTGGCCTGAATACTCACTACCTCAACATTCACATACATGTTTTAAGAATAAGTCACTCTTAGAAGTTCTTCAGCAGCCAACCATGCCTGCAACTCAAAGTGACACTAAACCATATGAAACCAACAATAGGTTGTCAGGTTTTTAACCCATCTGTTTGAGATCCTGTGTAAGGTAGGAACCATTATGGTGGTTTCCTATCTAGACTTACCTCCACACCAGGGTGTCACCTAGCCTGATGACTCACACTAAATTCTTCCACTGCTCTGTCATTCGCTACATAATTTAGTCTGAGACTGCAATCATTGAAGTCGTTTGTGGTGACGAGGGGAAAGGAGGGGCGTTGTACAAAACAAAGTAATCAGCGATTGGATCGTCTCTAACCAGACTATCAAAGCCAATGCCGAGTTTTCAAACCGCGCTTTACCCATTTGTGTACGGGCTCTGGCCCAACCCATCAGTTTCTGGACCAATCAGATGGCCTCGAATGTTTTCGTATTCGATGAAGGGTCAGGGAGGTACTCAGATCCAGACTCATTGCAAAGAAGAAGCTAACGTTCGTGGGCGTGGCGTTTGAGTATCAAAACCGTAATGTATCATGGGTAAATTGTGACTGACTGATCTACAGTACAAATAATAATGAGTAGTTATTTATGATGAAAGGTTCTTCGTAGATCAGTCAGTCGGCAGTCGACTTCACTGTAGGCAGCAACGTCGAACAAGCCCAATGTGTTTCCATCAGTAGCGTGACACTAAAGACTTGTGGCGGGCAGAAACAACCTCTGCARCATTCAAGACTGTTGCTTTGTGAGAAGGTGTTYAAGTTCACTTAGCCATTGTTACTGTGTATGTAAATGCAAGCTAAAAAGTGCCCAGGGACCTGCCTTGGCTCCAAGTCAGAGCAGGTCTGCTGGAGCCATGGCCCAGTGAGACACAGGTTCCAGCCCGCGTAGATGGAAACAAAATAGTCTGAGCCTTTTGGGTAAAACACCGGGGTAAATCCTCAGTGGACATCCACCATTAGCTAAAGAGATCTGGGATTAATGATGAAGTGACTTCCTGGAGCCAAGAGATGTAAGGAAATGAGTCACACAGGGATCATGGTTAGCAGGAAACACTAGGATGACAAGATGATGACATACTACCACAGAGACGCCTGCCTGCCCACCAAACTACGAGAAACACTGGTCAGTTACTGGTTGATCACGTATCGCCTTTATTAAATACTTCACAACCTCCCCTACAGTGAACAGTTACAAAATGTTACCTCTCGTCAAACAGGACACTGTTCAATTTACAAAGCAGTCACTTTTTGCAAAGGGCAAAACAAAACTAGAAAAAACTAGATGCTTGTGTAGCCAGGCTTTCATACCTCTATGGAATTGAGTTTATTTTATTTGTTTGAACCTTCAACAAAACAAGAATGTCAGTGTCTGTTTCTCCTCTCACGGTTACAGGCTGCATCCCACTTAAATGCAGGGGAAATAAATGTATTTCTTTCTAATTATATATATATATATATATATATAATATACACACACACGTGTGATAGATATGTGTGTATATATATATATATATATATATATATATATACACACACACACACACACACAATATCAAATGATTCGAATGAACTGTCATGTGACATAGGGAGGAGACAGGAGAGGCAGATATCTCATAAGTATAAAAAATAAATTAAAATGATCATATCTCACGTGACAGATGGACTATGTGGTTTTCAATTCACAGTTCTGACTATGGCAGAGAGGTGTGAGTGGAACCTCAAGCAGGGTTGTGTGGGGTAGTGGGACCAACATGGCCGACATATTCATAGGCTTCACCCCGACACACAACAGACAGACAGAAGAGGTTAGAGATAACAGTGCTGACAGAGCAGAGGGCTCAAATATAAAAAAAGAAGAGAGCCAACAGAGGGGAAAGACTGGCAGATAACAGGCGGACAGTGCAAAGAAATGACTTCAAATCAAGCAACAAAAGAGTTGTATTCATATATAATATACTGTACTGTTATAACGCAACAGGCAGAGGGAGTGGCAGTGAATGTTCTCTATGTGTTATCTTTGCCTGTGATTGTACTAGAAAAGCTACAATGATTGACAAGTATTCTTCTGACGGCGACACAGTGGAAGCTATTGAGGTGAACGGGTTGGTGGGATATGGACAGAACGGATGATAAAAGGGAGAGCTTGGAGACTGGAGTTACAAACAAATGAACAGGAAAATGAACAGGACTAGGGGGAGCATAAATGACAAAATACAGCCCATTTAAATCTGTGGACTCGTTTTTGTTGTCCTATAATTGTTTTCTCTTAAAGTAGGGAGGGACTCTCGTAAAGGGAATACATGTATTTATACATCTGTTTGTTTTAAAATAGAGGTCTCTCTTTCCCAGACTCCAACATATCCCTCCCTCCCACACCCCCTCCCACACCCCCTCCCTCCCCGGCCCCAAAGTCTGTTATAGAATCTCATTAGCAAACACTGCAGGTGTGACGCCTGAGCAACATGTTCAAACGTTCACAGTCTGTGGCCAGTCCAACTTCTGCCTCAGTGCGCTCCTTGCTGATGCGTTCAGTGTTCGTCTCTAAAACAATGTTCGATCAGGATAGGCTCAGATATCACTGGCAGAACGGTGATGCCGTGGGGTCAAAGCCTTTGAAAACCTCCTTCAGAGAAGCATTGTCCTGCTCCGTGGTGGTGGTGGTGTCGCCAGGCTGGGCAGGGCTGTTCCCACCAAAAGGGCTGCCGGACCCGCTGGGCTTGCTGGCCTGTTTCACCATGCTGAAGAGCGAGGACACAGGCAGGTTGTGGACGCCCGCCGGGGCCTGCTCAGCACCACCAGGGGGGCCCTGTCCGGCCGTGGAGGAGACAGAGGCAGCAGGACCTCCGGGGGGCCCGGTGGAGGGCGAGGGTGCAGGCTTGGGCCTGGGCCGGTTATAGCTGTTGTATCGGTCAGTGGACTGCTCGCTGCTCTTCTCTGGCTCCGGCTGGTCCAGGGCAGACTTACGGACAAACAGGGGCTCCTTGGCCTTGGGCTTGGCTGGTGCCGCCTCACTGGGTTTGGGCTCTGTGGGGCCGCTGCTGGGGGTAGTGTTTGTGGCAGCACCAGGGCCCTCAAGTTTACCTGCACCAGGAGTCCGGGGATCATAAAGACTGATACCACTCAGCACACTGCTGCCACCAGCTACACCCGCTCCCCCTCCACGACCCACTCCACCTGCAGACAGTAGCCGAGGGTCGTAGGGGGCGATGGTGGGGGAGGAGGAGCCGGAGGTGGGTGGAGGGGCTGCCGGGGTGACCGTCAGAGGGGGGACAGGGGACTCTGAAGGCTGCTTCAGGACAGATTTCTGCGGCTGGAGCCGGGGGTCAGCGGGGGCTTTGCGGGACATTCGAGGATCGACGGGCTTGTCGACAGGGGTGGGCAACAAAGCAGGAGGCGCCGGCAAGAGGGTTGTTGGAGGGACGAGGGGGAGAGGAGGAGATGACTGCGAGGGGCTGGATGAGGCGTTAACAGTCTTGAGGATGCGAGAGAGCAG